>NW_006408851.1:1899823-1927715 GCF_000296735.1 Chrysochloris asiatica
CGCGCGTGCGCGGGGGCTGGGGGGTGGGAGAGCTGGGCCCGCGCTGCGGTCGGGAGACAAAGCCTCATCAAGCCTGTCGCTGATTAGTCGATGCCGGTCATGTACCAGGTGTCCATTGGTCTTTTTTAGAGTGGCCGTACGCGGTCGTCTCTGGGAGTTGTAGTCCTCTATTGTTGTCCACGCTGTAAAAAGAAGTGAATAAAGGGTGGGTACCGGATTTTTTGATGGTTTGTTTTTTTGTATTTTTAACAAAAAATGACCTTGCGCAAAATCCTTTTCCTCTGTTCCTGATGTTTTTGTGTGTTTTTTGGGGGGGAAGGTGCAGAAAGGGAATAATTTTCGAGTATACATGAATTGGGAATTCTGGAGAGCCAGGAGTTGGGAGGTGGGCTGGGCACGCCCTGAAAACTCCCTGTCACAGTAGCTCGTGGGATACAAGGGCCAGTTACTCAATAGGCAAGATAAGCACGAGTTTACTTATGCTTACTTACTAATCTGTCGTGAACAGTTTCACAAATGCTTACTGGCTACACCGTCCCTGTCAGGGACTTGAAATTTGAAGAGATTTTGACTCTGTAGGGAGGTTCTATCGGGAGGCAGATGCCAGCCATACCTAGAAGCTGAATCTTTGATGTGGAGGAAAAATTGTTAAATCGTTCACTACAGATGAGTTGATAAACACATATAAACCCGTGCTCACCTTCTTTATTGAGTAATCTGACACTGTCAAAAGACTGGGCTGTTTAGCTCAGCGAAAACTGAAGAGAAGTACTGCCCCCTGCTCTGTCCCAATCCAGTTAAGTAAACCTACAATACGCTGGAAACAGGTGGGGATTGCCCTCCTGCTATTTCTTCTTCGGGACTTTCCAAATACTGTTTCAAAAGAGAAACAAAATTGCAGCAAAAATTTCTTCAGGATAGAGATCCAGTTGTCTGCAGTGTATGTTCAAAGAATAAATTCACTGGTTTGGAGAAACAGATATATGGTATCCGTGAAACCACAAAGCCTCAATCCTTGTAGCGGATCTGGGCCTTGTAGTAGTGGTGGTCATTTTGTCAAACAGGAAACTATGGGATTACATGCCTAATAGAATTCCAGGGTTTTTCTTGGTACTTTGATGAAAGCAAAGGTCTTTCAATTCAACCAAGTGGCTGACCATTGCAACCCTTCAAAAGTCCCAGAATTGAAAAACAAAAAAGGGATTGTTGTTGTGAAGTGCCTTCGAGTCTATTCTGGCCCATAACAACCCTGTATAGGGTTTCCAAGGAGCAGCGGGTGAGCTTGAATCACCGATCATGCAGTTCAAAGGGCTTTGCAGTCTGGCGCATTAACCCACAGAGCCATACCAGGACTAAAAAAAAAGGGATTGGTGTGGGGAAACTCAGTGGGTCAGGATGGCACGTTCTTCCTGGGGATTAATTCATTAGATAGATACTAAGTGTCCACCAAACCAAGGAGCGAGGGATACAAAAATGATTTAAGAGCCTGACCTGCAGGATCTTACAGTTAAATGATTGATACAAATAAATAATAACAATAGAGTGTGATAAAAACTATAATACAGGAAATACGGTATCAAGGTCATCATTGTTAATTCACATTGAATTTAACATTGTTCAGACACCTAGATAAAGGAGCATCTAGCTATGTAAGACCCCTAACTGTTCAGCTGTTCGCTTCAGAGCTGAGGTTTTAATTTTATTTAATTTTATGATGTTGGCAAAGAATATTGACTATGCCATTTATTTATTTATTTTGATGTTTTCATTTTTAATAAGGCATATTCTGTGTTTTAGAGCATGATCACAAGACATAAGTTAGTGACAGTGGGAAGAGCTCAGAATTTAGAATTAAGAGCACTGGTTTCAATTTGTCTCCACCTTACATTACTTAAACAATACATTTAACCTTGGTGGTGGAGTCCATTCTGTCTCATAGAGACCCCTGTACAGGGTTTCCGAGGCTGTCAATTGTTACGGGAGCATAACAGCTTGTAGTTTCAAACTGCTGACCTTGCTGTTCGCAGCCCGATTAGTAACGACTATGCTACCAGAGCTCCTTTATTTCCCTCGTCTGTAAACCCAATTACTGCCTATTTGATTGTTGTGGCCAAAATTAGATAATGCGAAAGGACTTCCTAAATTATACATAGATCAACATAAGTCAAATTGTTACTATTCTCTTCATGTTTTAGTGTAAGATAATGAAGGATTTTTTTTTTTCTAATGATTTTATTCTCTTCTCCACTGTGAGAAATAGCTGTTGGGGTGATCCATCTTCAGAATCAAGGATATCTTGGGGGTAGCAGGTTGGCATGACAAAAGGGAACTATGAGAAGAGACCAGTTTGACCTACTGTTGTTAAGTGCCCTTGAGTCAGTTCCGATCCATAGTGACCCTGAACAGGGTTTCCAAGGCTGTAAATCTTTATGGGAGCAGAAAGCCTCATCTTTCTCCCTGGGAGCAGCTGGTAGTTTCGAACTGCTGACTTTAAGGTTCGTAGCCCGATTGATTTGTAACTACTGTAACCACTAAGCTAGACTCTTTACATTAAGACTACGCCCATCGCCCATCGGGGACTTAGGGGAAGTTCATGGGGAGGGGGTGAAACTAACTTTAAATGCAAATGTTCCCAGGAGGGACGAGTAGGTGCCCCTTAGGGAAAGATTATAAACTCCAAAGTACCCAGTAAACGGGAAATGGAGGAGGGGCTTTTTCCAAGCTAGGTTAATAAAACTCTTTGTCAAATGGCCATGCAGGGCGTCTGCCCTTGTCTATGGGTCAGGGCGCCCATCCTCATTCTCGCTAAAATGAGTACAGATTGGATTACTTGAGTATTTGTCAGTATAGAGAATGCTTCTCACACCCTAACCCCACCCCCACATTTTAAAAGGTGAACAGACCTCGGTCATCCTTTAAGATACTTAAGGTACAGAACAGTCCTATTTGCCTACAGGTCTGTACTTTAGGAATATGACTTCAAAATGTCCGTAAGGAGTGTATTCCTAGGAAGAAGAAAAAAAAAAAAAAACCATGACTTCTACAAAACAAACCGAATAAAAAAGGAAATGAAATTCCATTGCTATGAACTCTCAAGCGCCACGCCTACGAACTGATCTCCAAACAGCAGCCTGCAGCCACGATTGCAACCCGCAGCCCATTTCTGATGAGTCAGCGGACACCATTTCTGGGAGGACTGAGGAGAGGCGCTCTGGCCGCACCAGACGCACGTCTGTGGTGCAAACCCTCTATCCGTGGCCAGGAGCTGAAGTCAGACTCTGTGGTCGTGGTTTGGAAATATGCGCGGGAAGTGGGAGGTGGGAGGTAAAACGGGAGTGGGTTGTCCCATCAAGCTGCCCAATCGAGGCGTGCTATTCTGTGTGCGCATGGCAGCCTCTTATTACCGTCCCACTTAACCGATTGCAGCCTCCTTGCAGCTTTTTTGAACTGTAAGTGGGTGGGGTGGCGGTGAGCTTTGGCCGAGACGCTTCTCTGGGAGCTTCACCAATTAGCGTGCGGCAGAGCAGTGAAGGACGGCCATAAGAGCCAATCAACGATTCTGCCCCCTTCCGGCGCAAGCACTCGCGCCACCAGGGTCGCGGCCGTTACTGCTGGCGCGCGCGGGGACTCTAAGTCGGTGAGTTCTGGGGGCCTCGCCCACGACTCCCTTCCTGGGGTGCCATTTTCCTTCCCCCTCCGGAGGCTGAGAGGGGCGTGCCTTGGAAGTGACTGGGCGGAGGCGACTCGGAAGATTCGGGGACTATACTATTCATCCGTACCTGACGTCCAAAAGAGTTTGGGTATGAAGACATTGAGAGACATTGGATATTTAGGGAACTTGCTTAGAGTGTGGATCAAAGATGGTGGCATATTAAATTAGAATCATGTCCCCTTGGGACCCACTGAGTAGGCCAGTGATGAGGACGGAGTTGACACTACCCAAGGGTCCTCCTACTTAACCATTAACAGTTTACTTCTAGGGTGGCATCCTTTTAAGTAAATTCTGCCCATGTGATTTTTAATTCCATCTCATTTGTAATTTCTTTAGTAAGCTACATTTTGTTTGGTTCAGAGATGTGGCCCACGTATTTTGAGACAACTAGGCTCTCCATAAAGGAGCTCTGGTAGCGTAGTGGTTACGAATCGGGCTGCGAACCGCAAGGTCAGCAGTTCGAAACTACCAGCTGTTCCACAGGAGAAAGATGAGGCTTTCTCCTCCCGTAAAGATTTACAGCCTCGGAAACCCTGTACAGGGTCGCTATGAGTCGGAACCGACTCCACGGCACATAACAACAAGGCTCACCATAAGGAACTCTGGTAGTGTAGTGATTACGAATCAGGCTGCAAACCGCAAGATCAGCAGTTCGAAACTACCAGCTGTTCCACAGGAGAAAGATGAGGCATTCTGCTCCCGTAAAGATTTACAGCCTCGGAAACCCTGTACAGTGTCGCTATGAGTCGGAACCGATTCCATGGCACACAACACACACACACAGGCTCTCCATAACTACTGTTGAATAAATATAATGGATCAAGGGGGTGTGTGACAGCCAAAAAGAATAGTAATGATTACAATCTGATGAGAAATAATAGGACAGGCATGAGTCCACTGACTATTGTGGTCACATCGCAGAAATAGTGGAAAGCTGGGAGGATTCCAGGTAAGAGTGCTGAGGAAATGACATTTGAACTGCTTCTTGAAGGATGGGTAGGAGTTGTACCAGGAAACTCATGCTGAGGCATGCAGTTGTGCAGGACAAGGAGGGCAGCGTTTTCAGAGGCTAAGGAGAAGGCCCATGTGACTGAGTTGTTAATTATTGTGTACATAACTATCCTGTATAGTTTTTCTGAGGAGTGGTTGATGAGCTTGAACCACTGACTGTGCAATTCACACTGACCTTGCAGTCCAGCGCATTAACATACACTTAAAATTAACTGGGGGAGAGAGGCATTGCAGGACATGAGGTTCATATGTTGAAGGGTCTTGCTAAGGAGTTAGATTTTATCATGTAGGCATGAAAAACCAGCAAAGGATATTAAACAGGAGAAACATCTAGGTGACCTTGGGCAAGTTCCTTACTTATTCTTGTGTGTCAGTTTATAGGAAAAATGGAAAGATAATACTTTACAGGGTTCTTCAATCAAATCAGCCAATGAATGCAAAGTAGTAAGAACAGTGTTTGGCACGTTGTTGTTGTGAATTGCCGTTGAGTCGACTCCAACCCATAGCAACCCTGTATAGGGTTTTTGAGGAGCAGCTAGTGAGCTTGAACCGCCGACCTTGCAGTTCAAACGGCTTTGAAGTCTGGTGCATTAACCCACAGCGCCACACCAGGGCTCCTTGGCACATATTATATATATTCTGGGAAGCTCAAAAATTTCATGGAAAAATTTTGTTATCTTTTTACTCAATTTTTCCACAAACTTTTTGAAGCCCTCTTGTGTATCAATTGTTTTTTATGATTCTTTGCAAATTTAGTCTGATCACAGTGAGGTGAATGGTAAAGTGTAAAAGTATGGGCCTAACAGCCAGAAGTATATATAGTACTAGCCTTTCTACTGACTGCGGTGTCATATTGAGCAGATTTTTGAAGTATTTTTGTCATTAGTTTCCTAACTGCATACCTCATATGCATGTATATACCTTATATGACACATAACACAATGCCAATACAAAGTTGGTGTTTGTTAAAAGCTTGTTGTTGTTATTGTTAAGTGCCATCAAATCGCTTCTGAGTCATAGCAACCCTGTATAGGATTTCCAAAGAGCTGCTGGTAGGTTTGAACCACTAGCCTTGCAGTTAATAGTCCAGTGCTTATCCTACAGTGCCATACCAGTTCCTTTTACAATGGTATTTTTCAAACAGTTAGGTTGGAACCCAATAATGGATGTTGTTACTGTTAAGTGCTCGTCCAATCAGTTCTTACTCATAGCAACCCTGTATGGGTTTCCAAGGCTATAAATCTTTGCAGAAGCAGAAAGCCTCACCTTTCTTCCAAAGAGCAGCTGGTGGGCTAGAACCACGAACCTTGTGGTTAGCACTTCAGTGCTTATGCTACACAACCACTGTGCTCCTAGTAATTTAATTGATGCTGAAATTAATTCCGTGGGTTGCAAGTCAACATTTATATATTTATTCTTGTTGTTGTTGTTAAGTGCCGTTGAGTCAGTTCCAACTTATAGCAACGCTGTATAAGGTTTCCGAAGAGTGGCTAGTGAGTTTGACCCACCATCTTTGTGGTTAAAATGACCTTGCAGGCCAGTACTTATCCTACAGTGCCATACCAGGACTATATGTGTGTGTGTATCAGATAGAAAAAAAAAAAAAAAACCGCAAAACATGAAAATTATCATAGTACATAGTAAGGTTAAGCACTGTTTCTCAGAACTCTTGTGTATATGAAGTTCATATACTCATATACTAAGGATCGCATCACATTTCTTACTCAATATTTGACAAACACTTCATTCAGAAGGATAACAGAATGATTGGCGGAGAAAGTCATCCCCTTCCCTAACCGTCTAGCTTTACCCCCAGTTATCTGTCTCTGCTCTGATGCTATGTCTGTGAACTGATGAGGATGATGTGTTCCCTTCCAGACCATGGAGGACACCCAGATTATTGACTGGGACATTGAAGAAGAGGAGGAGACAGAGAGAGTCAACGAATTCGTGGGGTACAACTTGGAGCCCCTAGGGCAACTGCGTGTCTTCAGCGGTACACATGGACCAGAAAAAGGTCAGAGAGAATACTCAGTGCTGAAGTATCAGCATTGCTGTAGACCCTAAAGGACAGAGGAGAACTGCCCTGGAAGGTTTCCTAGGCAGGAATCTTGCCAGAGCAGATCACCAGGTCTTTTCTCTCACAGAGCTCCTGATGGGGTTGAACCACCGACATTTTAACTCGCAGTCAAGCACTTAGGATCCTTCGTATTAGTCTTTTATTTTTGTTGGGAGGTTTTGGAGGGTGACGAGAGGAGTCCCCAAACTACTTTTTAGCAGAGAAGGAGATAGGGAGTTCTTGGAATGGGGTCAGGGGAACATGGTTGCTGTTTACATATGGTAGCCAGAGAAATTAGTCTAATAAACATGACAGCTGAGCAGAGGTCTGCAGCTATTTAGGGATTGCACAGCAAGTCCAAAGGCCCTGTGGTGGTAGCTTGTTGGACCTGCTCACAGAATTGCCAGGAGGCCAGTGTGGCTGATGAGAAAGGTGCAAGCAGGGCCCACTGTGAGGACAAGAGCTTGTAATCCAATGTTCCCAAATTCTCATGGAACCCAGATTTCTTGGAGCCATTGAGGCTGGATAAACCCTTAAAACTATTGTCCTGAGATCATCTTTAAACCTGAAGCCAAAAATATCCCCTGAAATCTTAAAACTTCTCAATAAAGAATGTCCGCCTCAAGTATTATCCTCTTTTAAAGAATTACTAAGGGATCGAATTGACAACAGCAACTCAAAAACTGGGATAGGACCCTTAGCAGACAGTATATTTATGTTGATAGAGGAAAGGAGAACGAGACTGGCTATACAACTTGAAGAATGTCATCAGTTGTCACGGAATTACATGTAGAAATTGGTGTCTGGCTATATTTACTCTCAACAATGAAAAACTAAGTTTCATAACTTTAATAATAATTCAATAAATAAAAATATATTTTAAAAATAAAAAGCGTTTTACTGGGAATTGAGAAGTAGGACCTGCTTGAGTTGAGTATATCAGTCTAGTGACCTGTACACTGGGGTGATTTTACTTTGGTGGGAGAAGATGAAGAGATTCAAAGCCCTGTGTAATACATGGTCATTGTGTTACATGGGTATTGAGTATCAACAATGCATTGCATGTATTCTAAGGACAAACAGGCCAGGACTCAGGCCTTGGAACCTCTCTCTCCCTCTCTCTTATTAGATTTCCCGCTCTACCTTGGGGAGAATGTGGTAGGCCGAATGCCCAACTGCTCTGTGACCCTGCCCTTTCCATCCATCTCCAAGCAACATGCAGTGATTGAGGTCTTGGCCTGGAACAAGGCACCTATTCTCCGGGACTGTGGGAGCCTCAATGGTACTCAAACCCTGAGACCTCCTAAAGTCCTGAGCCCTGGGATGACTCATCGTCTCAGGGACCAGGAGTTGATTCTCTTTGCTGACTTGCCCTGCCAGTATCATCGCCTGGATGTCTCCTTGCCTTTAGCCTCCCGGGGCCCTCTAACTATAGAGGAGACACCCAGAGTTCAGGGAGGAACGCGAGCCCAGGGACTTTTGCTGGCTGAGGACTCAGAGGAGGAAGTGGGTAAGTTTGTGGTGTTAGTGGGGTAGGTGAAGAGATGGAGGCAAGGAGTGTAAGATTGCCTACTTACTGCTTTCTACTCTTGACAGATTGTCTTTCGGAAAGATGTGTGGTGAAAGCTTCAAGAATCATGTCCACCCCTAGAGCAACAGTGGTCCCGGAGAGGTGAGTGCTGAAGGAAGTCTTAAGAGGAGGAACCCAGAGCTGGAGGATTGAGTTTCTTTACAGAGATTATTATCATGAAAGTTGGGGCTGGGGAACTATTAATTCACTCTGCAGAATCTGTATTGCACGCCTCTGATGTGCCCAGTGGAGTAACAATAACACTGCTGGAGATGAGGAACAAATACTACCGGGGTATCCCTTCTGGGGAATTACACTAGAATTTTCATCTTTTCTTCCCTTTGCAGTGACGAAGAGGGGGCTTCCTCGGCCCCAGATGGCCCTGGGGTATCCTTTGCTTTCAATTTAGACAGTGACACAGATGACGAAGGTCAGCAGCCAGCATCAAGGAAGGCCTCCTCCTCAGCTTCCAGAAGAGGCGCCCCTGCAAAAGCAAAGCGGCCTGGCACTGATGGAGTTGCAATTGAGCTCCGGCTTAAAAAGGATCAGCCTTCAGCAAAGAGGAGGGACAGTGACACAAAGGTTGAAAGGGGTCCCAACAAAGTGGTGGGTCCAATCAGAGTGATTCCACAGAGAAGTCACCCTGTTAGGGAGGACAGTGACACAGATGTAGATGAAAGGGGCCAGCCTTCCACCTTCATGGACAGTGATACCGATATGGAAGAAGAGGAGATCCCGGCAACCCCAGCTATAGTTCCAATGAAGAAGAATCAAATCCTCCACAGAGTTGGTAGGCAGGGCCCTGGGATGCCTGCCTTGGCATGTCTACAAAAGAGCCGGGCTGGTGCTGATGCAGTGGTGGAGCAGGGTGAGGCCCCACTGGCTGTCCATGTGGAGAGAAACCCACTGTTCATGGTGCTCAACAGTGATACAGATGATGAGGAAGAAGTCTCAGCAGCACTCACCTTGGCCTGTCTGAAAGAGAGCCGCACTAGGAGAAACCACAGAGTTATAGATGTGGAAGAGGGCAGTGACACAGATGCGGAAGAGGAGAGACACCCAGTGGGAAAGAGTCAAACTATTCCCAAAGTTGACACAGACAAGGAGAGAACCCTTGTTACTACATGTTCAGGAAAGAGCCAGCCTCCTCAGAGGGCTGGCTATACAGATGCAAAGGAAGAAAAGGGCTCATCTGGGGCCTCCCTGGGAAGAAGGCAAGCCTCCACCACAGTGGACAGCAACACAGAAACTGAGGAGGAAATCCCATTACAGCCAGCTGTTACACATCTGGAGAAGCATCAGGTACCTGTGGAGATAAACCAAACAGTTATGGAAGCAGAAGGGAGCCTCACAAAGCTGCCTGTGGGGCACCAAGAGAAAGCCCAGGACTGTGAAACAGATGAGGAGGAGAGCCTGGCCTTCAGGGCCTCAGCATTGGCAGTTGTAAGAAAGAGCCAGCTTCCAGCAGAAGGGAATCCTAGGGTGGAGTGGGCTACAGCTGTTCTCAAGTGGGAGAGAGCCCTTGAAGCAGGGGCCCAGGGTGGGTCACCTGTGGTACAAGTGGAGCAGGACCTTCTCCCTGTCTCAAGGAAGAACCTAACAGATCTGGTAGTGGACATAGGCACTCCAGGCACCCAGCGACATAGAGAGCGAGTCCAGACCCCCACAGAAAGACAGCAAGCACCGCATGTAGACAGAACCAAGGACTCTAAAGACAGAAATGATGGTAAGTGCTGGCCTTTTTCTTTCACTTGACCCCTAAAATAAAGAATGGTTGTAGAGGCTGAGTTTGGGAAAAGAAGAGAAGAGATAAAGTAAGGAGTTCAGAATCAGATAATGGTTTTCTATTGTCTCTCCTATATTCCTACTCACTAGATTCTGAAGATCTAGACCTGCAAGCTACCCAGTGCTTTGTGGAGAAAGAGAACACAAGCCTTGAAGGTAAGGGTATCTGTGTTGGCTCAGTCCTATTGGTTGTAGGAACTGGGAGACTAGACTACTAGTGGCTTTTGAAGGGTGTGAAGGCTGGAGTACGCAGGGCTGGAGTCTGGTATTGGGTCTTCTGAAGGAGCTGTGTGTAGGCTATCTTTTTCTTATGCAGCAACCAAGAGCATGGAGGAAGTATCCACTCAGGCCTTCCCGTTTACTCCACCTCGAGAAGAACCTGGCCCTTCCCGTTGCAGCTTCCAGACCCCAGGTACAGGAACTCACCTCTACTCTGTGCTCCCAACTGGGCATTCATTCTTGTTTTCTTTCTGTGCATATTTCTTTCACATTCTTTATTCAATCTTTCTCCATTTTATCAGGGAAAAAAATGCCATATTGAGTCAGACCCGTAGACCAACGTGTTGTAACGTGCTGTCAACTTTGTTCCGACTCAAAGCAACTCTGTATAGGTTTCCAAGGAGCATCTGGTGTGTTTGAGCTGCCAAAGTCCAGTCTGATACTACAGCACCACACCAGGAGTCCATAGACCCAACTAGTCTAGCATCTTTTAAAGGGCTACTAAGGGAGCCAGAGTGCTCCTTGGAGGCCAGGATGGCCAAACTTCGTCTCTCATATTTCAGACATATTGTCAAAAGGGATCAGTCGCTGAAGAAGGGTATCATGTTTAGTAAGGTGGAGGGTCAGAGATAAAAAAGAAGACCCCCAGCAAGATGGATTGGACAAGTGGCAGCATTAGTGGGCTCAAACGTGGCAACAATAGTGAGGTTGGCCCAGGATCAGGCAGTGTTTCGTTCTGCTGTTCATAAGGTCGCTATGAGTCAGTACCAACTCGATGGCACGTAACAACAACAAGGGAGCCCTTGTGTGGCACTGCAGGATAAGCACTGGACTACAAGGTTGGTTTGAATTACAAGGTTGACAGTTCAAACTCATCGGCCGCCCCTCAGAAACCCTATATAGTGTCGCTATGAGTCGGAATTGACTCAAAGACAGTTAACAAGAGGGAGCTTTAAGGAGTTCTGGGAAAGCAGTGGGTTAAATATCAGACTGCTAATTGTAAGATTGGCAGTTCAAACCCACCAGCACTCTGTGGAAGAAAGATGAGGCTGTGTGCCCCTATAAAGATTTTCAGTCTCAGAAACCCTAAATAGCAGTTCTACTCTGTCCTGCAGGTTCACTGTGAGTCAGAACCAACTCTATGGCAGTGAATTTGGAAGAGAACTTTTATATGATGATATTGTCTTACCTTTTTTGAGACAAAAAAATGATAAATTGTCACCATTATTCCTTTCTTTTAGTTACCCATTTAGATTTATCATTCCAGAATTTACCTTAATCTTTCCTCAGAGTGTTATCTTTTTTGTCTACATTTTTACCTCATTTTCTCTTTTTCTCTCTTGTGTGTGACAATTTCCAGGTACTCTGGATGAACCTTGGGAGGTCTTGGCTACACAGCCATTCTGTCCAAGAGAGTCAGAGGCCTCTGAGACCCAGCACATTGCTGCCCATCTTGAGGCCCATGGAACTTGTCCCTCTCCACCCAGGGCAACTTTACAAAACCAACATCCAGAGAGTCCAATTCATACAGAGTCATCAGGGATGCAGGCTGAGGAGAAAGGCCTGGAAAGAGAGATACCAGGAAGGGTGACCCCTGAGAAAGAGCCCTTAGAGAGGGAAACCAAGGAGCTGCCAACAGCAGCAGAGAGAGAAGATGGGATCGGAGAAGAAGAATTAACCAGGGGGCTGCAGAACAGGGAACAAAAACCGGTGTTAGCTAGAGAACCTCAGAGCCTAGAATCTGATACAAAGCTGAAAAGTGTAAATACCGAAAGGGATATGAAGAGCTTGGAGGTAGAATTGGAGACATCCAAGGAAATACAAAAGAAAGAAATAGAGAAGCAGGCCCTTGTAAGAGAAATCTGTGACGGAGAAACAGAGGGACCCGCACCAGAGAGAGCGAGTGAACTAGCAGGGTTAGAAGTGAAAGTATCCAAAGAGATGTTTGAGGACGCAGGCACACAGAAAAGGGAGAACAAGGGTGGGAGCCAGGACCAGGAAGAGCAGACCTCCCTTTCAACACCAGAGCCTAGAATGGGGGCGGGAGCTCTTCAAGGACTGGATTCCGCCCCAGTAGCTTCTGGCAGCCAGGCAGGTAGAGGAAGGGTAACCCCAATGAACCCCAGAAGGCAGCAGAGAGGTAAGTAAGGGCACAGGGACCCCAAGGTGATACACAGCCCCCATTGATAATAAAACCCTAAGCAACTGACTGCTTAGAACTAAGCTATTCTTGTCTTTGCTTTCTGTCTAGGCGGCTTGAATTGCAAGATGCCATCTACTGGGAAGGCTTCCAGGGTAAGACCTGCTTTCATCACCTACCCCCACCTTACAAGTTAACCTCTACATCTCCTCCATTGCCCCATCCCCTAATCTTGATTTAGTCACTCCCTGTACTTCTTATATTCTTAATTTTCTTCCATGTTCACCAGTCCTTAGTTAATTTCTGGAGTCCCTGGGTGGCTCAAACCATTAAGTACTCAACTGTTAACCTTAAAGTTGGCAGTTAAAACTTACCTACAGCTACCTCAGAAGATAGGCCTCGTTAGCTACTTCTAAAAGATCACAGCCTTGAAAACCCAATGGAGCAATTCTCTGCACACAGGGGGTCTCCATGAGTCAGAATCAACTCAGTTGACAGGTGTTTTGATTTTTTTGGTTTAGCTGGTTTCTATCGCTTTACTTGGACTTCTAACCACAAGGTTGGCAGTTCAAATCCACCAGCTGCACCACAGGAGAAAGATGAGGCTTTCTGCTGCCAGAAAAATGTACAGCCTCTGCGACATCACCTAAAAACAACATCCCTTTACTGACACCCGTTGTTTTCTATGATATCTCCCTCTACCTGACAATGAAAACCATTTTCCTCTTGTTACTGTTTCCCTCAGGAAGTGCCCAGTCTAATGGGAGAGGTTATAGAAAGAGAAATGTCAGCAAGCACACTTTAATCATAATCATAGTATCCAATTTTCTTTTCTCTCTACCTCTTCTTTTCTCACTTGCTTCTATTTTCTCCCCAGGGTGATCAGGAATCCCCAGATGCTTTGCTGCCTCCATCAATGAGGGAAGCCTCAACCACACTCCAGAAACCCCTTATTGCTCAGAACCAAAAACATCCTGCCCCTCGGCCCTTACTTTCCCCGTCTCTGCCTTCTTTAGAGGTGCCTATTCCCAGAACCAGGCAGAAAGGAGGGAGCTCAAGAGCTCTAGAGGCTCCTTCGTCCTCAGCGCTGGAGCCTCACTACACACAATCTAAAGTCAGACCCCGAAGAGTCTCTCTGGTGACACCCTCTTCAGTTTCCTCTATTGCCCTTGAGTCCTACCCTCCCAACTCCACAGACCAAACTGTCACCCCCAATCCCACATCTCATGTTACTCAAGGCAGGACACGTAGGACCTCTGTCAGAACACCTGAACCAGTTGAGCCCATGACCCCTGAACTCCAGCCTTCCACTTTAACAGACCCGCCTGTTGTTACACCCAAGCCCACATCTCGGGCCACTCGAGGCAGGACACATAGGTCCTCTGTCAGGACCACTGAATCAGTGGAGCCCACAGCCACTGAGCTCCAGCCTTCCACTTCAATAGACCAGGCTGTCACTCCTAAGCCCACATCTCGGGCCACTCGGGGCAGGACACATAGGTCCTCTGTCAAAACTCCTGAACCAGTAGAACCCACAGCTTCTGAGATTCAACCTTCCACCTCCACAGATCAGCCTGTCACCCCTGAGGCCACATCTCAGGCCACTCGGGGCAGAATACGTAGGTCTGCTGTCAGGACTCAGGAACCTATTGAACCTATAGCCCCTGAGCTCCAGTCTTCCACCTCCACAGACCAGCCTGCCCCCTGCAAGCCCACTCGGGACAAAACACATAGGTCTTCTATCAAGACCCCTGAGTCAGTTACACCCACGGCCCCTGAGCTCCAGCCTTCCACTGACATACACACATCTCGTACTACTCAAGGCAGGACAAGTAGGTCTTCTCTCAGGATCCCTGAACCAGTTGAACATGAACCCACATGCCCTGATCCTAAGTCTCCTACCCTTATACATCAAACTGTCAACTCTGAGCCCATATTACGGGCCACTCAAGGCAGAATACACAGATCATCTGTCAAGACTCCTAAACCAGTTGAACACACAGCCTTTGAACTCCAGCCTTCCACCTCCACAGACCAGTCTTCTACTTCCACAGACCAGTTTGTCATCCCTAAGCCCACATCTCAGGCCACTCAGGGCAGGACACGCAGGTCCTCTGTCAAGGTCCCTCTGTCTCCTGAACTTGAACCTCTCAACCCCACAGATCAGCCCAAGCCCATATTACGGACCACTCGAGGCAGGACACCTAGGTCTTCTGCCAAGACCCCTGAACCAGTTAAGCCCACAGCCCCTGATAATGCGCCTCCCATCACCACAGACCAACATGTCACCCCTGAGCCCATAGCTCAGTGTGATCACAGAAAGACCGTAAAGTCTTCCACAGTGAATGCTGTACAAACTCCTACAACCCTTGAATTCCAGTGTCCTGCCCCTACAGACCAGCTTATTCCTTCTGAGCCCATCTCTCAAGCCAGATGCAACAGGAGACAGAGGACCACTAGGAAGCAAGAGTCCCTCACAGCTCCCATTATCCATGAACCCTGCTCCACACTCCCTGAACGTAAATCCCAGTCCTCAAGGAGCCAAAGACAAGGAGCAGTGAGAGCAGCTGAGTCCCTTAAGGCTGTTCCTGAGCCTTCTTGTTCACAGCTTCTAGAGGCACCCAGTCAGGCTCCCCAGATCCAAACCCTGGAGGCAGCAAGTAGATCTGGGTTTACCCCAGAGCCCCAGCCTAAGCCCTCTCAAAGCCGCAAAAGGACTTCAACCACCAAGGATTCACCTCCACCTAAAAAACAGCCCCAAAGAGAAGAAGTGCCCCAGAAGATAGAGTTCCTTAAGGAAGAACAAGAAGATACTGCAGAGAAGCCAGGAAAGAAAGAGGTAAGGAGAGGGCTAGGACTACAGAGCTAAGTAGAGAAGGGCTTGAAGACTCAGAAAATTCCACTAAGATCTTTCTTGATCCCAGAATGTAGTGATTCCAGGACCAGGCAAAAGAAAGAGAGACCAGACAGAGGAGCCCAAGGAAACACAGAGTCGAAATCTCCGCCGATCCAAACCTAACCAAGAGTTAACAGTCCCCAAAGTAAGAAGGGGCATGGGGTTTGGTGGGAGACAAAAGATGTGGGGGTGGGGCCACTTGGGGCCTAGGGAATTCTAGAACCAGGCACTGCTGTCCCAGCTTCCTGTGATCAGCTCAACCTAACCCCCTCTGCAGGTCCTCTTCACAGGAATAGTGGATGCCCGTGGAGAGCGGGCTGTGCTGGCTCTGGGCGGAAGTCTGGCCAACTCAGTAACAGAAGCTTCACATTTGGTCACTGATCGAATTCGCCGGACTGTCAAGTTCCTGTGTGCCCTGGGCCGGGGGATCCCAATTGTCTCCTTGGACTGGCTGCACCAGGTGAGAGACCAGGAGGCAGTAACAGTACAACAAGGATGGTGGTAGGATAAAACTGCTCACACAGCACTCTAGAAAGCAGTAGTGGAAGAAGGAGCGGGTACGGGAAGACAGGGAGATAGTGAAACAGAAATCATTCAAAAGATGTTTCACAAGCTCCCTACAAATGCTAGGCAGAGGGCTGATCTAGACTTTGATGCTGACTGCCATTTTCATTAGTCCCGAAGGGCTGGTTGCTTCTTGCCCCCGGATGAGTATGTGGTGACTGATCCTGAACACGAGAAAAACTTTGGCTTCAGCCTTCGGGAGTCTCTGAGCCGGGCACAGAAGCGAAAGCTGCTGGAGGTGAGAGGCTCTTTTCTGCCCCAAGCTTAGCCCTCCCTGCAGAGGTTTTCCCTAAGGTCCATGCCTTCTCAGGCATATATCTATTGTCTCCAGTATTTTCCTCTCCTAGGGCTATGAGATTCATGTGACCCCTGGAGTCCAGCCACCGCCACCTCAGATGGGAGAGATCATCAACTGCTGTGGTGGCACTGTCCTGCCCAATATGCCCCGGTCCTATAAGGTATGGATAGTATATTTTGAGTCCCCTATTTTAGTTTCATTCAGTGTCTTTGCTGAGGTATTTCAAATCAGCAAAAAAACAAACCAAGCTCACGGCCATCTAGTCAATCTTGACTCATAGTGACCCTTTAGTACAGAGTAGAAATGCACCATGGGGCTTCCAAGGCTGTAATTCTTTATGGAAGTAGACTGCCTCCTCTTTCTTCCACTGAGCAGCTAGTACTTTCTTTTCTTTTTAAAGTTTTTATGTGAATTGAGTGAAAGTTTACCGGGCAGATCATCTGTTTCACATTCAACAAATCACAACTTGTTTCATCACAATGATTATAATCTCCATGTACAAGTTTCTTTAAAACACTCAGGCATATATAATAATTTACACCACCAAAGGGCACATTCGGCAAGTCAGCCTCCTGGCCACTATCTCTTAGTCCCTCTCTTCCCATGAATCTAGAATCCTCAGCTGCTCCCTCTCTCCATGTCCCCATCTCTGCCTCCATCTCTCACTTCACTGCTTCTCTGGATAAGTTCCCGCATTCCACTTGTGCTCTTCTCCCTTGATGGTCTTAGGGTCCTTTGTTTCTGGACTGTAAGATTAACTGCTCCCCCATTTTTGGTATAAAACTTCTACCTTTACAATTTTGACAGTCACAATTAGTCATGATAACAATTACTCACTATTGAATCTTAAGAATCTTCTCCCCATCTCTTTTAACCAGACCCATCTAGACAAGATGAAAATATTCAGTGGGGACTCTTTCTTCCTCCACACACTCTTAAACTAAACTCCCTCTTTAAACCTTGTAAGCCAGTCACTTCGTGCCTTTATCGCCCCCTCATTTTAGGTAGCCACTGTCTAAGTTGCCTGTCCCTATCTACCCTGTATACAGAGGGGATAGCATTGATACTTGATGTGAAGACTCTTCTCTCTGTTGGTATTTAGAGCTACTACCTCCATGAGTAGTAGTAGCTACTCTTTGGACATATTGTCCGGAGGAAACAATCGTTGGAGAAGAATGTTATGCTGGGTAAGGTGGAGGGTCAGAGAAAAAGAGGAAGACCTCTAACGAGATGGATTGGCCAGGTGGCATCAGTAGTGAGGTTCACCCAGGATCGGACATTGTTTCGTTCTGCTGTGCATGGGGTCGCTATGAGTCGGTTCTGACTCGATGGCACCTTACAACAACAACAACCTCTATGAGTATAGGTCAAGTTCATCAAATTGCAGCAATTTATCTTCATTTCCTTTATCAAAAATTGTGTTTTTTCATTTAAAAAAAATACTACCTTTACAGTTGCGACAACTGCAATTAGTCATGATAGCAATTACTCACTATTGAATTGACCTATCTAACTTTGACTGGCTCTACAGGGCAGTCCTGACAGAGGTACTGCTCACTGTATTTCTCACACCTGTCCAATCTACTCCTGCAGGTGAAGAGTGTTGGAAGCTTACCATATGCTTCTTACAAATTAATCTCTATGACTTTGCCTCTAAGCTGAGAATTGTCCCCTGGCCTTGACCCTTACAGGCTTTGCTTGGTTAACTAGACTGAGCAGTAGCCACTCAGTCTGAAAATAACTGGATTTTTGGACCATGATCCTAACTGGACTGAGTCTTGATCATACATTAATCATTGATATATGGGTGAGATATATTATAGCAAATATATTTTATGGATTTCTGGATTTATTTCATTGTAAAATAAGACCCTTCTCTCATAGTACATAAGTATCATGGGGATTTTCTTTTTATATTCTTACTGTTTATTAACTATATAACTTTTCACTTGACTTTTTCACAGTACCTTGGTGTTAATATATTTTAAAAATGGAGATATTGATGGTCTTATAGATCTGTTGGGAAAATGAAATGAGCTATCCATATAAAACAAGTAGAACAGTGTCTTGGAATAGGGAGGAGTGGAAGAGTTAAAGTGAACTGAGATAAAGATTGCTAGCTGATGGTACATGGAAGAGATTACATTGTAATGACATGATTGGTTGAATGTGGGACTGATGATCTGTTCTGTAAACTTTCACTCAATTCACAATAGAAAGTTAAAAAAATAAATTTAGTGTTTTTTTGTTTTTTTTTTATCTTCCTCTAGTCGATTTCTGATTATTAAGCCATCGAGGCTAGATCAAATGGGTACTATCTGCAAGTTTGGGTGTTCTTGTGCATCTCCCTCACTTCATATCAGCTGGATGCTTCACTGTCAGCTCTAGCCCTCTGTGGCTATGTCCTTGTCCATGGGCTCAGGTGTCCCCAGGTCTCAACACACTTTGGACCAACCAGCCCTTCCTTTTCTCACATCTCCAGGTCAACAGGAGTCTATGGAACACGGTTGAACTCAGCCCATTTCTTCATTATTGCCTTTCCCCCTCTTCTACTCACCAGTAGACCAATGTGGTCTCCAGCAAGCATACATGCCTGCTCATGTGTTCCCTTTGAGTTTCAGTCTTAGAGGGGGGTTTGTCCTGAAGGGAATTGATTGCTTGCTTTGATGGCTTCCCGGCAAACAACTTGCTTATTCTTATAGTAGCCAGTCATACTGACATTTTTCTTTTGGGGTTTTCCTGATGATCTTTCTTTGAAGATGTATCTTCTGTCACACTACCTATTCCAGGCTGGTCTGCTTGTCCTTTCTAGTGGGAATGTCCCACCTCAAAAGGTTCTAGATGGGGCTCAGGACCCTACCTAAGCTCCTATACACTGCAAAGCCTCTGCAAGAGGTCTATTTCACTGGGAAAGTTGTAGAATCCCTTTTAGGTATTCCAGTCAGTTATAGGCTGAAGACGGGCTTATAAGCTTTCTGTAATCATGTTTTCTGACGCTCCTTTCAATCTCACTCAAGTGTCTATTTTACAATAATAGGCAAGGGAAACCAATATTCATAAGACAGTCAACCTTTTTATAAAGATGGCACTAACAGTGAAGAAGGAAGCCCCTGCCCCTCCCAAAGCTGAAGCCAAAGCAAAGGCACTAAAGGCCAAGAAGGACGTGCTGAGAGGCGTCCACAGCCACAAAAAAAGAAGATCCACACGTCACCCACCTTCTGGCGGCCCAAGACTCTGAGGCTCTGAAGGCAGCCCAAATATCCTCAGAAGAGCACCCCCAGGAGAAACCAGCTTGACCACTATGCCATCATTAAGTTCCCTGACTACTGAGTCAGCCATGAAGAGGAATGAAGATAACACACTTGTGTTCATTGTGAATGTCAAGGCCAACAAGCACCAGATCCAACAGGCTGTGAAAAAGCTCTATGATATTGACGTAGCCAAGGTCACCACCTTGATCAGGCCTGATGAAGAAAAGAAGGCATATGTTCCACTGGCTCCTGACTATGATGCTTTGGATGTTGCCAACAAAATTGGGATCATCTAAACTGAGTCCAGCTGGTTAATTCTAAATATAAATTAAAAAAAAAAAAATAGTGAAGCATCTTAGCATTATTTCCCCTTCCAGACCACACCTCGATCCCTGTAGCAACTAGTACTTTCATTTAGCAGCCCAACACTTAACCCACTGAGTCACCATGGCCCCTATTTTAAAGCACACACCAAATTATTCCATATTACATATTTACCCATTAAGTCCTGGTGGCACAGTAGTTACGTGCTTGGCTGCTAACCAAAATCTTGGTGGTTTGGACCTACCCAGTAGTCTGTAGGAAAAAGACCTGGTGAGTTGCTCCTATAGAGACTACAGCCTAGAGAACCCTATAGGGCATTTCTACTCTGTCCCATGGGGTCACTATGAGTTGGAATCAACTAACAATAACACACTTAAGTGAAAGTCTTCTAAACTGTATACTTGTTCTTATATAATCAAATGCCAGTATTGATCCCTAACAAAATGATTAGTAGTTAATTGATCATTTCATCTCCTAGTCATTTCATTAATCAAATTTCTAGTAGTCTGTAAAAGAAATGTCTTTTCATAGTTTAAAACAGGAGCCATAATTTTTGTGTATTCTTAATTGTTATATCTCTTAATTCTCTTTTATGCTATTGCCCCCACCCCCTCACCCTTTTTTATGCCATTGACTTCCTGCAAAAACTAGAGAGATCAGTTGTGCTTTAGTATATTCCATATTCTAGATTGTTTGCTCCTTTGTTATACCATTTATCTTGTTCCTCTAGCTTCTGTATTCCTGTAAATTATACTTAACTTGAAAAACATGAATAAATTCAGCTTCAGAGTTTGGGGCAAGTATACTTTATAGTGCAGTGTGCTTCATGTGCTTCCATCTCAGGAGGTGTATTATATTAGCAGTTCTAAGACTGATTAGTGGTTCCTGAACATATATCTCATACCTTACTTCCTGTCTGCTCTGTCTCTTCAGCCTCAGAGAGTTGTGATCACTTGCTCCCAGGATTTCCCTCGATGTTCCATTCCCTGTCGGATTGGATTACCCCTCCTCTCACCGGAGTTCCTACTAACAGGAGTGCTGAAGCAGGAAGCCAGCCCAGAGGCCTTCATTCTCTCCACTTCGGAAATGTCATCCACATGAAAATCCCAGTGCCCTTTTCCCTCCCTAACCTGTAAATAAAGTGTTAGAAAATGTTGGGAAGAAAGAACCCAAGCTTTAGAAATGATTGGGGTACACTGATATGAATTGGGATTGAAAAGGCTTAGGGATAGACAGAAATATAGGGAGATTGGGAACCACAAATTTCCTACTAAAGTGACCATTTAATCCTTAGCATTGCTCCTTGATATACACATGGAAAACCATATCACTTCTTTTCTTACTGGATGAGTAATTCCAAGAAAGTGCAAATTTGTGGGTAGAGTTTTAGAATGGTACTAAAATATTTTCTTTTCTCCTGGCCATCCTAATTAGAAATGTCCTTTATTTTTTACTTTGAGCAACTCTGTACTTTTCTGACTACATTTCTATTATTTGTAAAATAAGAGCTAAAGCTTGACCTCTGTGATAAATAAATATTCACTCTGTGCCTTATGGTGTGAAATTTTTCTTTAATGCCTGGTTCTCAAGAGACAAATGTTTTTAATATATAGTTGTAAACTTGTATTCAATTATTATCTTCTATTTAGGGAAAATTATATGAAGTTTCTTAAATTTTAAGTCGGTTGATTTTGAGGATGTGTAGAAATTGGAACCCTCAGACAGTGCTAATGGTTTCAGCCGCCATCTGGGGGCTCATCAAAAAGTTGAACACAGAATTAATTACCCATCAATTCTACTCTTAAATATATACTCAAAAGATCTGAAAGCCATGCTCAAACAAATACTTGAACAAGAGTGTTCATAGCAGCAGTACTCACAATTGCCAAAAGATGGGATTATTCCAAATGTTCAGCAATGGACAGATTGTGGTATATATGATAGGGCTTTAAAAAGTTCATGGAAAAATAGAATTAAAAGATAAATGGGCAGACCAGCCTGGAGCGGCTAGAAAAACGAAGATACTTCTTTAAAGAAAGACCTACAGGAAAAATATAAAACAATAGAGGCAGACCAACTGTTACTACAAAAACAAGCAAGTTGCTTGCCCAGGAGACATCAAGGCAAGTGGTCGGGTCCCCTCAGTGTAAATCCCCTTCCAAGACTAAGATTCAATAGGAATACACACTCTGATTAGTGACCACGCTCGTCACCAATAAGGGGAAGTGAGGGAAAAACAGCAACAAAGCTGCAAGCTAAGCCCTACAATGTTCAATAGACTCCTGTGAACCTGGGTGGAGACCTGGTCGGCCAGCAGTGTGGCAAGACCTGGGGACTCTTGAGGCCAGAGTCAGTGACATAGCCACTGAGTGGAGAGTGAAGCGTCCAGCTGATAAGAAGAGAAGGCACATGCACAAGAACACCCACACTTGCAGATAATACCCACTTGACCTGGCTTCAATGACTGGATGATCAGAGCTCAACCAGAAGAAGAAAGGAAAAAAAGATTAATCTGATACAATTTGATGAACTTGACCTGCACCTATGGATGCAGCTGCTCAAAAGAGGCAACAAATCCTTACAGCAAGGATCATTCCCACCCCTTCCATACACAGAGTAGACAGGGATGGGCAACTTGGACACTAGCCACCCAAAATGGGGGTGCTACAAAGGCAAGAAGTGACTTACAGGTTTTCAAGAGGGAACCTAGATTCAGAGGGTGTGAAAGAAGGTAGAATCTCCACTGAGTAGTATCCAATCTGTCTAGGCAGGGCTGATGAAATGAAATGCGGATGGGTCTATAGTGAATAATTGTTATCAGGACTGCTGGTGAGGGTTGGAAACGTAAAGGTAGATGTTTTGTAGCAAGAAGGGGAGTGATTGACTTTTCAGTCTAGGAGCAGAGGTCCCTGGGACCATCAAGGGAGAAGAGTGGAGAGCGGGACACTACCCAGAGTAGCAGTGATGCCTGAGATGGAGGCAGAGACGATGACATGGAGAGATGGAGCAGTTGGGGACTTTAGACCCAGAGAGGGAGAGGGGCTGTGTGCTGACGACCGGGGGGCAGGCTTGTAGTGTATACTCTTTGGTTGGTTGATGATGCATGGAGGGGATTGTAACTATAGCAATGAAACGATATATGATAGGATGAATGTAAAACTAATGTGCTCCCATGTAAACTATCACATAATTCGCATTTTTTTAATAATAAAAAAAGATAAATGGAATTCAATAACAGCACAATATACCTTTTTTTTTTTTTTTTTGACGCACATGGAACATTCTCCAGAATAATAACGTTACACCACAAAGCAAGCCTCAATAAATTTTAAAACATCAAAATACTACAAAGCATCTTCTCAGATTACCAACCAATGCCATCTACTCAACTGATTCACAGTGACCCAATATCGGACAGAGTGGAATTATTCTCTAAAGCTTCCAAGGCTGTAAAGCTTTACAAATAGAGACAAGTTTAACTTTCTCCTACAGAGCTACCAGTGGGTTCAAACTGCTGATCTTGAAGCTAGTTAAAAGTGTAGTGCACTTGCCACTATACCACCAAGGTTCCTTCTCAGGTCACAATTCTACAAAATTAGAAATGAACAACAGGAATATCAAGGCAAAGCAAATACATAAAAATGTAATAGCATCCTGCTTAAAAACTACTTGTAGTCAAAGGGATCACAGAAACAGGCATGTAATCTTGCTGGAGACCACGTTAGTCTACTGGTGAGTGGAAGAGGGGGAAAGGTGTCAATGAAGACATGGGCTGAGTTCGACCATGTTCCATAGACTCCCATTGACCTGGAAATAAGAGAGAGAAGAGGAATGATGGTTGGTCCGAAGTGTTGTGAGACCTGAGGACTCGTACGCCCATGGACAAGGACCTAGCCACAGAGGGCTAGAACCAAGAGTGAAGCGTCCAGTTAATATAAACTGAGGAGATGCACAAGAACGCCCAAACTTGCAGATAGGAAAGAGCAACAAAAATTAGCCTACAGTTACCAAAAACAAAGAAAGATTAGAGCAGCAATTAATGAAACAAAAACAACAGAATCAACAAGACTGTATGTTGGCTGTTTGAAAAGATTATAAAACAAACCAGAAGCAAACCTAACAAAGGAAAAGGAGAAGATAACACAATAACACAAATAAGAAATTAAATGAGTGACATCACAACAGAACTGAAAAAGGATAATAACAGAGTAATATGAATAAACTGTACTCCGACAAATTTGAAAACTTAGAAGAAATTGGCTTTTTTTTTTTTTTTTTTGAAGACCTGTTAGGTATGTCAGGTGCTTATTGGTTTTCTCTTTAAAACTTTTTATTGTGAGCTGAATGAAGGTTTACAGAGCAAATCATCAATTTTACATTCAACAAATCACATACATTGCTTCATTACAATCATTTCAATCCCCTAACAGCTAACAGTATTTACTTCTCTTCAATTTAACTATCTCATTCCTCCCTATGTCTCCCACTACATTCATCTTTCCTCTTGTTGTATATTGCCTCCCATTACCCACACTAATATGTGTCTTGCTGAAAGTGAAGAGGACTTAAAACATTTACTGATGAAGATCAAAGAGCACAGCCTTCGGTATGGATTACATCTCAATGTAAAGAAAACAAAAATCCTCACCACTGGACCAATAAACAACATTCTTATCAACAGAGAAAAGATTGAAGTTGTCAAGGACTTCATTCTTCTTGGATCAACTATCAACACTCACGGAAGCAGTAGCCAAGAAATCAAACAACGTATTGCATTAGGCAAATCTGCTGCACAGGAACTTTTTTAAGTGTTGAAGAGCAAAGATGTCAGCTTAAGGAGCAGGGTGCACCTGACTCATGCCATGGTATTTTCAATAACCTCATATGCATGAGAAAGCTGGACAGTGAATAAGGAAGACCATAGAAGAACTGATGCTTTTGAGTTATGGTGTTGGAGGAGAATATTGAAAGTGCCATGGGCTGCCAAAAGAACAAACAAATCTGTGTTGGAAGAAGTGCAGCCAGAGTGCTCCTTGGAGGCCATGATGGCCAAACTTCGTCTCTCATACTTCAGACATTGTCAGGAGAGACTAGTCGCTGGAGAAGGCTATCATGTTTGGTAAGATGGAGGGTCAGAGAAAAAGAGAAAGACCCCCACCAAGAAGGATTGGTCAAGTGGCAACATCAATGGGCTCAAGCATGGCAACAGTAGTGAGGTTGGCTCAGGAACGGGCAGTGTTTTGTTCTCCTATGCATAAGGTTGCTATGCATCGGTACCAACTCGATAAGTCATCCATAAGTCTAGAGGCCTGGTGTGGCACTGTGGGTTAATGCACCAGACTGCAGCAGTTTGAACTGCAAAGTTTGCAGTTCAAGCTCACCAGCTGCTCCTCGGAAAACCTATACAGGATGGCTAAGGGTCGGAACCAACTGGACAGCACTTAACAACAACAATATCAATAAGTATAGGTTAAGTTCATCAAATTGTAGCAATTTACACTTGTTTCCTTTATCAAATGTCTTCATCTTCCTCTATTCTAGTTCTGATCATCAAGCCATCAAAGCTAGGTCAAATGGGTACTATCTGCAAGTTTGGGCATTCTTGTGTGTCTTCCATCACTTCATATCAGCTGGACATTTCACTCTCAGCTCTAGCCCTCTGTGGCTAGGTCCTTGTGCATGGGCTTAGGAGTCCTCAGCTCTCACCACACTTTGAACCAAGCAGCCCTTCCTGTTCTCTCTCTCATCTCCAGGTCTATGGGAGTCTATGGAATGTGGTCAAACTCAGCCATCTTCATTGCTGCCCTTTCCCATCTTCCACTCAGCAGTAGATCAACATGGTTGTCAGCGAGCTTACATGCCTGTTCGTATGTTCCCTTTGAGTTTCAGTCCTGAAGAGACTTGATTACTTGCACTGATGGCTCCTCATTGAACAACTTGCTTGCTCTTGTAGTAGCTGTTCAGACTGTCATTTTTGTTTTAGATTTTTCCTGCTGGTCTTTCTTACAAGAAGTATCTTCTGTTCCTCTAGCCGCTCCAGGCTGGTCTGCATGTCCTTTCAAGTGGGTATGTCCCACCTCTGAAGGTTCTGGATGGGGCTCAGGATTCCACCTAAGGTCCTATATACTACAAAGGCTCCGCAAGAGCCTATTTCACTGGACAAGTTCTAGAACCCCTTTTAGTTATTCTAATCAATTATAGACTGAAGATGGGCTTACAGGTTTTCTGTAATCATGTTTCCTAATCCAATGTCATTCTTGAAAGAGATGGAAAAAACTAATCACCAACTTTAAACTGAAAGGAAAGAAACCCCAGATAAGCAAAGCACTACTACAGAAGAGGCCTTCTGGTATGGCGCTGTAGAATAATTACTGGACTTCTAACCACAAAGTTCAAACCCACCAGCCATTCTCAAAAATCCTATACAGGGTCTCTGTGAGTTGGAACAGACTAAGGCACACAACAACATGGACAACTTGTCTTTGACAAAGGGCCGAAACCCATTAAAGGGAAGAGGTAGACTCTTTAACAAATGATTCTGGCAAAACTGGACATCCATTTGCAGAAAAATGTAACTGGACCTATATCTCACACCATATACAAAATGAACTCAAGATAGATTAAAGGCCTAAATATAAAATCTAAAACTACAAAGAATGAATTTTAAAATTGGGACAATCTTGTTGTTGTTGTTAAGTATCATCAAGTTGGTTCCAAGTCACAGTGATTCTGTATAGGGTCTCTGAAGAGCAGCCGGTAGATCTGAACAACCAACCTTACACTTAGCAGTCTAGTGCTTATCTTATAGTGCCACATCAGGACTCCAAGGGCAAACTTAATGGCTATCTGTCTTCTCGGTTAAGTATCTGTTCATATCCTCTGCCCATTTTTTAATTGGATTATTTGTCTTTTTGTTGTTGATGTGTTGAAGTTTTCTACAAAATTTAGAGATAAGTCCCCAGACCAATATGTCATTATCAAAAAGTTTTTCTAGTTTGTGGGTTCTCATTTCACTCTTCGTTAAAACCTTTTGATGCACATAAGTGTATAATTTTCAAGAGGTGCCACTCATTTATTTTGTCTTGTGCTGCTTGTATTTCGTTTTAATTGATAGCGTTGCTGTTAAACTGTAATTATATCACATCTCTTTGTTTTTTGATTAGCATCTCTCTAATGAATAGCCACCACTCATTTGTCAGTTTGTCAAACCGTGGTGACTTGTGTGTTGCTATAATGCTGGAAGCCTTACCACTGGTGTTATAAATACCAGCAGGGGACACCCATGGTGGATAAGTTTCAGTTGAGCTTCCAAACAATGACAGACTAGGAAGAAACAGAGGCAGACTACTTCTGAATGTTTAACCACCAAAAACCTGATGAATATCAGTGGAACACTGTCAGATAAAAACAGAATGTAAAATATTGAAGCACGATGAATAACACCAGAATATTGTCAGATATAGTGCCAGAAGATACGCCCCTCAAGTTGGAAGCCACTCAAAATACGACTGGGCAAGAGTTGCCTCTTCAAAGTAGAGTTGACAGTTATGATGCAAATGGAGAAAAACTTTCCGGACCTTCATTTGCTGATGGGGCACAATTCAAAATGAGGAGAAACAGCTATAAACATTCATTAATAATAGGAACACAGAATGTATGAAGTATTAATCTAGGAAAATTGGAAGTTGTAAAAAATAAAAAGAAGCCTATAAATATTGATATCCTAGGAATTAGTGAGCTAAAATGGAGTGGTATTGGCCATTTCCAACCTGACAATCACATGGGAATGACAAATTAACAAAGAATGGCGTCACACTATTTTGAAGTATAATGCTATCTGTTATATAATATCATACACCTACCAGGGAGACCAGTTAATCTTTATCAATCTGGATCTACATTTCTTCTATCTATAAATTAAGGGAATTCGTTTAATGATGTTTAAGGTCCCTACTGTGGATATCTAAGTCCTTAATTGTAGTTGTTGTTGTTGTGTGCCGTGGAGCTGGTTCCGACTCATAGCGACCCTGTATAGGGTTTCTGAGGCTGTCTTTCTCCCGCGG
>NW_006408851.1:1927930-1952850 GCF_000296735.1 Chrysochloris asiatica
GAACTGCTGACCTTAAGGTTCGCAGCCCGATTCGTAACCACTACACTACCAGAGCTCCTGTAAGTCCTTAATTGGGGTCTTAAAATATAGAACTTTCATTTTGATGGAGAAAATCTTCCTTTGCTTTTTGAATATGAATGTTAGTCTTTAGGTATTACAAACAGGTCTGTAAGGTATATATTGAGAGAAAAAATCTTAGTGCTTTCTGAAAGTGAAGTCAAGTTAAGGGATGACAGAGTAAAATCATAGCTAGCTAATTATATCACAAGCTTGGTGGATAAAACAAACCTGCTGCAAATTTACAGTTGTAAAGAGCAAACCGTTTTCTACCACTTACACTTTAACACATCCTTACCCTCATGCTTAGAAGTCAACAGTCTTTGTATTTGGATCGATTAGAACAAAACCTTCAGTATTATAGAGAAACCTTGCCCTTTGTAGTAAGTGGAAAGGCAATCATTCAACTTGATAATAAGTTACAGAATGAATATTAACTTATTTTGTGGCAAAATAGTCACTCACTTGTCTTCTCTTTTTTTAATCTAACATAATGTAATGGATGATTCAGAGGTCTGGGTTCTCAGAGAGCCTGAGTCAACAGTCTTCCCGTGCTCTTACTGTCCTTTATTAAACTACTGAGCTATGTTACCTCATATTTTGGTTGTTTTCTAGCCACGGCCAAGTTTAAAAAAAAAAAAAAAGAGGGGAGAGTTTATAATGTTCCATTTCCTCAAGAACCCTGAAAGATAACATAGTCCACAAAGACAATGTTCTACATCCTGCTTTGGCGAATAGTGACTGGGGTCTTAAAAGCTTATGAATGGTCATCTAGGCACCGCTATTGTGTCCAAAGAAAAGAAGAGTGACAAAAATTTAAGATGCACGGAAACAATTAGTCCAGTGGACCACAGGAACATTTGTCCCCATGACCCTGAGACCAGAAGAACTAGATGGTGTCTGACTACCACTACCAATTGCTGTGAAAGGGATCACATTAGAATGGGCAGAATGGGAGAAAAACTGGAATAAAACTCAAAATCATAAAAAAATGTTTTTAAAAAGACCAGACTTACTGGTTGGGCAGAGACTGGTGGAACCCCAAGACTATGGCCTTTGATCACCCTCTAGGTCTGAAACTGAACTCATTATTCCTGACTGTGCCTCAATTTTCAGATAAACAATAGGTAGGACTAAAGGGGGAACGACAGCACTAGTGAGGTATCCACACCATAGAATGGTCACCATTTGGGATCAAAAAGGCATAATTTGTAGAACCACATCAAAACCAGGCAATTACATACTACAAGGTAATTAAATACTATGTGTCTCCTTTAGTCACTACTAATAGAATCTGGAGTCCTACATCTGTAGGATAAGCACTGGACAGCAAGGTTGGTTTAAACTGCAAACTTGGCATTCAAATCCACGAGCAGCTCCTTGGGAATCCTACATAAGGTGGCTATGAGTTGGAACCAACTTGAAGGCACTAATCAACAATCACATCAACAATAGAATCTAATTAATTAATCTGACATTGAAGGTTCACTTCAGGTTTATCTCTGCCAATTTCCCCTCTTCCTATTATCATACATCTGGTTTACCTGTTTTGTACTTCCCTCTCAATTGATACCTTTTTAATTCCCATCTGGAATGTTTCTCTTTTCATTTACAACTAAAAGAAAAGAAAGGAAGGACACTAATGGAACATGGGTGACATTTGATTAAGGTCTGTTGATTAATTGATAATATTGTGTCAAGATCATCAAACTGATCATCAAACTAAGGTGATAGAAGACGTTAACATTTGGGAACCCTGGGTGAGAGGTATGAGAGAACTTTCTATACAATGTTTGAAACTTTTGGGAATTCTAAAATTGTTTAAAAATTAAACATTGTTGTTGTTAGGTGCCATTGAGTTGGCACCAACTCATAGCGACCTTATGCACAGCACAACGAAACATCCTGGGCCAACCTCACTACTGTTGCCACGCTTGAGTCCATCAATGCTGCCACTTGGCCAATCCATCTCACTGAGGGTCTTGCTCTTTTTTCTCTGACCCTCCACCTTACCAAACAAGATATTCTTATATATTTAAATATGTTGTTCTGGTGTGGTGCTGTGGATGAATGTGCCAGACTGCAAAGCCATTTGAACTACATGGTCAGTGGTTCAAGCCCAGCTGCTCCTCAGAAACCCTATACAGGTCGCTATGGGTCGGAACCGACTCGACAGCACTTAACAACAACACAACAACATATTTAAATATCTTTTTACAGCTGCTCCATGGAAACCCTACACAGGGTTGCTATGAGTCAGAACCAACTTGATGGCACTTAACAATATCCATGCATACATACACAGATGGTTGGCAGTTCAAGTTCAACAGCTGCTCCTCAGAAACCCTATACAGGGTTGCTATGGGTCAGAACAGATTCTAAGGCACTTAACAACATATACAGATATTTGCAGCAAATATACAATAATGTATGATGTTAGTTATAGGGGAAATTGGAAGTGGAGGTATGGAAACTTTCTGTACCATCTTTGTAATTTTTCTAAAAATAGTTGTTCTAAAATAAATTTTTTTATAAAGCTCATTTTAGAAAGAGCAAAGAAGAAAACAGCATTTACCTAAGAACAAAGTTCAGAAAGTTGGGAAAAAAGGAGAAACGGAAACAAAACAAAGAAAGTGGGATAAGTGGGATAAGAGGATTGCAAACAATGAAATGAAACGAAATGTATGAGGATTTGTTGAATGTAAACACTGATGCTCTGCTCTCTAAACCTTCACCCAATTCATAATAAAACGTTTTTAAAAAGTAAATAAAAGAACCCTGAAAAAAAAATTGTTTAGCAGAGCTAAGATTCAGCCTATGAGAGTGGCTGCTGAGCACCTGCCCTTTATACCTCTCACGTGGGATTCTAGCTTTCCCTTCTGTGACGCCAAGATTACCGACTCGGTAAAGGGACTTAGGGACCGTCGGTACCGCCACATGTTGGGGCAAGCACAGCAGGGCGTGCCGGAAACCCGGGAGACGGCGCGAGGAGCTCCGCCCTCCTGGGTGGGTCCTAGGCGGTGGGCGGGGAAATGGGCGTGGTTAGCGGCCGCGGGAACCCTAGGCCTGCCCCTCTCCTTACCCCTCCACTTCTCGCCATGGCCCCTGCGCTGTTCCTGGTACCTGCTGCCCTCGCTTCTTTCATCCTTGCCTTTGGCACCGGAGTGGAGTTCGTGCGCTTTACCTCCCTTCGGCCACTTCTTGGAGGGGTCCCGGAGTCTGGTCCCGGTGAGCCGGAGGGACCCGAGGTTGACTTCGGTGTATGGGGGGTGGAGCCGAAGGAGAGGGCGCGCGGGCGGGGCTTGAAGACCAACCAGTGACTGATGGGAAGTCCGGGAGAGGGAACTCTAACGTTGGGATCCCCGAGACGCGGCAGGAGAGGGGACCGCCAGGCTAAATTAGGAACTCGGGGATAAACGGTTTAGATTGATGGGAGAGTGAGGACTGAGGGGGCGGGAAAGAGTGATAAGTAGAAAATTTTAGGAAAAGATCTTTGTGGATAAGACTGTAGAGAAGTGTTTAAAAACGGAAGCATTTGGAGAACTGGAATACGGGACAATCCAGGAGTGGCCTCTCCAGCCCCGCCTTTTATAACTGCCCAAGGTGCGTTGTTGTGTGACCCACACAACAGAAAGAGGTCTGGGGAAGAGAGAAGAAATGGGAATGGAAAAGACCTAGGGAAGCCTGAAGAGGAAGCTGAAGGCTCTTGAAAGCGTGAAAGGACTGGGCCTGAAGCTGGCGGGGATGGGAGGGAAAGAGTTTCCCGCCATCTTCCTGATGTTTTTTGTCCCTTTCTCAACTCCCTCTAGATGTGCGCCAGGGATGGTTGGCGGCCCTGCAAGATCCCAGCATCCTTGCCCCCCTGGCTTGGGATCTGGGGCTCCTGCTACTATTTGTAGGCCAACACAGTCTCATGGCAACTGACACAGTAAAGGCATTGTCATCCCGGTATTTTGGGGTCCTTCAGAGGTCACTGTATGTGACATGCACAGCCCTGGCATTGCAGGTATGGGGACCAGGCAGGCGAATTCTCAAAGGGGACAGAGACACATAACAGTCTGTGGGAGAGATACCCTGGATTTCAGGAGTGTGGGACTTAAACTTAGCCTTCTGATAATATTTGGGTTTAGGAGGAATGCAAGGGTATTCAAGACTCTGATCTCAGCTTGTTTCTCCACAGCACACATCCTACCCTTTATCAAGAAGGGTGTACTTGTCATTCCCCAAGCACAATACATGCATTCTCACCTTTGCAACTTTATGCATGTTGTCTCACTGCCTGGAATCCCCTCCTTAACTCCTCTCAGTCCTACCTGTTCTTCAAAACCCATGCCACTAAGTCTCAAGGGAAAGCTCCCCAGTCAGAACTCCTCTGTCTTCTCCTTGGTGCTTGGCTCAGGTTACTTAACATACATGTCTGGTCATCCCAACCATTCTATAATTCCTAAGGGTAGAGACAGGTCATTCTTACATTCTTGGAACCCCACTTAGCACCCTATATTTGTCAATAATGCTCGTGATGTGGACGGGGGAGAGCTGCAGGCCAATCTGAGGTGGGGCAGCCTCTGGGTCTAGGTCTCTCAAGGGTGAGGTGCCAGGATGGATGCCCAGCCTCTCATCCTTCTCCAGCTATTGATGCGGTATTGGGAACCCGTACCCAGAGGTCCTGTGCTGTGGGAGGCTAGATCTGAGCCATGGGCCACCTGGGTGCCCCTCCTCTGCTTTGTGCTCCACATCATTTCCTGGCTCCTCATCTTCAGTATACTTCTCGTCTTTGACTATGCTGAGCTCATGGGCCTCAAACAGGTAAGGCTGTTTCTCTTTCCAAGGATTTCAATCCTCCCCCTCCAGTGCTCTCTTCCACCATTGCTTTTGACTCCCTTACCTCCCTTTGCTGTCAGACAGTTGTTCCTCAGACCTTCCTCAAAGGCCAGCAATCATGGGCTTCCTGGATCTGGGGAAGATGCATGGGCCAGACAGCAGGGTTAGGGTCCTAACCCTCAGAAAGGAAAGTGCCTGGACCTCAATTCTAGGAAAACAGTGCCTGGGAAAGGAAGGAAAACCAAACCAAACCCACAGCCATCTGGTCGACTCCAACTCATAGGGACCGTGTTTAGGGTTTCCAAGGCTATAATAAGCCTTTAAGGGAGCCAAAAGCTTTAACTTTCTCCGGAGGCACACCTACTGGATTTCAACTGCCAACCTTGTGTTTAGCAGTCCAGTGCTTATCCTACTGCACCACCAGGAGATAGGAGGAAAGAGGAAGCTAAGTTGTGAAAAGGACTTGACTCCATTTCTAAGCTATTCTCCCTCTCCTAGGTGTACTACCATGTTCTGGGGCTGGGAGAGCCGCTTGCCCTGAAATCCCCACGGGCTCTGAGGCTCTTCTCCCATCTGCGCCACCCAGTGTGTGTGGAGCTGCTGACAGTGCTGTGGGTGGTGCCTACTCTGAGCACTGATCGCTTCCTTCTGGCTCTCCTCCTCACCCTCTACCTGGGCCTGGCTCATGGGCTTGACCAGCATGACCTCCGCTACCTGCGTGCCCAACTACAAAGAAAACTTCACCTGCTCTCCCGGCCTCAGGATGGGGATGCTGAGTGAAGAGCTAATTTCTGTTTCCAAGTTCTTCTTCCCCTAGAGTTTTCAGTCCCTTAACATCCAAGTGCTGGCTGCTTCAGCCCACAGTCCCTAATCACTGGACTCTAGGGGCTGACCCTACCCCTACTTGAGATTCCACTCCCTAGGGTCAGACCCATACCCTAAATTTGGAGTTTCAGTCATTGGACTCCAAGGTTCACTCCTCACCAGCCAGGGCCCTGTCTTCTTCCTAAAGAGAGAGCATGAAACTCTTCTGTCCCCTTATCATTTAGGGCTTGAGCTTGAGCCCCCTTCTAGCGTCTCCACAAAGGAAAAGATCCCCTCTTGACCACTTCTCTGGCTCTGTTACTCAGGTATTCCCCATTTTCACAGCTGACTTCCCTCCCAAGATGCTGGACCAAAGTCTGCACGTTTGACTGTAGTGGGCACCCCTCCAAGGCCCACGCCTCGCGGCTCCACCTCCCTAGGCCCCGCCCCTGGGCGCCTTTCCCGGGACTTAGTTGTGGGGATTCTCCAGCTCTTAACTCCAGCACCTTAGGCCTCCCCTGATGTACATGCGCTGCAGGAAAATAAAATTTAACTTAAGTTTTCTACATCTGGCATACAGTCTTCAGTGTCTCTCAGGCTGCAAGACGGTGTTTGGGAGGGAAGGAGAGCAGAGACTGTCCGCACCAAATAAGGATTTGCGTGGCCACCGCGCCCTCTGGCGTCCGCTCGGCGATGACCACTCCCCTCGACACCCACCTCCCCGCCCACCTTCTTCATGCAACCAAGTCCCTCTTCTACCACATTCCCCAATTCTCCCGTGGCAGACTAGAGAACCCATGGGAGTCCTGGTGTGGTGCTGTGGGCTAATGCGCTAGACTGCAAAGTCAGTTGGAACCACAAGGTCAGCAGTTCAAGCTCACCAGCTGATTCTTGGAAACACTATCTAGGGTCGCTATGGGTGGAATCGACTCGAAGACACTTAACAACAGATTAGGGGACCCATGGGAGATAGGTTGATGCTAAAGAGAGTGGGGCTGCGACCTAGGTAGAGAGCTTCCAAAACTGTGGAATGCGCTCCTTTCTTTCCTCCCAACCCATGTAAACAGGGCCGCGGGGCGGCAGGCAGCAGCCCTCGACCCCGCAGCAACAAAGGCTGACCCGGGAAGGCAAAGGCGTGGGGAGGAACAGCAGGAGAGATGGGAAGGGCGGGTCCAACTCCGAGCAGCTGCAGCTTCCTCCCCAAGTCCCTCGAGGGGCCTGAGTCACTGACCACCGCCCTGGGTCGGCAAACTAGGGGTGGGGGTCTGGTCACCTAGGCTCTCCGGGGCTACGGGGAGGAGGGACGCGAGGGGCCTGAGTCACTGACCACCGCCCTGGGTCGGCAAACTAGGGGTGGGGGTCTGGTCACCTAGGCTCTCCGGGGCTACGGGGAGGAGGGACGGTGGCCCCTGATGACAGAGCACGAACAGTCAGGAGTTCTGACGAGAAGAGTGGAGTCCCGGCTCGAAGACCCGCAGCTGGGTCTAGGGGAGCGAGGCTCCACCCCCTCCTCGGACTCCGCCCAGCGCCCCCTTCTCACTCCCCATTGTTCTCAGACAAAGCGGTCGCCGCCCCCCGCCCGGCCCCCTGGTCCCTGTCTCCGTCCCTCCTCTTCTGATCCCTCTTTCCCTCCTCCTCCCCTCCCTCCCATCTCCGGATCTCCCTCGCTGTCTCTCCTCCTCTTCCTCTCTCCTCCTCTCTGGACGCCAGGCTCTTCTGCACCCCCTCCCCCAGGGCCCCGCTGCGCGTGAGTTGACTGAGGGGCTTCAGACTTGGGGAGGGGTGTTCTCCTTTTGCCGGTCCCTGCTCCCATCCCGGTCCCGGTCCTTGGGCTGTCTCTTCTTTGTGCCGAGATTGTGCGGTCAGAGCGGGGAGGGGATGGCCGCCTAGGTTGGGGTTCCCTAGTGGAGAGCCAGGACCTGGGCACAGGACTCGTGGGCTCTAGAGAAAAGAGGTGTGGAGCCTGACCTCGGCACATCTGAGTCCTGGGAGACAGCTAGTAAGGGAGGCAGGCGGGGTGCCGGGACAAAGTGGGGGTGGACGCCTGGTTCTGGGAACGTGCTGGCAATCTAAGCTCCCGGGTTCCAAGCGTCCCTGGGGAGGGTATTTCCCTTGACCCGCCTTAGGGGCGGAGTGTGGGGCGGGGAGGTGGGGGCTGGGGAACTGGAGGGGCGTGGCCGAGCAGCGCTGGAAGGGGAGCCGGGAGCCCAGAGCCCTGAAGACCCGCTGCTGCGCGCCGGGCTGCAGCTACGGCACTCCCTTTCCCTTCACCCCATCACTTCCCCTTCTCCCCTGGACCTCTTCCCTCTCTAACCCCTCATCACCTTCCCGACACCCCCCAGGTCTCTTCGTCCCATCCCCAGCGCGACTTTCTGACCTCCCTTCCCACTCTCACCTCCCCTGGGGTAGCGGTGAGGCAGCCTCGCCTGAACCTGGGCTGCTTTTCTTCCTTCTCTCCCCTCTCACATCTTTGGGACAGTGTCTAAGACTTCTTCACTCTGTGTTGCCAATTCTAAGTCCTTCCTCTTTTCCCTGAATCTGGACTCTTCCTCTCATCTCACATCCCGCAACGCATCCCCACCCCCAACTTGGCGCTTATCTTTTCTCTTCACTTGCCCAGCTTTCCCTTCTTCTGCACCCCCTTCTCCCTCTTTCCCCTTGTCCTCACCTGAGCTAGCTCCTGTCTGTCTCCCACTGACCCCTCCACTTCCTCTCCCCTCACACCCGGTCTCACCCCCTGAGCTTGTCTTACCAACCTCTCTTCTTCCTGTCCTCTGTCCCCAGCCTTACCCCAAGGCAACCATGGCCACCATCCCAGACTGGAAACTCCAGCTGCTAGCCCGGCGCCGGCAGGAGGAGGCAGCAGTGCGTGGCCGGGAAAAGGCTGAGCTAGAGCGCTTGTCCCAGATGCCAGCCTGGAAGCGGGGACTCTTGGAACGCCGCAGGGCCAAGCTTGGGCTGTCCGCTGGAGAACCTAGCTCTGTGCCGGAGACTGTAGAGGCTGGACCGCCAGACCGGGACGAGTCAGCTGTCCTCCTGGAGGCCATTGGGCCAGTGCACCAGAACCGATTCATTAGGCAGGAGCGGCAGCAGCGGAGTGAAGAGTTTCTTATAGAGAGAAGGCCTGGGCCACTCGAGGCAAGGGAGCGAAGACCCAGCCCTGGGGAGACTCAGGATCAGAGCCCCAAGGGACAAGAGTTAAAAGAAGAGAGGCTCAGTCTTTGGGAGACAGCAGAGAAGAGCCTGGGTATAGGCAGAGCCCGAGAGTCTAGCCCCAGACCGTTAGAGGCTCGGAACTGGAGGCCATTGCCGAAAGAACTAGGAGACTGGAGCTCCGGACAGTCAGAGACACGGAAATGGAGGCCGAGCCCTGGAGAGACTCCAGAGTGGAGTGTGAGACTGGCAGAACCTCAAGAACAAAGTCCCAGGAGGACAGAGGTGATGGAAAGTAGACTGAGCCCAGGGGAGTCGGGTACCCAGAAGACAGGCCTGACTGAGGCCCATAAATGGAGGCCTGACTGTGGAGAGTATCAGGAACAGAGTTCAGTACAGCTGGGGACATCGCAGTGGAGGCCAAGTTCAGGAGAGGAAAGCAAAGACTTCTTGGAAGAATGTGGGAAAAGAAAAGAGAGACCAATTCCAGGACTGGCTTCAAAAGAGATTACAGAGCTATCAGAGACCCTGACCAGGGAGGCCCAAGACAACAGCACCGGAGAAGTGGAGACAGCAAAGCAGAGGTCCAACCTAGAGGAGGAGAGTGAGAGGGGCTTGAGGCTGACCGAAGGGTGGAAATGGACCCTGAATTCTGGGAAGGTGCGAGAATGGACACCCAGGGACATAGAGACTCAAAATCAGAAACCAGACCCTTCTAGGTCTTCAGAGAATCAACTGGGGCCTCCTGGGGTAGCGTCTGGAGAAGCGGAGGCTGAGGAGGAGGAGGCAGGGGTTCAGGGCAGTCCTCTGAGCGCCCTGCAGAACCGCTACTCTGTGCCCTCCCCCATTCCACCAGAGGACGCTGGGACCGGAGGCCCTCGACTACAGGAAGAGGAAGCAGTGGAACTCCGGCCCCCACCACCAGCCCCTCTGTCTCCCCAACCCCCAGCCCCACCTGTCCCCCAGTCCCCTGGGGATCCCCTCATGAGCCGTCTCTTCTATGGGGTGAAGGCAGGGCCAGGGGTAGGGGGGCCCCGCCGCAGCGGACACACCTTCACCGTCAACCCCCGGCGGTTTGTGCCCCCTGTAGCCCCAGACACTCCAGCTGGCCCTACCACAGCTGATGTTGCAGTCCCGGGGACTGGGAAGAAGCGGTACCCGACTGCCGAAGAGATTTTGGTTCTGGGGGGCTACCTCCGACTCAGCCGCAGCTGTCTTGTCAAGGGGTCCCCCGAAAAGCACCACAAACAGGTAGGAGAGCAGTCAAGCCAGCCTTCTTCAGAACTCACTCGCCAGTTCTCTCTGGCCACCAGTCTTTCTCTCATTTTTATACCCCTGTATTCTTGTCTCCCTCTATTCTTTCTTGTACATTCCTGCTACCACCCTTCCTCTCTCTGCACACACACCCTTTCTTCCCGCTGCCCTCCTGTTCCATTCATTTCTGAGCCCTGAGGAGCCTGTTTCTGGGTGTGTCTCCCAGGGTGTGCCCAGGCTGCGCTTTCTGCCTTTCTTTTGGGCTCCGAGTTCTTCACCCCATTGCTTTCCTCTGAGGCTGTGGCCCAACCCAGCCCATCTGGTGGGCAACTTGAGCTGAGGCCGACAATCCTGGATTGGCCAGCATGAACACAGTTATACTTTTAGAAGGGACAGAATGTCGGGGCAGGAAGTTTGGAGATGCAGAGGGGATAAGAAATGGCAGGGAGGTGCTGTGGGAGGAAGGTCTCCTGGCCCCAAGGAAGAGGGGGGGCAGAGCTGAATGGTGACATCCAAAGAGAGTAAAGGGAGGGCTGGAACAGGGCTGAGGAATGGAGCAGAAAGCAGAGAGAAGGCTTTTGAACCCTGAGTCTGCCCCCTGGGAGAGATACACAGAGGCCATTTGAAGTAGGTGACCTCAGGGTTACACACCCCCAGCTGAGCCACTGCTTTAGACAGTGCTCCCTTCTCTCTTGGGACAAGAAAAGCCTTCTCCTCTTCCAAAATCCCCCACCCCTTACTCCCCTAGCCTTCTTCTCTGGACTTCCCCTCCCTTTCAGAACTGGCACAGCAGTTGGCAATTGGTTTTCCCCTCTCTTCCTGCCACCCTGGCCTCTCTCTCCCCTTGGGGTGGAAAAACAGAAGTGAATTTGGAGGTACAGTGCTAAAGGCCAGGAGGGCTGCGGAGTACCATTGGAGTTGGAGACTGGAATGGGGGACTGAGACCTAGGCTGATAAAAGTCAGAGATTAGATTGAAAAAGGATTTAGGGGAAGTGAGAACAACCAGGCCCACTCTCTCCCTGGCCCTAGTCCAACTCCCTCTATAGACATACCAACCAGTCCTCAGCTTGAGAATCTCTAGGGGAAGAGGTTCCATGCTCAGACATGTCAGACTCAGACGTCTCTGCAGCTGACATAGCAGGAACAGGAAGCAGTAGACTCTGACCACCACCAAGCAGCCCCCTGGGGATAACCTATAAATGATCCTGAACACTGGGAAGCCCTTTCTGTCTTCCAGTCTGTACCCTACATGCTACATCCTAAGATCTGTTTTTCATGTCATAAGAGTCAGTGGGAAACCACAGGGACTAAAGATCTGGGCTAAGCTTGGAGATCACTTGGCCCCCAGATACATCTTTCACATATCTCTTAAACTCCCATCTCTGAGACCTCTGACTGCTATCAACCCTACCCCTTAAGGCCATGGACATGCAAAGATTATCAAGGGGAGATGTTCAGAAAGGTTGCTTCCTAGTAAAATCAGCTTGGGTCTTTGAGAGGAAGAGAAAGGAGGCTCAAAGCTTTGGGCTGCAAAGTATGGTGTCCATTCGACGAGAATCAGAAGCTTGTGCAGAGCAGGGATGGCCTGGGTCAGGGAGTATGGGAGCCGGAAGCAGAGCGGCCAAACAGGAAGCCTGGCATGGGGGCCCGGAAGGCTAGTGGAGCTGCCTGGGGAAGGCTGGGCTGCGGGCCTGCCAGAACTGTGCTCAGGATGTGGTGAGAGAATAAGGAAGCAGCCACCAGGGGCGGGGGGGTGGAGAAGAAGCAGCACACAGTTTCCTAGACCCAGACACCTCACCCTTCCGCCCTCTTTCATGCCTTCTCTGCTCTCAATTTTCTCATCAGGACTAGCGGTAGCTGACCCAGCGCCTTCCTAACCCACTGACTCCCACCCCCTGCCTTCCTTAAATAACTGCTATTGCAGGCTAATTCCATCAAACTGATCTTTGCCATCCAGAGAGAAATCCCAGCTCTGCCAGCCACTAGGGATATCTCTGAGACACCAGCCCCTCCCCTTGCTGGCACCCTTGTGACCTTATATAGCTGATGGGAGAGGATCTAGTGAGTCACCCCCTGCCCACTCCCATGCAAGCTATGCATTCCTGAGAAGCCTTGTCAGAAGTTTGGGGGGTGGGGGGGTGAGGGAAGCAGCAGGGGCAGGGTACGGGAGAGACAGACATAAACTGAGAGCAAATCAAAGACATCTTTCTTCAGCAAGTTGTTAAGTGCCGTCGAGTCAGTTCCAACTCATAGCGACCCCGTATAGGGTTTCCAAGGAGAGCTAGTGAGCTTCAACCTCCGACCTTGCGGTTCAAACTGACCTTGCAGTCCAGCACATTAACCCGCAGTGCCACAGATGACAAATAGAGACTGGGAAGCCCTTCGTGTCCTCCAGTCCATATCCTACGCTACATCCTAAGATCTAGTTTTCATGTCATAAGAGTCAGTGGGGGAAAAAAGTCAGTGGGAAACCACAGGGACTAAAGATCTGGGCTAAGCTTGGAGATCATTTAGTTCCCAGATGCATCTTCATGTACCTCTTAAGCTCCCATCCCTGAGACCTCTGACTTCTAACTGCTACCAACCCAAGCCCCTTAAGGCCACGCACATGAAAAGATTATCCAGAAGAGATGTTCAGAAAGACCACTTCCTACTTAAGTCAGCGTGTGTCTTTGAGAGGAAGAGAAAAGAGGCCCAAAATCTTCTTTCTGACAAAACCAAACCAAACACTTCATCAAATTCTGACTCATAGCGACCAATGTGTGACAGAGTAGAACTGTCCCATACAGTTGTTTTGTTCGTAATCTTTATGAAAGTGGATTGTCAGGGCTTTCTGTCCTCCAGTCCGTATCCTACACACTACGTCCTAAGAGGGTGCTGCCGGGTGGGCTCATAACCACCAACGTTTAGGTTAACACCACCCAGAGGCCTTTGCTATCCCAAAAGTGGATATGAAAAGGAGACAGAAGTGGATTCCCAGAGTTTTGGACAAATCTGTCAGTTCATCAGAAATGGTCCTTTTCAAGAAACGGATGTGTGGAGTTTAGTTACCATCACTTGATTTGCCTAGCAGTTTTACTAACATGGACTGGGAGTCAAGTGCACCTTGTTTTCTCAACTATGGTCCTCTCTCTGTTGGGATCTCATCAGAGGCCTGGATGAACCCTTATCTTCTTGTAGCTACGTCCAAGCTTTGCATGACTCATCTCACAAACACTGATTAAACATCTACTATGTGCAAAGCACTTTTCTAGATGCTGGGAATATGTCATCAACGACACAGACAAAAATTCCTGCCCTCTGGCTGGCTGGATAGGAACAAGCAGATAGCAAGGGTAGTAAATAAATTCTTTAGAAGGTTTTGTTGTTGTTAAGTGCTGTTGAGTCGATTCCGACCCATAGCGACCCTGCACAGGGTTTTCGAGGCTGTAAATCTTTACAGGAGCAGAAAACCTCATCTTTCTCCCACGGGACAGCAGGTAGTTGCGAACTGCTGACCTTAAGGTTTACAGCCTGATTTGTAACCACTACACTACCAGAGCTCCTTTAGAAGGTAGTGGTTTAAAAAAGAGAGAGAATGACAGAGTAAAGGTAAATGGAACCTAAAAGGCCAGATTGGGAAGAATAAATATGGCAACCAGATCATGGGATGATTGGGAGGGAGAGCCTCATGGGAATTATCTATTTGAGGTAGTGCATAGGCCCTCAGGTGGAAGTATACCTGGTGGGCTTGGAGGAAATCAAGGCTAAAATGGCTGGAGCCAGGGAAGAGACCAGGGCCAGGAGAGAGGGGATCTGAGGGCCATGGTCAGGCTTCTGGCATTTGTTTTGAGGTGAGGAGACATGGGAAGACTTGAAGTAACATCATTCCTGAGCTCCAGCTTCCCATGGAGACCCAGCTGTCCCATCTCACACAGCCCTGTGCAAATCACCTGTCCAGCCACCCTCTTGGCTTCTCTCTATCTTCACCTTAGTCCATGCAGATTTAGGAGTATCAGATTCCAGCCCACTTTCCTAAATTGACTCCAGGGAAGGCCTGAGTAGATCATCTGGCCCTAATCCCTGGAAAGAGTTAATCCCCACCCCCCTGAGCTTCTTAGGAGGGCAAAGGCAGTAGCAACAGCTGGGGCTCAGCCTGCCCTTGGATGGTGTTTAGGAAGCATTTCCTGCCCGCTCCAGATTTCTTCTCTGGCCTTTTGCCTCTATCTTTGATTATCCCTCTCTGCCCTGGTCACCTCACACTTTCACCTTTCAGGCACTCAGAGAGTTCATGTCCTTGATGTGTTGGAGGGATGGTCTGCTGCTTCCCCTGGGACTTATTGTTGGTTTCCCCTCACCCCAGATCCTCTTTGCCCTGGATCTATTCCAGACATAGAAGAGGAGTGAGGGCCAAGGGTCTGAAGGCATGGAAAGCAATGCCCAGCTTTTTGCCTGAGACTCCCTCTCATTCCACCTCTTTCCCACTTGGTCAACTCAAATCTCACCTCTGGGAAGCTTTCTGGATTTCTCTCAGGGTGCCCTGCAACTTTGTGCTGATCATAGGATTTCTTTCTATGCATTTAAATTTTATTCTTTTTTAAATGTTTTATTGTAAATTATGTGATCGTTTACATGGGAGAACATTAGTTTTACATTCATCCTAGCCTATATTGTTTCATTGCCATGGTTACAATCCTCCATGCATTATCAACCAACCAAAGGGTATACCCTACAAGCCTCTTCCCTCCTCCCACCCCCAGTCATCAGCACACAGCCCCTCTCCCTCTCTGGGTCTGAAGTCCCCAGTCATCATCTCTGCTTCCATGTCTGGCGCCACTGATTCTCTGGGTAGGGCCCCGCTCTCTGCTCTTCTCCCTTGATGGTCCCAGGGACCTCTGCTCCAAGACTGAAAAGTTAATCACTCCCCTCCTTGCTACATAACCTCTACCTTTACATTTCCAACCCTCGCAATCAGTTCTGATAACAATTATTCACTATTGTATCACAAGAGACCAATCCGCATTTCCTTTCATCAGCCCCACCCAGACAGATTAGATACTACTCAGTGGAGATTCTACCTTCCTCCACGCCCTCTGGATCTAGGTTCCCTCTTGAAAGTTTGTAAGCCAGTCACTTCTTGCCTTTGTATTACCCCAACTTTGAGTAGCCAATGTCTAAGTTGCCCATCCCTGTCTACTCTGTGTATGGAGGGGGTGGGAATGATCCTCACTGTAAAGACTTGTTCCCTCTTTTGAGATACTGCATCTATAAGTGTAGGTCAGGTTCATCATATTGTATGAGATTACTCTTTTTTTCCTCTTCTAGCTGAACTCTGATCATCCTAGTCATTGAAGCCAGGTCAAGTGGGTATTATCTGCAAGTGTGGGTGTTCTTGTATAAACTCATTTTTACCACTCTGCTGCCTACACTCCGAAAAGCAGGGACCTTGGTCCAGTATTACTTCTGCCTCAGCAGCCCTGCCAGAACACAGGCTGAAGTCTGTGGGTTTTGAAATGATGTGACTGAAGAGGGGAAATCTGGGATTGGAGAACCAGTATCAAACGGGAAGCTGGATGGCAGTGTGGCTGGGGAGGGGACAGTCAGCATAGCGCCCCCAGCCTAGTCCCTTCCCATCTCCCACCTGCATTTTAACTGGCTGACCTCATCTCCTTCCCTTTCTCTCACTCAGCTCAAGATCTCCTTCAGTGAGACAGCCCTAGAGACAACGTACCAGTACCCTTCTGAGAGCTCTGTGCTGGAGGAGCTGGGGCCAGAGCCAGAGCCCCCCAGTGCCCCCCACCCCCCATCAGCCCAGCCAGATGAGGAGGAGGATGAGGAGGAGCTGCTGCTTCTGCAAAGGGAACTCCAGGGCGGGCTCCGCACGAAGGCCCTGATAGTGGGTGAGTGAGACTTTGCTGGTCTAAGGGTGCCCCCTGGTGTTGGGGGCTGACACTGCAACCCAGGAGGGAAAGGAAAACCAAAAAATTAAACCCTGTTGCTTTCTAGCTGATTCAGAACAATAGTAACCCTATAGGACAGAGTTGTTGTTGCTGTTATTGTTAAATGCTGTCAAGCTGGACCCGACTCATAGTGACCCTGTATAGGGTTTCCAAGGAGTAGATGGTGAATTGGAACCACCAACCTTGCAATTCAAACCAAGGGTAGAATAGCCCAATTGGATTTTCAAGGCTATAATCTTTACAAAAGATTGTATTCTTTCACCATACTTATTCAACCTGTATGCTGAGCAAATAATCCGAGAAGCTGGGTTCTATGAAGAAAAACGTGGCATCAGAATTGGAGGAAGATTCATTAACAACCTGTGATATCAGCAACCTTAATTGCAGAAAGTGAAGAGGACTTAAAAGATTTACTGATAAAGATCAAAGACCACAGCCTTTGGTATGGATTGCATTTCAATGTAAAGAAAACAAAAGAATCCTCACCACTGGACCAGTAAACCAGTAAACAACATTCTTATCAACAGAGAAAAGATTGAAGTTGTCAAGGACTTCATTCTTCTTGCATCAACTATCAACACTCACAGAAGCAGCAGTGAAGAAATCAAAGGACGCATAGCATTAGGCAAATCTGCTGCACAAGACCTTTTTATTTAAAGTGTTGTAAAGCAAAGATGTCAGCTTGAGGACTAAGGTGCGCCTGACCCAAGCCATGGTATTTTCAATAACCTCATGTGCATGCGAAAGCTGGGCAGTGAATAAGGAAAACCATAGAATTGATGCTTTTGAGTTATGGTGTTGGAGGAGAATATTGAAAGTGCCGTAGGCTGCCAAAAGAACCAACAGATATATGTTGGAAGAAGTGCAGCCAGAGTGCTCCTTGGAGGCCAGGATGGCCAAACTTCCTCTCTCATACTTCAGACATATTGTCAGGAGGGACTAGTCACTGGAGAAGGATATCATGTTTGGCAAGGTGGAGGGTCAGAGAAAAAGAGGAAGACCCCCAGCGAGATGGATTGGCAAAGTGGCAGCATCAGTGGGTTCAAGTGTGGTAACAACTGTGAGGTTGTCCTACGATCAGGCAGTGTTTTGTTCTGCTGTGCATAGGGTTGCTATGAATCAGTACCAACTCGATGGCACCTAACAACAACAACAATCTTTCCAAAGGATGTAAGATAAGCATTCCACCATAAGTTCGGTTTGAATCGTAAGGTCAGCAATTCAAACCTACCAGCCTCCCCTCGGAAATCCTACACAGGGTCGATATGAGTCGGAACCAATTCAACGGCACTTAACAACAACAACAACCTCTCCCAGTGGTGTTACTGTGAAATTCACTATAAGAATGCCTGAGGGAAGCTCTGGTGACACAAACAATTACATATTCAGCTGCTAACTGAAAGGCTTAGTGTTTGAACCCATCCAGCGGCTTCTCAGGAGAAAAATTTGGTGACTCACTTCCATAAAGATTATTGCCAAGAAAGCCCTCTGAGGCAATGCAACCTTATTACATTAGCTCACTGTACTGGAAAATGACTCCACAGCCCTGAACCATAGCCTGGAACAGAATACAAGCTAGATGAGTGATGGCTGGTGTTCCTGGTAGTATGAGCAAGATATTACAGGATTTCCTAGATGCCAACTGTCTTTTCAGCTTGCGGTGGGGAGGGCGGGAGACCAGGGCCCTCACTCATTTGCTGTCATAATTGCCTCCTCTTGCACAGATGAGTCCTGCCGGAGGTGACCCTCTCCCCACAAGGGGAAGATAATTCTGTCCTCCTTCCCAGAATTGAAGATCCTGGAGCTTAGAAGATCCTAAGAAGACAGGCCCTGAAAATGAGTGTGGCAGGGAAGGACAACTAGCATCTCCCAGCTTGCTTTTCTCGTCCTGTTTTCCAGGGCAGAGCCAATTGCCCAACTTCACCCCGAACCCAAGGTCCCTGGTATGTGTCAAATGTGCTGGTGCATCTAGGTGATCCAAGAATGAGTCCCAAGCCCTGAAGAGAAGTACAGAGCCCACCGGGTGTGTGTGAAAATGGAGCATTCCCCCCATCTACATGGGAGGGGACGCAGTCCCCACAGCCTTCCTTAGCTCCCCACCACCCCCAGTGTACTCTCAGGATTTAAGCACTCATCTTTCTCTCTGGGAGGCCTGGCCTTCATTTTGATCCCTAGATCACCTTTGTGTTTACAGCCCATTTCCTCTTCTGACCACTGCCTGGTTTACAAGCCCCACCAGCTCCCAGCTCCACGCTGCCAAAACCCTAGGTTTACAAGCCACGCCCACTCCCCCTGCAATGAGTTGGGAGTGGCTTGAGGTGTAACCCCACCCACTTTTGCTCAGTATTAATGTACCTGTTTTCCCCCAGAGGGAAGGCTGGGAATCTTGACTTTGTACTCCCAGACAGTTATTTAATTCTGTTCACCTAGTACTTCACATTGAATTGAATTGTAGGAGTGTGGGGTGACAAAGGAAGCACCTCTCCTCTCTCCTTCCTTATCAGTTGTGGTTTTGTTTTTTAACTTTCCATAATAAAATGGAGCTTTCTCCAACTCTCCTGCTGCACCTTTTCTTTGTTGTCATTGTTGTTGTTAAGTGCCATCCAGTCGGTTCTGACTCAAGGTGAACCTGTATGGGGTTTCCGAGGAGCAGCTGGTGGGTTTGGCCTGTGAACCTTTTCTTTAGAGGGAAAAAAGTGTATATGGAGGGAAGGCTCTGGGTTCCTCATTCCCAGCCTCTCTCATCTTCCTATTGGCTGTGAAGAGGAAGTGGCTATGGGAAGGGAAAATAATGGCAGATGAAACAGGAACTTAGCACCAACTTATAGATGAGGCTTCAGGAGAGGCTTGCATGGATTTCACATGCAGGACAAGCAGATGTGAGGAAGGACAGTTGAGGTGTTCATTAGACTGGAAGCATCACGAGGGCTCTACCGTTTCAGTTGGGTTCCCTGCATTATTTCCATACCTGGCACCTAAATGGAACACAATCATTTCTAGAATGAATGAACAAATAAATTAATAGATAAAAGCTATAAAAAATAAATCTGAAGGACTTGCGTCAAGATGGTGGACTAGGCAGAGAAACTATACAGACCCTCTACAACAAAGACGCGGGAGACCAAATGAAACAGACACAGGACAATCATGGAACACTAACTTTAAAGGAAAGGTTAGAGAAGTGGATTGAGAAGCTGAACAGGGGCAGTGAAAGAAGGAGACTGAGAGGTGAAAGCATTTCTGGCCAGACAAGGGAGGGTCATCTTGAAATTTTGCAAGCAGCTTTGGAGAGACAGAGGGTGATCTGATGGTAAAGATTCACAGGGCAATGGACAAGATTGGATTCCTTCTTGCTCCCCACACTGCCCTGGTAAACAGAGGTGAGGCTGGCCCCCACCTTCATCTACCAGTAGCTTAGACCCTGCTCTCTAAGAGTTCTGAGCTGTATGGTTTGAGCCATGAGAAGTGGGTGTACAAGGCACCACCTTGGTTCTTGGATCCAGGCAGGCTCTGCTCCAGATTTACAGAACTCACAGAACCTCCAGAGCAGAATTAGATTAGAAGAAGCCTTCAAAATCAGTCATCATGCCCCCAGCTGTCCTCTGGTTCTGACACACACGGAAACTAGCAACCTGAAGGGCCTCTGTGAACTACTTCCAGATTGGATTCCCTGAATATAGACAACACCTTGCTATTATTGTTGTTAAGTGCCATTGAGTCAGTTCTGACTCATAGCAACCTTGTATAGGGTTTCCGAGGAACAACTGGTGAACTTGAATCACCAACCTTGCAGTTCAAACCGACTTTGCAGTCCAGCATATTAACCCCCAGCACCACACCAGGATTCCATAGACAACACCTAGATCTATAGAAACTCCATCTAGGGCTGGGAACTCAGCCATCACATCCCTCCTCCACCCAGCTCATGTGTTCCTTGATCGGCAGGAGCCCTTCAGAGTTTTCTCCTTTCTGAGTCTAACAACTGCACTGTTTTCTGTTTATTTATTTTACTTTTCATTGTTTAGTTGTTTCTGTTTGTTCTCCTCTTCCTCTTTCCCTTCTTGAGAGTTTCATCCTATCTCCACTTTTGTTTTTTCTTTTTCTCATTTCCACCCTTTTTTCCTCTCAATTTTTCTTTACTACTCTAGTCTCTTTCTCTTTTCATCGTCCCTCTCTCCATATATTTAGTGTTTTTTCTCTTTCTTTTATTTTCTTTATTTTTCTCTTGTACAACTCTATTTTTCCTGTTCCTCTTTTTAGTTATTTTTTTTCTTGTTGCTGCCCATTTCTGTTTATTTTTTCTCCTTTATTATATTCTGGTTTTGCTGTTGTTTGTTTGTTCTGTTTTGTTTTCCTGTATGTGGTTTCTCCTCTTGCTCCACCTGATGGGAGACAGCAACCATGCCTATACAGCTCAACCACAACCATGCCTTCTGGCAAGAGCCAGCTCCTGTATCACTTGATCAACCATAGATAGCAACCAACACCAACCAAACCCACTCTAAACTGTGTTGCATAAAGGCCAAATGGAACACAGTGCACACAGTTTCATTGTATAATCACATCTACCAGGAGACAGTTAGTGAAAGGCAAAGAACACATCAATGTTCAATCATCAATTAAATACATATCCATCATATCACACTGTGCCCAAGACAACAGAAGATGTTAGCTCACATAAGTAATGAGAGTAGCTCAAACAAATGACCAAGATTCAGAGCTAGAAAATGTTTCTGAGGAAGAAAAGATAATGGAACAATCTGAGAAATAATTCAAAGGAATGATATTTAGGTACTTTCAATGGATTGACAAAAAGATTAAGGAAATAAGGAGAATATAGTAAAAACTTTAGAAGAATTTAGGAAAATATTATAAGAACAAACAGACAAAATAAATGCAAATTTTGAAACAATACAAAAAAGGTCATTCTAAATCTGGAAGACCTCAGAAATGAATAATACATTGAAAGAGCAAAGGTGTAGATTTGAATCAATGGAAGCCCAAATTAGTGACCTAAAATATAAATCCCTCAATGCTAGCAAGCTAGAAGAATAATCAGAAAAAAGAACGAGGAAACAAGAAAAAAGGCTGAGCTTTATGTGGGACACCATGAAGAGGAATAACTTACAAGTGATTGGAATTCCAGAACAGGAAGAGACAGTAAAAAGCACAAAGGAAATTGTCAAATAGTTGCTGAAAGAAAACTTCCCTAATACATGAAAGATGAGAAATTCAAGAAGATGAATGAACCCCAACTAGGATAGAGCCCAAATGAAAATCACCAAGACATATCATAATCAGACTTTCCAAAATCAAAGCCAAGGAAAGAAATCCTGAAAGCAACTCAGGAATGAAAAAGGTCACCTACAAAGGAGAACCAATAAGACTAAGCTCTGATTTCTTATCAGATACCATGCAGGTAAAAATTTAATGGGGTGACATACACAAAACTCTGAAACACAAGAATACAGCAAAGCTGTTCCTCAAATATGCCAACAAAATTAGGATATTTTCAGATAAACAGAATTGAAAGGAATTTGTAATAACCAAACCAACTTTACAAAAAATACTAAAGAGTGTTCTTTGGACTGAGAACCCAACAACAGCAGATAGCAACCTGAGATTACCACACATGACAACACCATCCAGAACTCAACTGAGATATAGAAGCATCCAAAGGAAAACAAAGTTACAAGACTGAAAATAGGGAACCAGAGATATCAATTTATAATGAAGTTCAACTAAAAGCAAAAAGAGGGAATAGTGTAGATACAGAACTTCCAAATGGCACGTAAATCAAGTAAATTTCAATATAAAACAGACTTTTAAAAAAAGTTTTTATTGTGAACTGAGTGATAGTTTACATGGGAGAACATCGGCTTTACACCATCGTTTCATTGCAATGATTACAATCCCCTCTGTACATCATCATTCAACCATATTTGCTTTTTGTTTTGTTTTGTTTTGTTGGGGGGGGGGAGGAGGAATGTACACAAAAGCACTCAGGAATATATAATAATTTAAACAACCAAAGGGCATATTCTGAAAGCCTGCCTCCTGGCCGTCAGCACCCAGTCCCTCTCTTTCCATGAGTCTAGAGTCCTCATCTACTCCCTCTCTCCATGTCCTCATCTCTGCCTCCATCTCTGGTGTCGCTGCTTCTCTGGATAGGGTCCTACACTCTGCTTGTGCTCTTCTCCCTTGATGGTCCTAAGGTCCTCTGTTCCTGGAATGTAAGATTAACTACTCCCTCATTTTTGTTTTTGTTACAAAACTACTTTTATAATTGTGACAGTCGCAATTAGTCATGATAACAATTAGTTACTATTGAATCATAAGAATCTTATACCCATCTCTTTTTTCTTTCCCCATCTCTTTTTAAAACAGACTTTTAGTGGAGGAAGAAATTAATAAATTACAGGGTAACCTCAAAGAAAATTAATACACATTCACATCAAAATAAAAAAGGGAAAAGTCAGAGAGATTTAGTAATCTTTAAAACAACAGCAATAAAGAAAATGAAAAGAAAACTTACAAACAAAATGAATTAAGTACAGAACTTTATGTAGAACAAAGAAACTAGTAACACTACACACACACCCACCCACACAACAGAGCAAATGACAGCAATTAATTCACACCTATTGATAATTACACTGAATGTAAATAGATTAAATGCACCAGTTAAGAGACAGAGAGTAGCATAATGCATAAAATCTTTGGTACACATACACAACGGAATACTATGCAACACTGAAGAATAATGACATATATGCAAAACACCTCATAACATTGACGAATCTGTAGGTCATTGTTGTTGTTAGGTGCTGTTGTGTATGTCAGTACAGACTCATAGTAACCATATGCACAACAGAATGAAACACTGCCCAGTCCTGTGCCATTCACAATCATTGGTACGCCTGTGCCCATTTCTGCTGCCACTGCGCCAATCCATCTTGTTGGGGGTCTTCCTTTTTGATGACCCTTCGCTTTACCAAACATGATGTCCTCCAGGGACTGGTATATCCTGATAATGTACTCGAAGTATGAGAAACAAAGTATGGCCATCCTGGCTTCTGAGAAGCATTCTGGCTGTACTTCTTCTAATACCAATTTGTTTGTTCTTCTGGCACTACATGAACATTTTAATATTCTCCTCCAACACCATAATACAAATGCATCAATTCTACGGTCTTCCTTATTCACTGTCCAACTTTCACACACATATGAAGCTACTGAAAATATGACTCGGATCAGGCCCAACTTAGTCCTCAAACTGACATTTTTGCTCTTGAACACTTTAAAGTGGTCTCATGCAGTAGATTTGCCTAATGCATTACATTGTTTGATTTCTTGACTGCTGCTTCCAGGAAAGTTGATGGGTGATCCAAGAAAAATGAAGTCTTTGACAACTTCAATCTTTTCTCCATTTATATTGATGTTATTTATTGATCCAGTTATGAGGATTTTTGTTTTCTTTACATTGAGGTGCAACACATACTGAAGGCTGTGGTCTTTGGTCTTCATCAGTATATATTTTAAGTCCTCTTTGCTTTCAACAAGTAAAGTTACAGCATCTGCATATCGTACGTTGTTAAGGAGTCTTCCTCCAATCCTGATGCTATGTTCTTTTTATAATCCTGCTTCTCAGATTACTTGCTCACCATACAGTGAAAAAATACAACCCTGGCATACACCTTTCCTAATTTCACACCATTCAATGTCCCCTTGTTCTATTTCAATGACTGCCTTTTGTTCTATGTGCAGGTTCCTCATGAGCACAATTAAATGTTCTGTAATACTCATTCTCCACAATGTTGTCCATACCTTTTCATGGTCCACACAATAGAAAAAGCCTTGTGAAGTCAATAAAGCACAAGTAAACATCTTTCTGGTATTCTCTGCTCTCTGCCAAGATCCATTTGACGCCAGCAATGATTTGCCTCATTCCACGACCTTGTCTAAATTTGGCTTGAACCTCTGTCAGTTCCCTGTCAATGTATTGTTGCAGCTGTTTTTTATATATCTTTAGCAAAGTTTTACTTGCATGTGCTATTAATAATATTGTCCAATGATTTTCACATTCCATTGGGCCACCTCTCTCTTTTTCTATTTTTTCCAAGGTGCTTGTTGTTAAGTGCCGTTAAGTTGGTTCTGATCCATAGCAACCCTGTATAGGGTTTCCAAAGAGCAGCTGGTGAACTTGAACTGCCAAACTTGCAGTTCAAATGACTTTGCAGTCCAGCGCATTAACCCACAACGCCACACCAGGACTCCTTCCAAGATGCTTAGGAAGTGTTTATTGAAGGAAGGAGTAAGAAAAACAACCTAATGATCACCAGCAGGACAATGGATAAATACAATGTAGAATTCTAAGCTTAGGGAGGCAGAAACAGTTACCCTGGGAAACTGTCAAAGAAGGCATGGGTTCAGATTTGCACAAAGTCTAGTTTTCATTGTGGTGTTTTGGGGACTTTTGCTTGTGGGAAAGGTGGAGAAGACTTGGCCACTGGCCAGTTAAACCCCATAGAAGTTACCCTTAGAGTCACTGCCTTCTCTCCAGCAATCTCCTGCAGGGTGACATAATGGAGTGACTACAGTCACTGTGCCAAATCTCCTACAGCATCCATCAAAGACACATTCTACAAGAGCCTAGGAATGGGGAGGCCCCCTCCCCACTGGAGCGATCTTTCTTTGGACTAGACACAAATATGGATCTCTTCCAACCATCAGTTAGACAGGTTTGTTGTAGTTGTTAGATGCCATTGTGTCGGTGCCGACCCATAGCAATCTTACGCACAGCAAAACAAAACACTGCTGATCCTGGGCCAACCTCACTACTGTTGTCACTCTTGAGCCCATTGATGCTGCTATTTGTCCAATCCATCTCA
>NW_006408851.1:1954996-1960594 GCF_000296735.1 Chrysochloris asiatica
GCTCCCAACCTTTGCATTCCAATCACCAGTAATGACCAATACATCTTGATTGCATGTTTGATCGATTTCAGATTGAAGAAGTTGGTAGAATTCTTCTGTTTCATCCTCACTGGCTTTAGTGGTTGGTGCGTAAATTTGAACAATAGTGGTATTAACTAGTCTTCCCTTTAGGAGCATGGATATTACCTATCACAGACAGCATTGTATCTCATGACTGATCTGGATATGTTCTTTTTGATGATAAATGCAACACCACTCCTCTTCAATTTGTCATTCCCAGCATAGTAAACCATGGGCTTGCCAGGTAGCGGTCTTCAAATTTCTAGGCACAGATAAGTAAGTGCCTTTAGTGCTGCATCAGTTTGTTAAGTATTTCATTTGTATTCCATCAATTCCCGGTGCTTTGTTCTTTACCAATGCCTTCAGTGAACTTTGAATTTCTTCCTTCAGTATTACTGGTTCTTAATCATATGTTACTATTTTAAATGATTGAACATCAACCATTTCTTTTTGGTACAGTGACTGTATTCTTTCCATCTTCTTTTGATGGTTCTGCACCATTCAATATATTTTGGCCACAGAATCCTTCAACATTACAAATAAAGGATTGAATGTTTTCTTCAATTTTTTCAGCTTGAAAAATGCTGAGCATGTTCTTCCTTTTTGGCTTACTAACTCTAGGTCTTTGCACATTTCATTATAATATTTTACTTTGTCTTCTCAAACTGCCCTTTGAAATTTTTTGTTCAGTTCTTTTACCTTCTCATTTCTTCCATTTGCTTTAGCATCTCTATACTGGAGAGCAAGTTTCAGAGTGTCTCTGACATCCATTTTGGTCTTTTCCTTCTTAATGACCTTTTGCTTTCTTCCTATATAATGTTCTTGATTTCTTCCCACAACTCTTCCGGTCTTCGATCATTAGTGTTGAATGCATCAAATCTGTTCATGAGATGATCTCTAAATTCAGGTGGGATATGTTCAAAGTCATATTTTGGCTCTCATGGACTTGTGTTTTCATTTTCTTCAGCTACAACCTGAACTTGTATATAAGCAATTAATGGTCTGTTTCACAGCCTGCCCTGGCTTTGTTTTGGCTGCTGATATGGAGCTTTTCCACCATCTCTATCCACAGATGTAGTCAATTTGATTTCTGTGTATCCCATCTGGCAAGGTTCATATGTATAGTCATCTTTTATGTTGTTCTAAAAAGGTATTTGCAATGAAGAAGTCATTGATTGATCTTGCAAAATTCTATCTTGTGACCTCCAGCATTGTTTCTATCACCAAGGCCATATTTTCCAACTACTCATCCTTCCTCTTTGTTTCCAACCTTTGCAGTATAATCACCAGTAATTATGAATGTATCTTGATTGCCTGTTTGATCAATTTCAGATTGAAGAATTTGGTAGAATTCTTCAATTCCACCATCACTGGTTTTAGTGGTTGGTGCATACATTTGAATAATAGTGGTATTACCTGAATTTCATTATGGAAGACATTTTTGTTGTTTGTTACTTGACGTAGAGTCAATTCCGACCCATAGAGACTCTGTATAGCATTTCCAAGGAGCAGCTGGTGAGTTTGAACTACCGACCTTGCAGTTCAAATGACTTTGCAGTCTGGCGCATTAACCCACAGTGCCACACCAGGACTCCGAAGGACACTATGCTGAATAAAATTAGTCAATCATTAAAGGACAAATATTGTATGAGACTATTGTTGGGGTTCTGTGAGTTAATGCACCAGACTGCAAAGCCGTTTGAACTGCAAGGTCGGTGGTTCAAGCTCACCAGCTGCTCCTCGGAAACCCTATACAGGGAGGGACACTATGGGTCGGAATCGACTTAATGACACTTAACAACAACAACTGTTGTAAAAAGTCAAGAAAAGGTTTTTTTGCTAAATGAAACATTCTACAATGGATTCCTGGGATGGGAGGGAAGGGAAAATTATTCACTGTAGACATACATACGTTAACTTGCATGACGGGGAAGTCAGTATACAAGAGAGAGGTTGGCATAGGAAAGCTGAAGGTAGTGGAAGACACATGGAGAAGTGTAAGAGTTAAAGTGAACAGAGGTAAATACTGTTAACTGATGCTACATGGGACTAATGATCTGTTCTGTAAACTTTCACTCAATTCACAATGAAAAGTTTTAAAATAAACAAACAAATCTGAAGCAGAGGACACTGGATTAAAGGATTCCAATATTCAGATGCCCTCTGAAATGCAAGCAGCCAATTCATACATGACATATAACCCATGTGGCTAATGCAGGGCATTTACTTCAAGGCTCAGGGCCAGCCACACTAAATTCCTGAAATTGCTGCAAAATTGAGTATCTCCAGAAGACCAGTTTCCTAGAAGAGGATCTCCTTTAAAGAACAACAGGATTTATATTCCAAAAGGGTTGCTGTTGTTGTCATCGAGTTGGTTCTGACCCATAGCGACCCTGTATAGGGTTTCTAAGGAGCAGCTGGTGGCTTTGAACTGCTGATCTTGTGTTTCGAAGTCAGATGCTTATCCTACAATTCAACACAAGAAGTCCCCTAAAGGGTTAACCATAGATCATTCATGGCTTTGGTACCCAAGTAAACATGATAGTTAGGGATTTTGCCATTTTAAAGAAACTCTATTTTCTATAAATGTGGAACATCTGCTACAGTTTTTTTTTGTTTTCCCCAAATGCTGTAAAGCTGATTGTTACTCATTGTGACGCCATGTGTCGGAGTAGAACTGAGCTTCATAGCTTTTTCAATGGCTGATTTCTCTTTTTTTTTTTTTTTTGCTGTCAAAGGAAGCTTTATTGTTTTCATTTGGTCCAGGCTTGGGAGCAGAGGGGCTCCAGAGTGTTGACTATGCTGCCTCTGTGGCTGGAGAGCAAGGTTCAGGCAGAAGGTCTGAGGAGAGCAGGGGAAGGCTGAAGATCTTTCACAGGTTGCTAAGAGTGAGCGTCTCTAAGAGATATTCACCCATCTCTGCCTGGGCACCGGCCATCCTACAGAGGTTGGTCAAGTGGTCACCCATCTTCTTGATAATTTTCACCTCCTCGTCAAAGAAATAATTCTCCAGAAAGTCACAGAGGTGGGGGTTTGTATGGGTAGTACCCATGGCGTGCAGATCCAGAAGACACTGATTCAGGTTCTTCTCCAGGGCCAGGGTGGCTTCCATGGTGTCCGGGGTTCTTCCCCACTCATCTTGGGATGACTTCTGCACGTCTTGGAAGAGTGCGCAACCACCACACTGGTTTTGCCGTTTCAAGGGACACTCAGCTTCTCCTTCACCAACTCTTGGAAGAAGTGTCCCACACCTTCCAAGGCCACATCATCATGACCAAAATAGAAGCCCAGAGAGAGATAGTTGTAAGAGGCCTGCAGATTCAGATTAACCGGACAGTTGACTCCAGCCTCCGCTTCAGTGGAATAATTCTGACGGATCTGAGAGCTCATGGTTGGTCAAAGATTTGATGCCAATCACACACACACACAAATGGTGTTTAGCTGGTCCCAGTAATAGGGAATGATTAAGAAAATATTGCACCTAAAGATGTTAGAGGTGCTTCGAGGCTGGAAGTGGTGGAGTCTCTGGATCTGTTCAGTGCAAACACTGTTGAAGCAAGACACAGATCCCTGGACTGAAGCATGAACTTCTGTCTTCTCTTTTGAGATGCTTCTAGGTGAATTTCAGTTAGCAGCTGAGCATGTTAACCATATATACCACCCAGGGAACATTTAACCTATCAAGTTATTTATTAGCTTTCCAGGCTAGTAAAGGCATCATTGAGTAGTTATAGTAGTTCTAGTGTGGAGCTGTGGGTTAATGCACTAGACTGTAAAGTCGGTTTGAACTGCATGGTTGCCTCAAGTTCACTAGTCACTCCTTGGAAACACTATGTTGTTGCTGTTAAGTACCGTGGAGTTGCTTCCAACTCATAGTGACCATGCACAGGGTTTCCGAGGCTGCAAATCTTTATGGGAGCAGAAAGCCTCATCTTTCTCCCGCGGAACAGCTGGTAGTTTCAAACTGCTGACCTTGAAGTTAGCACCCTGATTCCTAACCACTATGCTACCAGAGCTCCTTTGGAAACACTATACAGGGTTGCTATGAGTCAGAACTGACTTGATAGCACTTAACAACAACAACAACAATAGCACTATACAGGATATCTCTTCCAGTCTAATCCAAGGATACTCCCTTTTGCTAAAAACAAAACTTATTCGACAAATTAATCTTAAGCAGAAGCCAAAGATCTATAACAAGCAAGGTATAAATAAATGAGCCAGCCAATTCAGAGAGGTGTGAGTATGGAGAGAAATGTAATTGTTACATCAGTAGCTAATTCAGTACAGATCCTAATCAGATGTGACCCAGAAAAGCTGGGGTGCTCTCTCAGTCCAGTACAGAAACAGAAAACAATGCATCCAAGAAGTCAATGATGTAGATACACTTGTGCCTACTAATGGAATAACAATGCTTAGTTTCCCATCAGTATCGTCTGATAAGTCCAATTAACCATAAGAGTATGAAGCAGAATCAAACAGAGGTCAGACAATAGGTGTCAGGTAACAAATTTGCTTTTAAATAAGTAACCATCAGTGAATTTTTCAAGCTGTTTGCAAAAGTAAAGAATGCATTTTGCCCATTCTTTAGATTGGGAGTTGTTGTTGTTTTTTCTGTAACAACTTTCTGAGCATCAAGAAAAGGACAACTATGTTTTCTCCCCCAGTTCCTAAGTATCTTCCTGTCTGGAGGTCCTTCCTTATTCCTAACCTGTATTCACTTCTACTGCATATACCAGTCCTAACAAAGGTCATTCCTAATCATCATGGGCTAGTCTTTCATAAGCATGGACTTGAATTTGTATTTGAAATAGAACTCTTCTCCCCCTTACATTGCTCCTTGCTCTATTTTTAGTTCCAAAGAAATTCTTGTTGTTGTTAAGTGCCTTAGAGTCAAGGACCCTGTGTAGGGTTTCTGAGGAGTAGTCAGTGGGTTTGAATTGTCAACTTTGTGGTTTACAGTCCAGAGCTAATCCTACAGCGCCACACCAGGAGTCCACCCAAAGAACTTATATTTTATTTATTGTCCCCTAACCACCACCACTGTCAAGTGTAAATTCCATAAGGGATTTTTTGGGGGGTGGAATCTGATTTTATTCTCTGCTATATCTTTAGTGACTAAAACTATTGTTATTCTTGCTGTTAAGTGCCTTGGCATTCTGACTCATAATGACCCTGCATAGGGTTTCAGAGGCTGTAAATCTTCATGGGAGAAGAAAGCTTTAGAGCAGCTGGTGGACTCGAACTGTTGAACTTAGCAGTCCAGTGCATAACACACTACACAACCAGGGCTCCTCCTAGCCCACATTAAAACCAGTTGCTGTGGAGTCTATTCTGACTCACATTTGTTGTTGTTAGGTCCATGGAGTTGGTTAGTAGCGACCTTATGCACAACAAAACGAAACACTGCCTGGTCCTGCGCCATCCTCACAGTTGTTATGTTTGAGCCCACTGTTGTTGCCACTATGTCAGTCCATTTCGTTGAGTGTCTTATTGTTTTCCCCTGACCCTTGTGAGTTGCTGTGATTCTTATGTCAC
>NW_006408851.1:1961515-1962342 GCF_000296735.1 Chrysochloris asiatica
ATTCTTCTACGGTCTTCCTTATTCATTGTCCAGCTTTTGCATGCATATGAGGTTATTGAAAATACCATGGCTTGGGTCAGGCACACCTTAGTCCTGAATCTGACATCCTTGCTCTTCAACACTTGTGCAGAATATTTGCCTAATGCAACATGTCATTTGATTTCTTGACTGCTGCTTCTGTGAGTGTTGGCAGTTGATGCAAGAAGAATGAAGTCCTTGACAACTTCAATCTTTTCTCTGTTGATAAGAATGTTGTTTATTGATCCAGAGGTGAGGATCTTTGCTTTCTTTACATTGAGATGCAATCCATACCAAAGGCTGTGGTCTTTGATCTTCATCTGCAAGTATTTTAAATCCTCTTCACTTTCAGCAAGTAAGGTTGTATCATCTGCATATCACAGGTTGTTAATGAGTCTTCCTCCAATCCACACTTGTTAATGCCACACTTTTTTTCATATAACCCGGCTTCTCATATTATTTGCTCAACATACAGGTTGAATAAGTATGGTGAAAGAATACAACCCTGTCATACACTTTCCTTAATTTTAAGCTATCCAGTGTTTCCATGTTCTGTTCGAACAACTGCCTCTTGGTCCATGTACAGATTCCTCATGAGTAGAATTAAGTGTTCCGGAATATGCACACTTCGCAATATTGTCCATAACTTGTCATGATCCACACAACTGAAAGACTTTGTGTAGTCAATAAAGCACAGGTAAACATCTTTCTGATATTCTCTGATTTCAGCCAAGATCCTTCGGACATCAGCAATGATATCCCTAGTTCCATGGCCTCTTCTGAATCCAGCTTGAACCTCTGGAAATTCT
>NW_006408851.1:1972407-2004539 GCF_000296735.1 Chrysochloris asiatica
GTTCTGCTGTGCATAGGGTCGCTATGAGTGGGTACCGAATCGATGGCATCTAACAACAACAACAACAACAACACTTTACCAGGAGTCCTGGTGTGGCATTGTGGGTTAATGCACCAGACTGAAGAGCCGTTTGAACTGCAAGGTCGGCGGTTCAAACTCACCAGCTGCTCCTCGGAAACCCTATACAGGGTCCCTTTGGGTAGGAAGCGACTCGAATGCACTTAACAACAACACTTTACCAAGCATTACCTCATTCTCTAGGAACTGATGACTCACACACATATTGCTGTTCTTATTAAGTGCCATCGAGTCTGTTCCAACTCAGCGACTCAGTATAGGGTTTCCAAGCAACGGCTGGTGAGTTTGAACCGCCAACATTGCGATTCAAATTGACCTTGCGGTCCACTGCTTATCCTACAGCACCACACCAGGACCCCTAAGGTCCTATGCTCTACCGTCTTGAACTATCCGGGCACTCTATTTGTTGAGAAAAGCAACGAAGAAATGGCCATCAGGGGGCGACAGCAAGACTGGGTAAGCTACGAAATCGAAAAAGGCACTGCCTTACTCCAAGCTTCAGGTACGGTTCCGCGAGTTTTGAGCTCAGTCGGCCACCGTAGGCCAGAATAGTGTACCTCCTTCCGGTCTCCGATGACTGGGAAGACGGCCTTCGCATGTTGGAAACTGAACCCTTAGGCCCTACGAAGCCTCCTTTGCGGAGCTTAGGGTCCGGCTCGGGATTCCAAGCTTTTGAGAGGACTGGTCCCTAACTCGGCTCCTCTGGACGCTTCAGGGCCGGGAGCTGGGAGCGTGGGTCGCCATGGCGACATCTGCGGGGCTGGAGCGCTGGGTGCAAGACGAGTTGCACTCGGTGCTGGGGCTGAGTGAGCGGCACGTAGCCCAGTTCCTGATCGGCACCGCTCAGCGCTGCGCCTCGGCTGAGGAGTTCGTGCAGCGCCTGCGGGACACCGACACCTTTGACCTCAGCGGTCCAGCCCGAGACTTTGCCCTGAGACTCTGGAACAAGGTGTCTGGAGGGGTGGAGCGCGGCTGGGGCGGGACCCGGCGTGGGAGCGGCGGGAGAGGAGGTGGAGCAGGGGAGGAGCCCTATGATCGTGTTAGTAAAACCCACTGCCGTAGAGGCGCTTCCAACTCTTCACGACCCTGTGGACACAGTATAAGTGCCCCAAAAGGTTTCCAAAACTGTAATCTTTAGGAAGCAGACAGCCTCATCTTTCTCCCAAGGAGTGGCTGATGGGCCTGAACCACCGGTCTTGTGGTTAGCAGCTCAACGATTAATCCACGGGACCACCAGAGGCTACCCTAATGGTCTGTCAGGGAGTTAAGTTCAGTTCACTAGTCTGTCTCCTTTGTCCGCTGTCACCCCCATACTATTGTGCGAGATGCTGGGCGTTCAGCTCACTGTGGGGAAGTTCGAGGAGAGAGGATTTTTGTGTGTGTGTCCCACTAAAGCTGAGTTAAGAACTGTATGCCTCAAACTTTAAAGGGCCTGTGATTCATCCAGGGCCCTTGTTAAAATGCAGATTCAAATTCGGTAGGTTTTTGGTCGAGTCTTAGTTTCAGTATTTCTAACAGTCTCCCAGGTGATGGATTTGCCACTGGTCCACTAACCACACTTTTGAGAGGGAAGCTGTAGAAGAGATGTATGGGAAGTGCCATGGGAGAAGGGGATGGAGGTTAGTGACCAGAGAAGGCAGATCTAAAGATCCCCTAGAATTTGCCAGGTGAAGAAGGAGGAAGGAGTAATGGTTTAAATAGTGAGATATTGGAGGACAGGACTTTGTATTTCTTGTCTTTGTATTCTTCCCACCTAAGTGCCTGCCTTGTACAAACAGTGAATGTATGTATTCAACATGTTCAGAGGATGGCAGATATTCTAGTGTGGCAGTGGTCTATGGTGCGTGGCCAGAGATGATGGTTGATGAAGGCAGAGACTTTATGTATCTGTTCACCAGTTTATTCTTGGAGTCTGATATAGTGGGGGGTTATATGATGGTGGTGGTGGTGGTTTTGGAGTCATTTCCAACTCATAGGACTGTATTACAGGGTTTCTGAGGCTGTACGTCGTTACAGGAACAGAAAGCCTCAACTTTCTTCCGTGGAAGAGCTGATAGTTTTTAACTGCTGACCTTGAGGTTCATAGCCCTATTCATAACCACTACGCTACCAGAGCTCCTTATGGGGAGTATATGATTAGTCTCTGCAAAACAATCCATGTAGCCTGTTAGCCATTTTGTAGGCACGACTGAATCTTTGGAAACAACAAAGCCAGGAGAAAGAGGCTGAGCAGCTGATAACTGGGATGGCAAATGTGAACACCACAAGGGCTGGCATTTTTATCTATTCCTGTGTACCTGGCACATAACAGACGTCAAAAAAAAATGTTTGCTAATTGAATAACTGAGAAGATGGTCAAAAGTTGAAGGGTTCTTTTCAGGCTGAGGAACATGATGTGAAGCCCTGACGAAGAGAGAGAGTGAATGTTGTAATTCCTCAAAGGTAAATGAAATTAAACAGAGGACTAGTTTCCGGGGCAGAGATCAGCAATGGCTCACACATTCCCTTACTTTCCCCTCTCCTGATAGGTACCGAGGAAGGCAGTGTTAGAAAAGCCAGCTCGGGCAGCTGAGCGAGAGGCCCGAGCCTTGCTGGAGAAGAACCGATCTTATAAGTTGCTCGAAGACAGTGAGGAGAGCAGTGAGGAGACTGCGGGGAGAGCTGGAAGTAGTCTAAAGAAGAAGCGTAAGAAGCGGAAACACCTCAGGAAGAAATGTCAGGAGGAGGAGGAAGAGGAGGAAGAGGCCTTTGAACAAGAAAAGAAGAAAACAGAGTAAGTTAGGAGCAAGATGAGGGGATGGGGGAGGTAGATGAGAGAACTCTGTAAATCTTCTGGGTGTCCTTATTTAAACTCCTGGGCTGGACCACAGGGGAAGTAAACAGCAGACAGAGAAGCCAGAATCAGAGGATGAGTGGGAGCGGACAGAACGCGAGCGCCTTCAAGACCTGGAAGAACGTGATGCCTTTGCCGAACGGGTTCGAAAGCGGGACAAGGATCGGACTCGCAATGTCCTGGAGCGTTCAGACAAAAAGGTAGGAGACAAAATGTCCTGTAAATCGCCAAGAATCTGTGGTTGGGTGTGATCCCAGAGATGGTGGAAAGACAAGCGGTTGTCTCTAGCAATATGTTTATCGTTGGCTAAGGTCCCTTCTGTTGAACCTATGGCCATAGAGATTCCGTACTAAGATGATGGTGGTGGTTATGTGCCGTGGAGTCGGTTCCGACTCATAGTGACTCTACTCTGTACAGGGTTTCCGAGGCTATAAATTTTTACAGGAGCAGAAAGCCTCATCTTTCTCCTGCGGAACAGCTGGTAGTTTTGAACTGCTGACCTTGCAGTTCACAGCTCAATTTGTAACCACTACGCTATCAGAGCTCCTTCCTTACTGAGAAGGGACCATTTTTTTGTACAGGAACACATCAGAATGATTCATTGCAGTTCTAGAGGGAGAATAGCTCTGCCTGTGAAGGCTTCCTACCCTCACAGCCCCTCTACTCTTGGTTTCTTCTCTTAGGCTTATGAAGAGGCTCAAAAGCGCCTTAAGATGGCTGAGGAAGACCGAAAAGCCATGGTGAGTCCCAGAGCTCCAGAAGCCAACGTCAGATGTGTAATAAGGAGAAGTGGGCCTCCCCTGTTTCTGGGACTTAACAGGATGTAATCAAAAGGCAACTGCCATGTTATCAAGGGATGGCTAGAGGGCAGAAGCAGGGCAGCTATCTCAACTCTCCAAGGATATGCTGACCACCATCTCCAAATACCTTTCCACCACCTAATCCGTGCATCCTCCATGTGACTTTGTGATCTCCCTGTGGCTTCCTGAGTTGATTTTCTCATTGGACAGGGACAGAACTCCTTGTAGTTCATGAACCAGGCTTTTCTGGTCTGAGTCTAGGGGCAGTAGGCAGTTTTCTCAAAGGCCTGATTTCCCAAGTAAGGTCAGACTTTAGATTTCTCAAAACAGTTTTAAGAATCTTAGAGTCCAAAGCATAACCTAGCAACCCTCTGGTCTCTCCTGACCAGTTCTCATGTCCCAGTCCACAAAATGGCTGTGGTCAAACACTTCTGAGACATCTCTCAATGTAGTCTTCGTATTTTTATTTACCTAAATTTAATTTTTAATTTCTTTTCCAATTATGAAAATTTCCAACAAATACAAAAGTCAGAAGAATAGTATAATGAATATTTATATAGAGTATATGGATTCCAAATTGCTAATACTGTAATATCTGTTGTGTCTCTGGAAATGAAGACTGTCTCTATTTTGTTTTTAACCATTTAAAAGACTTGTAGACCATAAGGCATTTTATCTCTACATCAGTGTACACCTCGTAGGAATAAATCCACATTACCATTGTCACACCCAAGAAGATGAAGAGTAATTTTCATGTATCAACAAAGGACTTGTCTAGATGAAAATGTCTAGATGAAAAATGTCCTGATGACCCCCAAATGCTCTAATAATTACCTTTTCCAAACCAGAATTCAATCAATATTCGTGAATTGCATTGCTTGCTAGACCTCCTCAGTTTGTTTTGTTCTTGTTTCTCTTGTTCTCTCAAATCTTGCACAGTGTCCTGCTTTCTGCATTTGTCTGGTCTTTATCTTGTGGTGGTAAGTTCTTCTATAACCTATGCTTCCTTTAAACCTTTAAAGTAGAAATTGGGTCTAAAGCTTGCCTTGACTCACATTCAACAGTGTGGCAGGAACACCTGTTGGGTGCTGATGTTCACTTTGCCTTCTGTCACATCAGGGGGAAGATGAACTATCTGGTTGTGTACCTTTTCATACAGATGTCCCTTCTACCAAAAGCCTTTCATCCAGTGATTATAGCAACCTCTGCTGATCCTTTCCCGTGTCAGTTATTTCATTGATATTACAGAATGGTAGTTTGGGGGTTCTCTTCCTTTTCACTAGGTGCTCCTTGCAAATGAATCGATGGTATTTAACAGCGAAAACAAATTCCTTCTACATTTACTGACTAGCATTTCCCCACTCCTTCAATTATTTATTTTTTTACTTTTATTTTTTAGCCTTTTATTGTGAATTGAGTGAAGGGGTTTACAGAGCAGATCATCAGTTTTACATTCAACTAATCATACACTTTGTTTCATTTCAATGATTGCAAGCTCCTCAGTGTAGTAGTAGTATTACCTATTTCACTTCCTCCCTTCCTTCTTTCCCAGCCCTTCTAAGTTTTTTCCTTAGATAAATGCTGACCTTTTGATTTCGAATGGTTGACCATTCTGTGATATGTATACCTCATTAATATTGCTGTCTCCTCTGTATACTTATCTGTTCCTTGTCTAAAAATTGAGCCCTGAGGCTGAGTTCAATTCCAGACCTGAAGGGTAATTCAGGGCTTATAATTTTGAGTTTTGTTCTATATTCTCTCTGATTTTGTCCAGAACCTTCCAATGTGATCCCTTTCAGAGCAGTTAATAGTGGTAGCCAGGCACCATCTAGTTCTTTTGGTCTCAGAGTCACAGAGACTGATGTTCACGTACTTGTTAGTTCATTGGACTAATTGTCCAAGTAGCATCACTTTTCATCACTCTTTCCTCCACACAGGGAGGGACCAATAGCGGCACCTCAGATGGCCACTCATGAGCTTTTGATCCTAGTGGCTACTTACAAAAGTAGATGTAGAGCATTCTCTTAGTGGACTATGTTACCGTGGTGTCCCCTTAGACTATGGTCCTGAGTCCCTTCGTTTCTTCAACGCTTTTGTAATTCCTAAGTTTTCATTAAAAAAACATCCTAAAGCAGGTTACAATTCCAGTCCTTCAGTTTGTGGCAGTACTGACATTATCCTGCTGAAAGAAAAGCTGCGGTGATGGTCTTTGGTTTTGCTTTATGAGGGCAAAATCATGACCGATTAACATGCACAACTCTGAGGTGGCTTTAGCTCCGCAAATCATGTGCTCTGAGATTGGAATCATGGAAGAATTGCGTCAAAACTCTTGTGACATTTTGACTTAGGAGAGGAAGGAGAAGGGTGTAAAAGTATATGTGTGGTTACTGAATCAAAGCTTGAGCCCTTGCACTGAGAAGGGAAAACCTCACCACTCAAGCCCCAATTAACCCAGTGGGAGTTTTCCCTCCCTTTGGATCAGTAAGTCTTTTTTTTTTTTTTTTTAACTCTCCAGGTTAATTAAGGTTAAAGGGAGTTGGAGGGCTCTGTCTTTATATGATTTTTGTGGTGCACAAAAGGCAAATTTTGGTGAATAAAAACTAAATTGAGGTCAGAGTACAACTTGCAATTTTAAAGGAAAAAAAAACCCAAACATATCCTGTATGCTCCACCACATTCCTGGATAGGCTAGCAATAAAGGTAAATACCCACGTACAAATATCCTCTGTGAAACCTTTATATATGTGTAGGTATACTCCCACTCACCCCTCATACCTGATCAACCTGTGTTTGTCCTTGTATCTACCTGTGAACACTGTTAATAAAGGGTTGTGGTTATAACAGTATTTACCTCTATTCCCTTTCACTCTTGCACTCCTCCTTGGGTCTTCCCTTGTCTTCATCATTCTCCAGCCAACTTCGCTCTTGTTGTATTTTGCCCTTCCCATCACCCAAGTTAATGTGTCTAGTATTTTAAAAGACAATATTTAATTGTGTTTAAGGTGTAAGTTTACACTGAAAATGAGGTTCTCATTTTAATGATTTCTACACACATTATTTAATGATATTAGTTACGTTTTCACAATGTGTTTTCGTTTTCATTCATGCCTTTCTGGTTACACCATTTCCAGTACTCAAGTTTCCCTGCCCTCTTATCTTCTTATCTGCCTTAGAGTAATTTTTTACTATTCAGTCTTCTATAGATGAATTTTAAAAAGAAGCTCAATCCTCACAGGTGATAGGCTTTGAGACAATCTTCTTTTGCTCAAAAGTGACCTTGGAGGAGGATAGTGTAAGTTCAAGATGTAAAGAGTGCCTCAGAGCAATTTTCTTCAGTCTCAGTTGGTCCAGAAAGTATGGACTTTTGAAATTTCAGTTCTGTTCCATTTTTCTCATTTTCTATCAAGGATCTATCTTGTGCCTCTGATCAGACTGGTCAGTAATGGTAGCTGGGCACCATCTGTCCACTTCTGGTCTCAGGGTAGAGGAGGCTGTGGTTCATGTAGACTGTTAGCCCTGTAAATTACTTTCTTTTCTGGATCTTTGATTTCCTTCTTTGTCTCTTGTTCTGTATTAGTAAATAACCAATGGTTGTAGCTTAGATGGCCTCTTACAAGCTTTTGGATAGCATTTTTATATTAAGAGGAATTCTTCCTTAACAACTAGGAAAGTGCTTAAATTCCTTCATAAAGGAAAGATAATAATTTGTTTCCTATTAATTACCAGTTTTCAGAGTAAGGAATGTGATAAAACAGTTACTTCATTTATGAGTTTTTGAGTTTTTCTCCCCATTCTCTTTGTGTATGTTATCACATTAGATTCATGAGTTTTATTTTTTGATACTTTGCAGTTTCTTGTATCATTCTTTCTGATACTCAGATTTGCTCTGATTTTTTGCCCATACTTTAAAAAGACATTTGCCTTGCCCATGAGGCTGAAGGAATGTGTTGATGGTGGCACCTGGATTAGGTCATGATCCTAAACTTCCACTTTTAAGTCTTTAAGACCAGCCAAGCCATTAAACTGAATCAGAGCCCCCAAGGAAGGATATTGTTGGGGTTTTCCTACTGTAGTAGAAGAGGTAGTGATCCACAGGGAAGATGATGTTGCCACAGTGGGAGGGATCGTGGAGAGCCGGGAAGAGACTTAAGGAGATGGTCAGTCATCATCTGTCTTCCATGTGTCCTGAGAAACCTGTATCAAAGGTAAAGGTGTTGAAGCCAAGTGATACATAGTATGGGGGAGAGGTTAGTCCCAGAGAGCTTGGTGCCCCTAATTATGTTTTTCCTTACAGACACACTCTCTGATGCACTGGTTCCAACTTCTTGTATGTAATTGATTTTTCCCTCTTCCCCAAACTATGGTCATTTAGTGAAGACTAGGGAACATCTAATTGGGATGAAGATTGCCTGCAGCTGGCACCACCCGTGTTTTCCATCTTTGTCTTGGTAGTTTTCAGTTTGAGGTTAGTATCAGCCCTTTTGTTTTCCCCCCAGCCATTGATTCTAATAAAACAGTAAATAAGACTAAACTGTAAAATAAAGGAATAATTGCCCTCCTGAATCGACACTGACCAAGATGGTGGCATTGAGCTTGATTCCAGTGCTGGAAGGCAGTGTGGGCTATCAGTATATCTTAGACTGGAAGTCTGGATTCAGGGCACTGGCATTAGGGGAAGGCTTTCTCTCTGTCAGCTTTCGGGAAAGATCCCTGCGTCTTTCCACTTCTGTAGCCCTAGTGCTCTGTGGTTCCTCAGCAATCCACATGAGGCATCTGTCTTACCCCTTGTTCATGTTTGCTTGTCTTTGTGCTAAGTTTTGTAACTCAGAAGTGATTACAACAATGTGGTTTCATAAACATCAAGAAACTCCTATTTCTAAAAACAGGATTATGTCTGCAGGTACAGAGATTAGAATACCAACACATATTTTGGGTGACACAGTTAGTCCCCCGAATAACACAGCATATGTAATTCCAAAGAGACCCAGAGTTGGGTGTATTGTAAGTCAGGTTTACAGTACTGAAGTAGAGGAATTTTCCACTCTTGGGGTAGGTATGGAAAGGGGCTGCCGTTCCAACAGGTGAAGAATTGACTGCCCCTTCCTGACCCAGGTCCCTGAGCTGCGGAAGAAATCCCGCCGAGAGTACCTGGCCAAGCGGGAGCGAGAGAAGCTGGAGGACCTGGAGGCAGAGTTGGCTGATGAGGAGTACCTTTTTGGAGATGTGGAACTGAGTCGGCATGAACGACGAGAACTCAAATACAAGCGGCGAGTACGGGACCTGGCGCGGGAGTACCGGGCGGCCGGGGAGCAGGAGAAACTGGAGGCCACAAACCGCTACCACATGCCTGAGGAGACCCGAGGACAGGTGAGGGTGAAGGGGTGCCTGCTTCAGTCCTGGTTCCCCAAGATGAGGGGAGGGAAGGCTTCAGAGGGGTGGGCAATGTGCAAAGCTCGCTCCTTGTTTTGCTTTTCGCAGTAGATGAGGGTTGGGCTGGGCTGGGCAGGAGGAACTGGACAGAGAAGGCATCATCTTGGGTCCTCACATGCCACATTTCTCCATAGCCAGCACGAGCTGTGGATCTAGTGGAAGAGGAATCAGGCGCTCCTGGGGAGGAGCAGCGGCGTTGGGAGGAGGCCCGGCTGGGAGCAGCATCTCTGAAGGTTGGAGCCCGAGATGCTGTCTCCCAGGAGCCGAAATATCAGCTAGTGCTGGAGGAGGAGGAGACCATTGAGTTTGTCCGGGCCACTCAGCTCCAGGGTGATGAGGTGAGACGATGGGGACCCCTGGGGGTGTTCTGAGGAGGGTCTATGGCTGATCCTAGAGTCTCACCCACTTTCTCCTTCCTCAGGAGCCATTAGCTCCACCCCCTCAAACCCAGGCCCAGCAGAAGGAGTCCATCCAGGCTGTCCGCCAGAGCCTCCCAGTGTTTCCATTCCGCGAGGAGCTCCTGGCTGCGATTGCCAATCATCAGGTCCTCATCATTGAAGGCGAGACAGGCTCGGGGAAGACCACCCAAATCCCCCAGTATCTCTTTGAAGAGGTAGGGTTGTTAGGACCAGATATTGATAAGCACGGTCCTATTATTTCTCCTTATGTATAATATATAGAGTCATCAGTTCAGTATCTTTCCCACGAAATCGGGAGGTTCTTGAGAATAAGGACCATACTTTTTTCATATTTCTAGTCTCAACTCCTACCACAGTGTCCATGCCTGGCAGGTATTCAGTAGCGCCAGCTGAAACGAACAAGTACGTGTGTGTGTGTGAGAAAGAGAGAGAGAGAGAGAGAGAGAGAGAGGAACTGAGGGCCTCTGCCATACTCTACTCCAGACTCAGTTTGGGCCCCATTTCTCTGCAGAGGCCATAGACTAAAGAGTGAAAGAACTCACTTTCCTACTCTTTACTTTGCGTCGTTGTTCCTTGTCTCTTCTAGTTCCCCCAGCTGATTTGTCCATTTCCAGCTCAAATCTAGCTGAGTGCTAAACTCGATCACCTGAAGTACTAGGTCTTCAGGGCTAAGAGAGTGGCCTGGGTCTGTTATCTTCTTGTTCTGCCATTCTTGTCTAGTTTTCAGCTTCTTTTTATTCCTTCCTTTTCTCTTGCTCTGCCCTGCTTTTACTTATTTCTTTAAATTGCTATAGGCCCAGAGTGGGTATTGATTTAACAAAAGGAAAGCCTTTTCTTCCCCCTTATCACTCAGGGTTACACACAGAAGGGTATGAAGATTGCCTGCACCCAGCCCCGGAGGGTGGCAGCTATGAGTGTGGCAGCCCGCGTAGCCCGGGAAATGGGAGTGAAGCTTGGGAATGAGGTAAGATCCATGGGAAGCTAAAATTGGGGGAATCCTTGGTGTCTGGAATTTGGTTCATATGCTCTCAGGACTCCTCATTCCCTAGCCACTCGTTCCTTGCTGGGAACACCAGCCCACTTTCAGTCACTAATGGCCCCTTGACCAGGTTGGCTATAGCATCCGCTTTGAGGACTGCACGTCAGAACGAACTGTTCTCCGCTACATGACAGATGGGATGCTGCTCCGGGAGTTCCTCTCTGAACCTGACCTCGCCAGTTATAGGTATGTACAGGAGCCCCATCTCTCATGAAAGAGCCACCCAACTTCTATTTTCTTGGTCTGCCTACTTGGGTTTCTTCTTCTATTTGCTGGTCTCGCTCTCATTTTTCCAATCCAGTCAATTTTTCCATTTTTCTCTGATTAGTCCACCAGTTCTTGAGTTTTTATGGTTCAAATGGTCCTGGAATTGATTTCTCGGTACCACGAAATGGGCAGGAGGGTAGAGGAGACAGCAGAGGGAGCCTCTCCCTTATTCTGCTTTCTCTGGTAAAGAGTAGCTACTGGCTCTTAGCAGATCCCAAAGGATGTCTGACTTGTTTTGGCTTTAGCTACCAGGTCTGCCAAGGCAGGAGTAAGTTGCAGATCACTAGTTCTGACATTCTCTTAACTATGGGCTAGTCATACATAACTAGAATGCTTGACTTCTCCTTGGAGCCCCGACATTCACTTTTGGGAGAAGAGAGGGGTGGGAGTGGAGAGCCAATCAGCAAAGTTCCATCCCTTTCCTCTCAGCCAGGGACCTTCCTATCCAGACCTCTGCCCTCACTCTGCCCAACACTCTGCCCAACACTCTGCCCTCACTGCCCCCTCCATTTCTTCCTCAGTGTGGTGATGGTGGATGAGGCTCATGAACGGACCCTGCACACAGACATTCTCTTTGGATTGATCAAGGATGTAGCTCGCTTCCGGCCTGAGCTCAAGGTCCTGGTGGCTTCAGCTACACTGGATACAGCCCGCTTTTCTACCTTCTTTGATGATGCCCCTGTCTTCCGAATCCCTGGACGCAGGTTTCCAGTTGACATCTTCTATACCAAGGTGCCCCCCTCAGGGATCCTGGGTTTTATTGAGGCAGAAAGCTGAGTCCTTTGGAGGAAGTTTTCCCAAGGAGAGAAGGGGGCATGGAGAGCCCAGAGGGAGCTGGGGGAGAATGTGTGCAGAGCTTGGGAGGGAGGAGAAGCTTTGGCTAAGAAGGTGGCCTTCCCCTGATTCCACCTCTCTGTGACTCCATCTCTCCTTTCTCCCCAGGCTCCAGAGGCAGACTACCTGGAAGCCTGTGTGGTGTCTGTGCTGCAGATCCACGTAACCCAGCCAACTGGGGATATCCTAGTGTTCCTGACAGGACAGGTGTGTGATGTGAGGGTGATCCCTGGGGCAGACAGGCAGGTGTGTCTGCCTTCTGTGACTCTGGGACCCTGTGCTGTACCCCAAACCAGGAAGAGATTGAGGCTGCCTGTGAGATGCTCCAGGATCGCTGCCGCCGCCTGGGCTCCAAAATCCGGGAGCTCCTGGTACTGCCAATTTATGCCAACCTGCCTTCTGATATGCAGGCTAGGATCTTCCAGCCTACGCCCCCTGGGGCGCGAAAGGTCAGTTGGAGAGTTACTAGCTCTTAATCCCTATAATTCACACAACTAGTTACAACAACAAAAATGTAGGGTCCTGTTCTATGCAAGGTATGCCAGGGCACTGCTACAGTTGTAAGTCTAAGTAGGAGTCAGCCCCTGACCTCAGGAGCTGGGAGAGGGTGAAGGTGGCAAGAGCAGGGAGACTGCTGAATGCATGGGCACTAGAAAGATTCAGAGAAGAAAACCAGCTCTTAGCCTTCTAGATTTGATCTGGACCTTTAAGAAAATGGCAAGGAAGAAGACCCAAGGTGTAGCTGAGGTCAGTGGAATTACTGGAAGGGTCACATGGTGAAATCGTAGAAGCTTGTGCAAAGGCCAAGAGTCAGGGCACAGCTCATAATGCAGGGCTAAGAGTGAAGCTGGGAGTAGAGTGCTGGGAGGTGAGGTTAGTAAGGAAGCCAGGAGCTAGAGGGTGGGGGCATATCACGGAGTTTGGATTTATTTCTAAAGTAGGATGGAGGAGTCATGTGATAGGGTGATTTTGGATGCTAGCTGTGTGAGCAGATAGACTGGAGGGCCTTGGAGTAGAAGCAGGGAGGTGTGTTAAAGAAGCTGTTACAGGAAGTGATGTATGAAGATTAAAATGAAAGTGTGTAGAAAAGATGGTGTCAGGAAACTGGGTACCCCCATCGGTCATCTCTGAAATAAACCTCTTTGTCACTTCCTTCGTATGGTGCAGCATTGTGTGTTAATGTGCTGGACAGCAAGGTCCATTTGAACAACAGGGTCGGCGGTTCAAGCTCACCGGGTCACTATGAGTCAGAACCAATTCGACAGTACTTAACAACAACAACCCCCACTTCTCTGTCCCCTTCCCCTTGGTCTTCTCCTTCTCTCTTGACTTTGAACACTAACCCCTTCTGTTCCTGCCCAACCTCTGTACCTGGTTCTTTACTCCTGACTTTCCAGGATGAGTTTTCCTAGTTACTAGGTGAGCAGGGTTTCAGGGTGACTCCATTCCATTTCTCCCAGGTGGTTGTGGCAACGAACATTGCGGAGACATCCCTCACCATTGAGGGCATCATCTACGTGCTAGATCCAGGATTTTGTAAACAAAAGAGCTATAACCCCCGCACAGGCATGGAGTCTCTGACCGTCACACCCTGCAGCAAGGTCAGCCTGGGGCTCTCAGGGAGCAGGGTCTCCATTGGGAGGAGGGTTAGGCTGAATCACCCTACAGAGAAGGTGCAGTTCAGAGGTGGAGTAAAGGTTTCTTAGAGAATGAGAAATAGCCAGTCCATATTCTCTCAGATTTTGTGCAAAAATACTTCCGCCTCTCTTTTCCTTGTCCCAAGTTGTCGACAGACTTGTCTTTCCCTTCTTCACAGGCCTCAGCCAATCAGCGAGCTGGCCGAGCAGGGCGCGTGGCTGCAGGGAAGTGTTTCCGCCTGTATACCGCCTGGGCCTATCAACACGAACTTGAGGAAACAACAGTGCCTGAGATCCAGAGGACCAGCCTGGGCAATGTTGTGTTGCTGCTCAAGAGCTTAGGTGATTGGGGTGCCCCAGTCCTCCTGAGACAGGTGGGAGGTGGGGCCATCAGGTCTTTGTGAAGGCATTTTCTCACCTCTCACATCTTTCTGTAGGGATCCATGACCTAATGCACTTTGATTTCCTGGACCCTCCACCGTATGAGACCCTACTGCTAGCTTTGGAGCAACTGTATGCCCTGGGAGCCCTCAACCACCTTGGGGAACTCACCACGGTGAGATAGGAGGGCCACATGATGAGTAGGGAACAAGATGAAGAGGTCAGGAGTGGCTGTAATGGTGGAGGGAAACCTGAGGAAGGACTGGCCTAACTGTCTCTCTCTTTCCTCTTAGTCTGGTCGGAAGATGGCAGAGCTGCCAGTGGACCCCATGCTATCTAAAATGATCTTGGCTTCTGAAAAGTAAGCTCCTTCCCCATTCCCAACCCTTAGCCCACAAACTGGCCAGGGCTCTTTCTCTCTCTGGATTTTCTGCCTCTAATAATAAGTTATTAGAGACAGAACTCTTAAAACCCCTTCTGAAGCCCACAAGAGTCCTGCCTGGATCATGATATCAAATGAGGAAGATTGATAGACACAGAAAATTCAGGGGCACAAAAGAATGTGCAAGATTTTCTGTCTGTGAGGGGTGCTGAGTGAAGGCTGGCTTTGAACTCTCCTCAATGCATGTAGTACACACCTTCCCTATTGCAGAAGCCACATCCCCCACTCCGTGGATCACTCCTGTACCATTGTTTGATCTATAGCTCTTCCTGACCCTCAGTTGCCAATGCTACCAATACCAAAATTTGTCACTATCCCAACCCACCTGAAGAAACATTCTGCACACAATGATCATTTTTTTTTTTTTGAAGATACACAGATGTTACAACCTTGCTTGCTGGAAGCGGACTTAAAAGTACTTACTGATTAAGATCAAAGACTGCTTCCTTGGGATGAACTGCACTTCAGTATAAAGAAAACAAAAAATCCTCACCTTTGGACCAATAAGTAACATCATGATAAGAAAAGATTGAAGGTTATCCAAGACTTCATTTTGCTTGGATCCACAGTCAACAGTCATGGAAGCAACAGTCAGGAAATCAAATGGAACATTAGGCAAATCTGCTGCACAAGTCCTCTTTAAAGTGTTTAAGAGCAAAGATGTCAGTTTGAAGATTAAGGTGCACCTGACCCAAGCTGTGATATTTTCAATACCTCATATACATGTGAAGGAGCTCTGGTAGCGTAGTGGTTACAAATCGGGCTGCGAACCTCAGGGACAGCAGTTCGAAACTACCAGCTGCTCCGCAGGAGGAAGATGAGGCTTTCTGCTCCCGTAAAGATTCATAGCCTTGGAAATCCTGTACAGGGTTGCTGTGAGTCGGAACCGACTCCATGGCACATAACAACAACAACAACATAATACATGTGAAAGTTGGACAATAAATAAGGAAGAGCATAGACAAATCGATGCATTTGAATTATGGTGTTGGAGAAGGCTGTTGCAGGTACCACCGACTACCAGAATAATATCTTGTAAGAAGTACTGCCAGAATGCTCCATTGAAACCAGGATGATGAGACTTTGTTTCTCGTACTTCAGACTTGTTATCAGGAGGGACCAGTCCCTGGAAAAGGACATCATGCTTAAAAAAGTGGAGGGTCATTGACAAAGAGGAAGACCCCCAACAAGATAGATTGATAAAGTAGCAGTAGCAATGGACTCCAGTGAAACGGTTATGAGGATGGATGGCACAGGACTGGACTGTTGCATTGTGTTTTGCGTAGGGTCACTCTTGAGTGGGAAGTGACTCAGCCGCCACCTAACAACTCTGAATACTCCTGCTTTTCCCTTCCTGCCCCAGGTACAGCTGCTCAGAGGAGATCCTGACAGTGGCTGCCATGCTGTCTGTCAACAACTCTATCTTCTACCGGCCCAAGGACAAGGTCGTCCATGCTGATAATGCCCGCGTCAACTTCTTCCTCCCTGGTGGAGACCACCTAGTTCTACTCAACGTTTATACACAGGTCACTGGGCTTGGGTGATTGGGAATGAAGGTGTGGGGGACTTTAGCCCCACTGTATGTGCAACCCCACTTTTTAACCTCTTCACAGTGGGCGGAGAGTGGCTACTCCTCCCAGTGGTGCTACGAGAACTTTGTACAATTCCGATCGATGCGCCGAGCCCGGGACGTGCGGGAACAGTTAGAGGGGCTCTTGGAGCGCGTGGAAGTTGGTCTCAGTTCTTGCCAGGGGGACTATATCCGAGTACGCAAGGTCAGCATTTCTTTAGTCTACTGTTCTGCACCTAGTGTCTCCAAAGGAGCAAGCTACTCAGGAGATGGGGAACATATAGCAATCCGTCCAGCCAAGAGTGCCCCCTCACCCCTGCTGGAAAATGTGTTCTCCTCACGCTGTCCCTCAGACCTCTGTAGGGTGGGTGGTTCTCATTGGGTTCTGCAGTCATAACTTTTGAGTTCTCGAGAAGCCTGCACTAAGGTGGTGGTGTTAAGTACCATTCAGTCGGTTCCACTCGTAACAACCCTGTATAGGATTTCCGAGGAGCAGCTGGAGGGTTTGAACTGTCTACAGGTAGTGAGTGGTAATGTTTGGCTCTTCCATTGTTTCTATCCTGTCTGCTCCATAGGCCATCACTGCTGGATACTTCTACCACACAGCACGGCTGACTCGGAGTGGGTATCGCACAGTGAAACAGCAGCAGACAGTGTTCATTCATCCCAACTCCTCCCTCTTTGAGGAACAGCCACGATGGCTGCTCTATCACGAACTTGTCTTGACCACCAAGGAGTTCATGAGACAGGTGAGGGTACCATCATCCCCTGACCAGGCCAGTGGTTTATGTGGGGACATGGTTATCCTAGCAACCTAAGAATCCAGTTTCAAGTTGCTGAGACTGGCAGGAAGAGAAACAGGAAAATACATTTTGGTTTAAATAGGGTAAAATAGACTTCTCTGATAACCACCTCAGCATCTTCAAGATCTGATGCGAGCTAGTGGTGAACCCTGCAATTAGAGCTCTGCCCTCATAGGATATACTTTGTAGTCTTTAGATTCCAGGGTTTTCTTAGGGGTGATTTACTTGGCACTTTGAATAATACTTTGAACTAAAGACTATGTAAAGTAGAGGTGTCTTAGCCTTGGTTATAGTAATATAGGTAAGTAAGTCCCTTTTCCCTGTAGTCAAAAGGGAAACAATACAAGTTTTCAATCATATTCACTAAAGAATTTATGTTAGAAAAAAGGAAACACAACCAATCTTTTCTTTCCCCCCCTAGGTATTGGAGATTGAAAGCAGTTGGCTTCTGGAGGTGGCTCCCCACTATTATAAGGCCAAGGAGCTAGAAGATCCTCATGCTAAGAAAATGCCCAAGAAAATAGGCAAGACACGAGAAGAGCTAGGATAAAGAGAGGAACATAAGCAAACCCTCACCCAGCTTCTCATTTTTCTGTATATTATTTAATATCTATTAAATAAAATTATTTTTGGAATAAAGCTTATAGGAGGCTTTCGGGATTCAAAGAAAGTGGCATATAGGAAACCTCTCATATAGTCACTTTATTATTTACAAATTAAATTACACAGCAACTTTACACAGCATGAGATGGAAGGAAAGGAAAAGAGACAGAAGAGGTGTGGAGTCCTGAGATCTCGGCTGCCTCAGTCTTCTCTTGTGCGTCACAAAGTCTTCAGTGCTGCCTTCACCTCGGTTCACCATTAGGCCTTGGGATACAAGTGTAAGTTAGGTTCTGGTTCCGGTTCTGATAGCCCCAGGGTCACCAGGGCTCCCACCAGCAGCTTCTTCACAGGCGTTGGGGGTGAGTGTGAAGGCATCAGCTGCAGGGAGAAAAGTTAACAGGAGATGAGGAGCAGTTTGCAGATGTTCTACCTTTTCTCTCCCATCCCCCCTAGGACTCACTTTATCTAGGTGATGGCGACAAATGAGGCCATTGGAATTCAGGTAGAAGGTAGAATAGGCATCATAGGTCCTGGAGAGGGAAGGGAGAAATGAGGGTGACTGAGGGGGGAGGTGACTAGTCCCAAAGCTTAATCCAAGCATTTGTTTAAACTAGTACTTAATCTTTGTTATGTGGGAGCTCCAAAGAATTCATGGGAAAATTCCACTATCTTTTCCACGAATTCTGAAGCCCTCTTGTATATTTTAGACCATCTTGGGAATTTACAAAGATCGTGATACCCTGGTTGCAACTGTCTAGCACCAGTATTTCTAAAAGGTGTCTTAGACATGCCACGGCAGTAAAATTTGGGAACTGGTGATTTAAATATACACACTGTTAAGAGGCTGAGCCTAATAATTTTTGAAATTCTACTGTCAGAAATTTACCAGGTACTTTACCTAAGGTTGTGAGGCTCAACTCAGCAATTCTCATTTGTTCAGTATGTATTTGAGTATTCACAGTATGTCAGGTAATGTACATAGGGGAAAAAAAACAAAGTTCAAAAAATTCCTATTCTTTTTGTTATTATTAGACTAATAGAAGATCCCTGCCTTTAAGGAAGTCTAGCTCAGGAATCGTCTGGGGGATGAGATTATCATGTTCCTAAATGGGAAAATAGGAAACTGATTGTAGTTTGGGTCCTTTCTCACTTCTCTTACCGATAAAGCTCATCCTTGTCACGCTTGTAGAAACGCAGAAATAGCATGTGGATGGGTAGCCCCACAAGCCGCCAACGGGCTTGTAGAGTCCAATTTTCAGGGTGGCGGGTCAGCTGTAGAACCTCCAACTGAAGTTGTGCAAAATAGTTCCAGGCCAGGAAACGGCAGAGGGTCAGTGATAGAATGTACCATGCCCGGCCCCTATAAAAGGATGGAAAAGAAGCCTCATCATGGCAGAATCAGAAAACTGGTCTCTGTGCAAGAAATGGGGAGCAGCTGTGAAAAGCAGCCTAGGATTTTTGAGAAGTGGAAAGGATCTGGTACATAGTATTGAGCCCTTTCCTCCCCAAGGCCCTACCAGTGCAGGCTCTCACTTGGTACGTATGTTCAGGATCTCATTGATGAATTCCACATCGGATGAGTAGAGTGTGTAGTCATGGGAATAAAGGAAGAGGTTGGGAAGCTAGGCAAAAGAAGAAGGTGTGAGCCCAATGTGAAAGACAAAAGATCCTATTTCTGAGTTTTCTATTTTTAGTGCCCCCTCCTCATCCTCTCTTGAGTGAAAGCTCATCTCATCCCATTTTTAACCTTCCATCTGAGGAGTCCTGGTAGCATAGTGGTTAAGTGCTAGGCTGCTAATCAAAGGGTCAGTGATGCACAAGAGACATGGCAGTCTGCTTCTGTAAAGATGCCCTGTTGGAGCAGTTCTACTCTTTTACGGTTGCTGAGAGTTGGAATCAACTCAATGGCAATGGGTTTAACCCAAACTGAAGAGCATCTTTTCCTCAGGAAAAAGTTTACAATGCAGCTGCCTCCTGGTTCCATGAAAGAGCCAGTTAATGAACCCATTTCCATTATTCCTATAGCCCTCCCACTGAAGGCAAAGGCCACTTTCACAGTAACTTACCTCTTGTCTCAGTCTTTCATACATGACAGCCAGGTGCTCCTCCATACTTTGGTCCCCTGATGGAGTGGCAGGGGAAGGGTGGGCAGTCCCAGGGGCTTGGAAGGGCATTAAAGCCCCAGGATAGGGGCAAGGAGGTCCCTCAAAGAGGTGTCTAAGCCCATCCAGGCAGCCCCTGTACAACTCAGGTCCTGGTCCCTCCTCCACAATTTCTGGAGGCCGGATCACCCACGGTGAGTGGGGGACCTGATTTTGAGGGAGAGGTAATGGAGGAGCCTGGGGAAGTGGCAGAGTAGAAGGGGATGGGGGCGACCAGAGAAGGGGAGAAGATGGAGAAATGGTTGTTGTGGAGTGGGGCCAAAGTGGTGGGAATGGTAGCACCCGTGGGGAAAGCTGGTCCTAAGAATGAAGAAAAGGGAAAAAGAATTCAGCTGCCTAATGCCTCTTCATTCAAGTTCTGCTCACTGTTTCCTATTCCCATCTGCTTCTCCTGACAAGAGAGAAAGGGATGGATTTATCTCCATCTCCACCGAAACAGGAATTCCATGTTACACAGGAATAAAAACCAACCCCAAACCTTAACAAACACATTTACATTTAAGATTCCAGCACTGTTTTGGGGGGATAGTTTCACTTCTCATAGGAAGAAGCCTATTATATGAGGGAGCTTCAAAGAATTCATGGGAAAATTTCATTATTTTCTCATTTCACTTTTTTTTTTTTTATCCATACGCTTTTTGAAGGCCCTGGTAAAAATACATGTTTGATGACCGAACCAAAGAATGAATAAAAATAAAAGGCTTTATCATACTGTGGATGAAATGATGTGGCCTACAGCACAACTCCACAAATAGCAAATATTACACAGAGAAAAGAATACAACTGGAGCCAAGGCAATTTTCTGGGAGCTCCAATTGGGGCATGCAGCCCAGCCCTAAGCATTCTTTCTCTATTCTATGCCTGTTTCCTATAAATGTCCCATAAATTAGGATGATAAAGCCTCACTAGATTATTACGAGATAATGAATGCGAATAAAACTTGACAACTTGTAAAATCGTATATAAATGTAAGCTACTCTTCAGTTCCAGCCCCGCCAAGGGACGCAAGTCACCCAGGTGACAGTTAAAGGCTGGGCTTCCTTCTCTCTGGTCATCTACACTGAAAACTGAGAAGGGGTGAAACAGAACAAACGCATTGCCATCGAGTCAATTCCGACTCAGAGCGATCCTGATGTCGGGTTACCGAGATTAAATCTTTATGGAAGGTAACAGCCTCAGCTTTCTCCCGCGGTCTGCCGGTCGGTTTGAACCACCGACCTTGCGGTTAGCATCCTAACACTTATCCCACGGCGACGAAAAGAGGTCACTCAAATCAGGCCTGATCCGAGTCCCGCTGCTCCCCAGGAAATCCCAGAGTCTCACTCCGGGGAAGGCAGACGGCCTAGCAGGTACCTCTGTCGCCGACGGTGTCCCCGAGGCGTCGGCTCAGCCGGAGGCGTGGCCATCTTGCCCACCAGGGCGCCGGGACCCGAACCGGGTCACCCGGGCCGGCTGTGCTGCCAGGACCGCTATCCAGATGGAGGATGCACAGGTTGCAGAGTACGGTCCGCATGTCGGGTGGGACCCAAAGGGTTTCCAGGGTGGCGCCGCAGACGGGCAGGGAACCTCTCTCTCCACCCCATGACTGCCCTTCAAATCACCTCCAGCCTCAGGTAAGCGCAGACCCGGGTGCAAGAGGACGCGCCCCGTTATCCCAGCCTTGACTCCGCCTGTCCGCTCCCACACCCCCGAGAACCGACGTCCGGCGTGTGTCAGACCCCCAAGCCCCGGACCCCGGGCCTCGAGCCCCTCCATGCGCCGCCCGGCACAGGTGGGAAAGGGCAGTGAAACGCTGCTGCGCCTGCGCGGAGGCGGGGCGCTCTCTGGCCCACGCGCCGGCTGAGGGTCTCTCCCCGCCCCCTCCCCTCCCCGCCTGCAGTCTTTTACCTGGGGTCGAGCTTGGTAGGCGCGGAGGCTTGGGCCGAGACGCCTGGCCACCCCACGACAGGGCTGGTACATGATCTTCCGGGAGTGAAGAGTGCTTCCCGAATCCAGCCCCCGGCCTCTTTACAGGGGTGAGCGCGCCCGGGAGCCGGCTTCGTGAAGGGGAAAGGGGGGGAGGGGGAAGGGGCTAAGGGGAGGGAAAACGGAGATGTTGTGCGCTTGCGCACAGCAGGTTCTAGAGGCGCTTTTGCGTTCAGTGTGCAGCAAGTGCGCCTGCGCTCGCCGAATTCGACGTTGCCCTAGAGCGCCTGCGCAGCATATTATCACCGCGGAGTACTGCCCTCCCATCTGTGGCTGTTAAACAAGCGCAAAATATGAGCGAAGATGGGACGAAGTGAGAGATTTGTGAAATTGAAATAACAACAAACTTTAGAATGGCTCTCGTGATAAAAATAAATACTTTTATTAGTCTGGTCAAAAAATGACATATTATATGAAGCCTGCTGAATGAATGAGTCCATCCATCCATCCATTATGAGGGCTGAGCTTGGCTGTCTCCTGTGGCGTGGGGAAAATACTGGCTTTGATAGTTTGAGAGGGAGCTGTGGTCGGTCACCAAGGCCTGGTGCTGCGACGTTCCTGCAGGTTTCGAATAAACCTGGCGTTGAACTGGTCCCCACCCACTCTCCAAGATGAGGCAGGTGGGTCCTGAACCTGTAGGGGCACTGTGTGCATGGATTCCTCCCCAGACCCATCATGTGACAGGACCTGCTCCTCACTGGCAGACCTGGGAGGTGGAGAAAGGGTTATAGAACTAAACAGCTAATTAAGATCACAGGCTTCTCTAATCTGTCTGGCTTTTAGATGTCAAGTTTTGATGCTGAGGAGGGTATATGATGGAATATAAGGTTGTAAAACCGCTAGTGCTATGTCCAAATATGAAGACCCTTAGAAAAAGCCACAGGGAAGCACAGGAGTTGATATTATGGAGAAAGAGTCTAGGATGTTAGGGGAATTTGTGGGAGGAGCTGGTGTCCAGTTGAAAGTAAGATTTAGGAGGAGGAAGTGGTTGAGAGTGATGTTAGGAAAGGAATGAGGTGTTGGGAGGCATGTGTTCTTACAGCACGTAGGAGAGGGGTTCACACCTCACCTATTCTCTGTTTCCTGTTCCCCCTGCTTTGACTCTTGCTTGCCTGTGGAAATATCAGGCATGTGCATGGGACAGTTGGAGTAGGTAGTAAATGTCGCCTACTTGGTTGTGGGTAAGGAGGGATGAATACTTACCTGTGTTGAGGGATGAGGAATTCAACCCCCAATGGCGGCTGTAGCAGCAGCTTTGGGCTACCAACCCTGGGGGAGTTCCCCTGTAGAAGAAATGGGAGATGATGGGAAGAGGTTCCAGGATGAAAGGTGAGTGGATATGGAGAATTCAGAGGAGAGGAATAAAAGGAAAAGCACAGGAACAAAGATCGTAATTATGGGGCTCTAAGCTGGACCGTGAATAAGGAACACCGTAGAAGAATTGATGCCTTTGAGTTATGGGGTTGGAGGAGAATATTGAAAGTGCCATGAGCTGCCAGAAGAACCAATAGATCCGTTTTGGAAGAAATGCAGCCCGAGTGCTCCTTGGAGGCCAAGATGGCCAAACTTAATCTCACATACTTTGGACATATTGTCAGGAGGGACCAGTCGCTGGAGAAGGATATGCTTGGTAAGGTGGAGAGTCAGAGAAAAAGAGGAAGACCCCCAATAAGATGGATTGGCCAAGTGGCAGCATCGATGGCTTCAAGCGTGGCAACAATAGTGAGGTTGGCCCAGGATCAGGCACTGCTTCGTTCTGCTGTGCATCGGGTCACTAAGAGTCGGTACTGACTCGATGGCACCTAACAACAACAACAAGCTATACCACAGAAATGGGAAGGGAGCTCATTTCACACCACAAGAGTCTCTGGAGCAGTCCTGATTTGTTACTTTATTCTTTTTAGTTTAAAATACGTGTTAAATGTATAAATATAATCCAAATCATGTCCTAAAAACAGACTCATATATATACAAAAAATAATTTGTTGGACCAAGTGCTCTGAGGTTTGGTTTGTGAAACATGGCTACCTTATTATACCTCAGATCAGAAAGGAAATGGGGACTGATGAGGCTGAATTTAGGAATAAAAGGGAAGGAGCCTTTGGCATGGTGACAGATTGTGTAAGATGTCTGATGGAGGTAAGGGATTGTCTAAAGAGAGATCCAAGGAATTAGAGAGTGACGAACAGGAAACTTTAAAGAGTAGGAAGAGGAATCCAGGGAGCAATCGAAAATAGGTAGTAGATTCCAGTGATGTTCGTAATTTGTGACATATCAACGAGGGCTGGTCCAGGAAAGACTGGAGATTCCTGGTGGGAACAGGTGAATAGATCATCTGGAAGCCTACACTGAAGGTGTGGGATTCGGCAATTACATGAGAGGAGACATGCAGAATTCGCAGAAGGTTCAGCAGTGAAGATGGGGATGGGTGGACAGCAGCTGTTTGGTAGAAGATTGTCAGATATCAGAGGTTCAGAAGATGAAAGGAGCAAAGGCTCTGAGATACCAGGAAACCAAAGGACGGCGCACAAAAGAGGCTGAGACCTTGAGTTGGCTTTGTTTTTTTTGATGGTTCTTTTCATTGAAAATGTCTGTTTAAAAAACACAAAAGAATTCACACTTTATTCAGACAACACTGAGTAGGAGAAGAAACAGGAGGTGTGATGGGGAGTGAGGGAGATCCTGCTCCCAAGGATTTGGGGGGGACACAGTGGTAGGGGTACTTGATCTACGACACATTCAAAGGGAAAGGATGCACTACACCCTGGTGGAGCAGGGAAGGAGGTCCTTGCTATGGAGAAAAGAAGAAAGGAAGCCAGAGGAAGAATAGGTCCTCCTCATTTCAAACAATCTCACATGACAGGAATACATCAGCATCTAGCTACTAGAGAGGGATGGATGTAATACGGATTCCAGATCTAATAGATCCTTGAGACCAGGTTTATCTTTCGAAACATGGTCAGGCATGCTTGCTGGGATCTACTGCCAAGGAATAAACTCCCTTTGAGAATGGATCTGGGGGAAAGGGTGTTGTCAGCAAGTTTCCCCAAGCAGACATCGGCTTGGGAGATTCCCTGACAGTTATACAAATTGTGGAAATGGAAGAGTTTGGCAATATTAAATGGATCCCTTTGGGGAGCTGGTAATTTCTGAACGTCCCTGCCCTAACTAACTTCTGATGAACTCATTGGCTGGTGTGAGCAAGCTGAAAGGACAAGTGTGTGGTGGTGGGCAGCACAAAACAGTATTGGAGCTCCCAATAGACAGTGGAGAGAGAATATGGGATTTCTTCCATGGACAATACTCCTTAAAAGATTTCCCTGGCAGAGGAAGCCCTTGGACCTTCCATAGTGTTTTAGTCTGACAGCAAACCAAGAGTGTGCTTCTCTGGGTAGTTAGTATAAGCCGCCCAACTAAAGGGTCTGGCAGCAGATTTGGCTGTAGGGAGTGTTGTGAGTCCAAGTTAAGAGAAAAGGGATGCTTTCTGTAGTAAGAAGGGCTGCGAAGTATTAGGACATTTGGGATCCCGACAACCCAGTTATCTGAGAAAGGGGAAGAGGGAATCCTATGGGCGGTGTCAAGTTTCTCTGAGTCCTAGGGGATGCAATGTAAGAATGGACCTGGGGTCCTCAGGGAGGGATCGCTGCCCAACCCTGGTCTCCCATGGAAGGGGGGTAGCTGTCTGTCAGTATCGACTCTCATCAGAACGGGGAAGGGAGCTGTGAAAGGATGTTATGGACAGGATGGAGGGAGCAGGAAAATGGGGGAGAGAGAAAAACAGAAAGAGCAGTCAGAGGTTAAGAGAAAGCTAGGGAGAGAATTATAGGAGACACCTGCTCCCTGCCTGCTGGGATGGGCTCTTGACATACCAGCACAGACATGAAGCTACTGGCTCCCCAATCTGGGTCAGAGACACTGCCCCCCACCCAGCAAGTGTTAAACCAAGACTTCCCCAATCTTAGAAGGCAGAGTTCTCCACCACCCACTGAGTCTGTGTTCCTCCTAGTCTACCCACTAACTCTCATTTTAAAACTAGAATCCTTGGGATCCACATACGGGTCACATTCTGCTCCTTCACTGTAATCTATTTCCAGATGACTTCCAAACATTTTTCTTGAAAGGTTTTAGGACTCTCCAGTGCAGCTGCCCTACTGCTCCAGGTCTCTGACAAATTCAAATGCTCTTTGTCATTTTTCATATTCTCTTTGGCAGTCTGAACACTCCCCAACCCTATTACCTGGTGCGGCGACGTTGGGCTGGGCTGCCCCCAGGATCAGTAGCAAGCAGTAGGCGCGCAGTAGGATGTGGGGGGCAGAGACGAAGGGACCGCAGCAGCTCCTGCTCTGGCACAAAAGGACGGAGGGGACCCCGTTCTGGCGAATTTCCCAGGCTGCTGGAGCGGGGAGGTGGGTGAGCTGGAGGTGTGGTGCGGCGTGGGGCCCTGTTTAAGGGCCACGGAGGCTCCACAGCTACCTTCAGAACTGAGGGAGAGGGAGAGTAAGAGCAAGACAGACAAAAGAGAGGGAAGGCAGATATCAGGTCATGACAGCAAAGATGAGGGCAGGAAAAAAGAGAAAGAGAACAAATCCTTCCCACAGAGCCCCAAACATTCCCTTCCTTTGGGTTCAGGCCCCTCAAACCCCCTCGTCCTTCCAGTCCCTCTTACATTCTCGGTCACTAGAGGAGTAAGGCTTGATGTCTCCCTCTGTTCTCTTGGGTGGCAGCTTCCTTACTGGAGCTAGTGGTGGAGGGAACATAGGGAAAGTCAGAATTAGAAGAAATTGAAGACATATTTTGTTCCTTTCCTCCTTGCCACGACACCCCACAACCCCAAATCTCTGTTCCCTGACCCCCAGTTCCTTCTGGGGAAGGAGAGTAGTTCAGCTCCAATGCACAATCAGCTCTGTGGTGATGCCAGCCCACCAAAAGGGATTGTAGTAGGGCTGCTGGAGTACTTTTGAGGAGAGCCACAATGAGTAGGCCAAACACAGAACTGAGGAAAAGCTCAAAGGGGAGACTGCTGGAGAAGGGCAGCCCAGGAGAGGTGAGCTCTTACTGACAGTGGGTGCTGCCAGCCCCCCCTGGGATTCTGAGACTGTGCAATGAGAACCGTGGGTCCCTCTAGATGACACGGACAAAACCCTTGGTTAATCAGAAAGTCTTTGGAAAGGTGAGGGGAAGTTGGGACAGGACAGAACCTCTCCTTGCTGTGCAAAGATGGAAAGAGATGGAAGTTTTCTTTAAAAAAAAAAAAAAAAAGAAAAGTAACAGACATCTAAAAGGAGTTATTAGAGTAAACAGGATGGTACCGTACAAAACTCAGCCTCCCCTTTCTCACTTCTCCATTTACTCCCACCCTTCTTTCTCAAGAGGTTTTCTATCATCATCTGGCAAATGGGTGGCCTCTCAGCTAATTCCTTATCACCACTCCCTTGCCCTGTGGACCAGAGTCCTGTGCTGGCCATCTCTCCCCAGCCTTGTTAGTACTCACTCCCTCTCAGAGCTGCAGGTCAGCAAGAGCTAGAAAGCGGAAACCTAGGAAATCAAAGTCAGTCATGGAGACAGAGTGCTTCTCAGCGCCTAACACTCATAGACATTAGTAGCTGGTAACACTAGTCCCTGTCCTGACCACAGATTTAAAGCTAACCACAAAGCCAACTCTCAGGAAGAGGGCACGTCTGTGCAAGCAAGCAGTGCACAGCCAGCAGAAGGAGGATGTTCTAATCCACCTTTGGGACACAGTGAAGAAGAGCAAGAAATGAGGCTCCGCTGGGCAAGGAGTAGATCTGTATGTATGAGAATTAAAGGGGAACCTGGGAAACATTTTAATATCTCATGTTCGGTTTCCTCAGATCAACTTTATTATTTGATTGAAAATGTTATAAAAACCTGATGAGTTATCTTCTGAAATGAATATTTAAACTTTAGACCATTCACATTACTATGCCTGTTGCCCGTTCTATGAATGGAAATGGAAACAGTATATGCAATTCCTCATAGATTAAGAGAAACCTGAAGGGTTTATAAAAGAGCATGTTGTTGTTGTTGTTAGGTGCCACCGAGTCAGTACCGACTCATAGCGACCTTATGTACAGCAGAACGAAACACTGCCTGATCCTGGGCCAACCTCACTACTGTTGCCACGCTTGAGTCCATGAGCCTGGACTATTTTGTTGGACCTGAAACAGCAAGAGGCTCCGCTGACATCAATGATGAAGTAACTCTCCATGAACTTGCTTAGTTAAAAGTCTTGCCAGCTGTAAAATGTACTGAGCTCCCATGAGGGCAAAGACAACGAGGTCATGACTGCTGGAGACTTGGGTTACTTTAGAATTCTCCAAAAGTGCCTACAGACAGCATTGTACTCCCCGCTGCCTCTAGAGTGAGCAGCCATCACTGCACTATGGCTCCACCCATTCATTGCAGGTTTACCAGCGGGCGTGTGATCCAGCGCAGCAGCACGAACATGTCGAGCTGCCCTCAGAGAGAAAGCAGGGGGCCCTGTGAGGAAGGAAGCAGTGGTGCCCCTCAGTGAACGGGCCAGTGGGACGGAGAGTCCACCTCATTCTTTCCCCTCACCCCAACTACGTGGCCAACAAAAGAAGAAGCAACTTACGATGTTGATGGGCAAAGAAGCCTTCAAAGATCACAAAGTTGTTCACCTAAAAGATGAAACCAGCAAATTACAGCTGTTATTCAGCCACTCAGCATATACTTGGATACAAACACTGTGCTAGAAAAAAAAAAACACTAGGAAGAACAAAATCTTCTTGTTCCTTGGTGGCAGGTCATCAAAAACCTTGAACAGCATGATGAAAATAATTAATGCCATTGAACTGTACATATGAGGATTACTGACAGATTTTATTATCTATACACTTAAAATAATAAACATAACTCCAGACCCTGACAAACTGACCCTAAAGTGCATTTGAATCATCAAAACAATTTTGAAAAAGAAATACAAAATAGGAGAACTCACTCCCCAGTTTCCAAACTTACTACAAAGATACAGTAATCAAAACAGTGTGGTACTGGCATAATGATAGGCATAAAGATCAACAGAAATGACAGCACAGAAATAAGCTCAATGATTTTCAACAAAGGTGCCACAGCCATTCAGTAGGCAAAGGGTAGTCTTTTCAGTAAATGGTACTGAGACAACTGGATTTCTACTTGCAAAAGAATGAAGTTGGACCTCTACTTCTCATATCATATACAAAAATCGCTAAGTTAGACTTCATCAAAAATACTTTTGTGAAAAAAAAAAAAATGCTTTTGTGCTCAGACGACATTATCAAGAAAGTGAAAAGACAATCCACAGAACAGGAGAAAATATTTGTCAAATATACGTCTAATAAGCATGTAATATCTCAAATGTATTAAAATCTCTTACAACTCAACAACAAAAAAGACAGAATACAATTTTTAAATGGGAAAAGGATCTGAATACCTAGGATATATACAAATGGTCAATAAGCACATGAAATATAGTCATTAAGGAAGAAAAATAAAACCACAATGATACCACTTCACAAACCCTAGGATGGCATTCAGGAAGAAAAAAAAAAAAAAAGGAAAATAACCAGTGTTGGCAAGGATGTGAAGAAATTGGAACTCCTGCACTGCTGGTAGGAATATAAAATGGTTCAACTGCTAAGGAAAACAGTTTGGCAATTCCTCAAAAACTTGAACGTAGAATTACTAATGACCCAGCAATTGTATTCCTATGTATATAACCAAGAGAAGTTAAAACATATGTTCAAATAAAAACTTGTAGACAAGTAAATGTTCACAGCACCATAATTCAAAATAGCTCCAAAGTGGATATGATCAAACATCCATCAACTGATAAATGGATAAACAAAATGTGCTATATTCACACAGTGGAAGAAAAAGGAATGACGTACTGACACGTTACAACACAAATGGGCCTTGAAAACATTATGCTGAGTGACAGCAGTCAAACACTGCCACATATGATATGATTCATTTATACGAAATGTCCAGTATAGGTAAATGCATACACACACAAAGTAAATTAATGGTTGCCAGGGGCTGGGGGAGGGGAGCAGAGGGAAAAAGGAGAGAATTGGGGGTGGGTACTTAATAAATTTGGGGTTTCTTTTGGGGTGATAAGAATACTCTGGAATTAGTGGTAATCGTTACACAACACTGTGAATGTAAGATAAAACCAAAGGACTGTATACTTTAAAATGGTGATATTTATATTATTTGAATTCTACCTCAAAAACAAACAAGCTCAGACCTTGCTTTGAGGGTCTCCCAGGACCCAAATGGAAACAGAGTTTAGAAAGCATCAGGGAAAATGAGGCATCCCAAACTTCCAAATAAACATATATTAATAAGGCCAAATAATATAAAGTGTACAAAAAGTAAGGAAAACAAGAATTAAGCAGGGTTCAAATGAGTGAGACTAACAAAGGGAAGACATGCTGGAGGACAAGGCACTGCTCTGAAAACTGATCATTTTAGAGAGGTTTCACTATACTATCCCATTAGATTTGGCCTCCACAGTAAATGCTTTACTAACTATCTTGAAGATGAGTAAAAGGCAGGCTTGGAGGCATGGCTTACCCAAAGCCAACAGTGGCAAAGCTGGGCTTTAAGCCCCCAATTTCTGATTTCTAACTGCAGTGTTTCAGCCAGTAACACAGTAACCCTTGAACAGGCTATGGGTTCAAATCTGGACTCTACTACTTATTCACTATGTGACGTTGGTCAAACTACTAATCTGTATGTATATATTATTAACCCAAAAAGGGTTAATAATAGAATCTGCCTCAGAGACATAAAAAGATCAAATGAGATGGTGCATTCAGATACCACACACAGTTCATGAAACCACAAAGAACATAAAACAGTAGTTGTTCTTTGTACTCTATACTTCTCTGGTATTACGTGTTAACTAGGTATTGTGTTTGATGCCAAATACTATGCTTCTTCCATTGCTCTGTGCTGCCTCGTAATGCAGTAACGTACGGCAAAGAATATTCTAAATAGACTTTGCCTACTTCCTGCCTCGATTCTGCTGTATGTCTACCAACCCATCACCCTCCCCAATAAGCACATACTCACCCAATGAAAATGCTTGCAGGGACCTAGAAATACTGGGTGGTTTAAGAACTTTATGCCTTTGTTCACGTGGACTCCTCTACATGAAATGCACGTTCACTTCTGTTCACCTGACCACCACTCATCCTTCAAGATTAAACATAAATCAAACCTTTCTTTACCTATCTTCCACACTGAGTTATCACTTACCACCTTGTCCTTGTGCTCCTCTGTAATTACTTCTAGCAAGTTATGTTTTGATGGATTAGGTGTCTATGTACCTCTCTGAATCTAACTTGACAAATAAATCCCAACTCCTGCCCACTCAACAACATAGCTCCAGCAATTCTCCTTACTTTCTCTGGTATCACTGGATTTTTCTCTCTTGAATTATTCTCTGTTGGTTGTGAGTACTTCTATCTAAAAAGAATCAACTCACTTTTGATCTACTTTCTCCTCTAACTTTTTGATGTAATTCTCTGCTCTGCTGAAAGCAACATTTAAGAGAGTTGTCTGTTATTGCTGTCTCCAATTCCTAACTTCATACTCTCCTAAACCTACTCCATTCAGGCATCCATCCTAACACCGCATCAGCCACTCATCGGGATCACCAGTGGCCTAAGGAAAAGGAAACTAAACCCACAGTTACTTCACAATTGTTGGCTTACCTCATTGGTCAGCAGCATTTGCCTCAGAATGCCATTGCTCTCCAGTATGCCCTGGAAACATTTTCTTCACTTGCCTTCCAAATCACCTTACTTTTTAAATTTTCATTTGCTTCATTAGTCACTCCGTCGCAATTGCTGCTTTTTCCTCTCCTCTCGATCTCTCTTTCTTTTTTTTTAAGTTTTCAATGTGAATTGAGTGATAGTTTACATGGGAGAATACTGGTTTTATATTCACCATTTCATTGCAATGATTACAATGTCCTCCTTGCATCATTCAACAGTATTTGCTTCTATTCCCTCTACGATCTCTTAGAGTGCCCAAGTTCTCAAGTTCTTGGACCATTTCTCTATATATACTCTCTTCCTTGGTGATATCATTCTGTCTCATTGTTTTAAAGCCCATTCATAGACTGAATACTTTCCACCCTAAACTTCTTCCCCGAACTCTGAGAAAGTACTCATCTGTCTACTGAACCTAGACATACACAAACATCTCCAACTTAACATTCTCAATGGACTCCTAGTATTTTCCCAAAATCTGCTTTACGCTTCACTTCAATCAATGCAACTCTAACCTTCCAATTACTCAGGCCAAAATATTTACAATCTGACCACTCCTTACCAATGCTAACACCCTTGTCTCAGTTACCACTAATTTTCATCACGTTTAGTGCCTCTTAAGTGGTCTACTTGCTTCTACCCTTGCTCCCCATTGTCTGTTCTTCCTGTCTGAAAGCAGAAAAATGCCAAAGTGGCCTTGTTAAAAATAAGTCTCTCTTGGAGAGAGAACAAACAAGATGGCGGATTGGGTAGACGTGCAGTAAAGAGCTCCGTCAGCAACAACACAGAATACACAGGACCAAGCAGGCTCAAGGGATGGTCCCAGAACTCTGAACCACGTAAAAAGGAATATTTAGAAGGTTAGAAGGCTTACAGCTAGGGGAATTTGTAGCAGAAGCAAGAAATCCATTGCTTTCTGAATCAAGATGCTCAGCTGCTCCAAGAACCTCCATTTTGGGTGAGACCAAGCGGGGAAAGGATTGGAACAGCCACGGATGCCTGACACAGAGATAAAGGTGTGGACATTCTTTTTTTTGGTATCTATTCATTGGTCCCTTGCTCTCTG
>NW_006408851.1:2006579-2042398 GCF_000296735.1 Chrysochloris asiatica
AAAGGGGTTCTACAACTTGTCCAATGAAATAGACCTCGTGCACAGCCTTTACAGAGTATAGGACCTTAGGTGGAATCCTGAGTCCCATCCAGAACCTTATGAGGTGGGACATTCCCACTAGCAAGGACAAGAAGATTGGAACAGCTACAGTGACAGAAGATACATCTTCAAAGAAAGATCATCAGGAAAAAACCAGAACAAAAATGTCAGCATGACTGGCTACTACAAGAATAAGCAAGGTGTTCACCAGGAAGCCATCAAGGCTAGCAATCAGGTGCCTTCAGGACAAACTCCCCTCTAAGCTTGCTGGCGACCATACTGGTCTACTGGTGAGTGGAAGAGGTGGAAAGGCAGCAATGAAGAAATGGGCTGAGTTCAACCCCAGTCCATTGAATCCTGTTGACCTGGAGGTGAGAGAGAGAAGATGAAGGGCTGTTTGGTCCAAAGTGTGGTGAGACATGAGGACACTTGAGCCTATGGACAAGGACTTAGCCACAGAGGTCTAGAGCTGAGAGTGAAGCATCCAGCTGATATGAAGTGAGGGGAGATGCACAAGAACATCCAAACTTGCAGACAGTACCCTTTTGACCTAGCCTCGATGGCTCGATAATTAGAACTCGACTAGAGGAAGATTGGGAAAAGAAAAAAAGGAAACAAGGGTAAATTGCTTCAATTTGATGAAACTGACCTATACTCAGAGCAGTAGTTACTCTAAATACCAACAGAGAGGGAAGGAGTCTTCACATCAAATATCAATGCTATCCGCTCTGTACACAGGGTAGATAGGGACAGGCAACTTTGACATTGGCTACCTAAAATGAGGGGGCAATAAAGGCACCAAGTGACTGGCTTACAAGGTTTCAAGAGGGAGTTTAGTGTAAGAGTATGGGGAGAAAGAAAGAGTCCCCACTGAATAGCTGTCATCTTGTCTAGAAGGGTCTGGTGAAAAGAGATGGGAATAAGATTCGTACGATTCAATAGTGAATAACTGTTATCATGACTAATTGCAACTGTCACAATTGTAAAGGTAGAAGTTTTGTAACAAAAACAGGGGAGTGGTTAATCTTACAGTCCAGAAACAGAGGACCCTAGGACCATCAAGAGAGAAACGCACAAGCAGAATGCGGAACCTTATCCAGAGAAGCAGCAGCGCCAGAGATGGAGGCAAGAGATGGAGGCACAGATGGGGTCATGGAGAGAGAGAGAGGCTGAGGACTCTAATTTCATGGGAAGAGAGGGACTAAGAGCTGGTGGCCAGGAGGCAGACTTGCCTTTGGAGATGTAAATTATTATATATGCCTGAGGGGTGTTTTTTGTTTGTTTGTTTTTAAAAACCTAAAGTGGATAGAGAGAAAAAATGTTAAATAATGTATGATGGTACATGAAGGGGATTATAACCATTGTAATGAAACAAGGTATGTGATTTGTTGAATGTAAAACTGATGATATGCCCTGTAAACTTTCACTCAATCCACAATAAAAACCTTAAAAAATAAATAAATAAGTCACTCTTGTCATCTCTATGCTCAAATCTTACAAAGACTCTCTTTGTAAGAACCCAAAGGTTCTTCCTCTTCCTGTCTTCTCTCCTACCACATTCCCCATCACTCACTCTGTTCTATCCACATTAGCTAATTTACTATTTCAGGCACAGTCCCACCTCAGGGCCTTTCCCTCTACCTAAGATGCTCTCCTTGTTGATAAGATCTGGCTCTTTTTCTTATCTCTGTTATTGCTAAAATGACATTTTCTCAGTCTACCCTCATTATCCCATGTAAACATGCAATGCCATATGTCCCCATCTGCACTTTGACACTCCTAAGGCCTCTTAACTACTGACCTAGTCAGTTGTCAATTTTGACTCATGGCAAGTCCCTGTATTTCAGAGTAGAACTGTGTTCCTTAGGGTTTTCAATGGCTGTAATCTTTAAGAAGTAGATAGCCAAGTCTTCCTTCTGAGGGACTTCTGGATGGATTTGAGCATTTAACTGTTTGCACTACCTAGGAACTCCTCAAGTCCTCTTACCTGATCTTATTTTTTCAGAGCACTTATCTCCAACCATAGTATATACTTCATTTGTTTATTATGATTTCTGCCTTCCCCTACTAGAACTTTAGCTCCCAAGGAGCAGGAACTTTTGTTCATTTCATTGAGTAAAGTATTCCTAGCACTTACAACAGTGCCAAGTGCTCAATACTCGTGGACAATGGAATACCATGTAATAGTGAAGAATAACAACGCATCTGCAAAAACACCTCGTAACATGGATGGACCTGCAGGACGTTTGCTGAGTAAAACTGTTGTTGTTGTTAAGTGCTATTGACTTGGTTCTGACTCATAGTGACCCTGTATTAGGTTTTCAAGGAGCAAATGGTGGGTTTGAAGCATCAACCTTGTAGTTCAAACCAACCTTGTTGTCTAGTGCATTATCCTGCAGTGCCATACTAGGACTCATAGTCAACCACACCAGGACACACTGTCATCCACAAAAGGACAAATATATATGAGGCCACTATTATAAAAAACAAAGAAAAGGTTTTTATACTAAAAGAAATATTATTTGATGTTTACTAGGGGTGAGAGGGAAGGGAGAGTAAGTCATTGGTTACAGGGTAGATACATGTTAACTTGAGTGATGGGGAAGGCAAAATATAGCCAACATTACTAAGACAGCAAGATCGGGCAGTGTTCTCTTCCGTTGTGTATAAGGTTGCTATGAGTCAGAATTGAATCAACGGCACCTAACAACAATAACACAGTAAGACATGTAGTCCTGGTGTGATGCTGGAGGATAAGCACTGGACTGCCAACCACAAGGTCAGCAGTTCAGACCTACCAGTTGCTCATCAGAAACCCAATACAGAGCTGGTATGAGTCAGAACTGACTTGACAGCGCTCAACAACAGCAACAGTAAGATATGCTCGCTTGTACCTGTGAACCATTCAAGATCAAAAGGGCATTTACCTAAGGAAAAGGTTTGAAAGGGATGGGAAGGAGGGTGGAATGGAAACAAGAATCTCAGAGAGGAAGTGATATAAATGATGTTACATGGAGGGGACTGTTATCTATTGAAATGATGTGTATGATTTGTTGAATTTCAAACTCGTGATCTTGCTCTGTAAACCTTCATTCAATTCATAGTAATAAGTTTACCCTTCTCCCTATTAGACTGAGACTGCCTCAGGACCAAACTCAGTGCCATCGAGTTGGTCCTGACTCAGAGTGATCCTATAGAGAGAGGAGACCTGCTCCTTATGGTTTCTGAGACTATACATTTTTACAAGAGCAGATAGCCTCATCTTTCTCCCAAAGTGGCTGGTGAGTTTGAACTGCCAACCTTGCAGTTAGTAGCCCAATGTTTAACACACTGTGCCACTAAGGCTCTTTTGCATTACCAGAAGGCAGGGAATGTATATTTTTTTGACCCCTAATAAATGTAGGTCGACGAAATGAGTAATGTGTATGAAAAAATGGTTGTAACAATGAACTGGCTGTGTGTGTGAGGCAACAAAAAAACCAAAAACCCAAAGCCAGTGCCATCGTGTCAATTCCAACTCATAGCAACCCTACGTAGGGTTTCCCAGACTGTGTATCTTTGTAAGAGTAGACAGCCTTCACATTTCTTCTATGGAATAGCTAGTGGGTTTGGAGTATAGCTAACCCACAGGGCCACCAGGAATCCTGTGCCTGAGATACAGGGGTGAAAAATTATTAGGTGTAGCAAACAGCCCATAATGAAGAATCAAAATAGATGAGTGAAATGGCTTCAGGACAAAAGGGTGTACCACAAGACAAGAAAAGAGCTTAGTTATACAAACTGAAACTTATATAACGGGCAACAGGGAACTCCTGGAAGGTACTTGCTTTTCCCTCAAATAATAAAACAAATTCAATGAGACTGCTTAGCAGGGTCCTACCCTCTGAAACCTCTCACCTGTGGCACTGTGGTCTCCAGGCTGTAGTGCTTATTCAGGAACTTCAGCAGTTTCTGTGAGGGTCGATCAATGGCCAGTTGGTGTGGTTCAACTCGCTCCTTCTGCAAGGTAGAGAAAGCTCAGTGTAGAAGGTATAGGAGTGTAGGAGCAGGAAGAGCCATGGAAAGGAATAGGAATACATGGGGACATGGAGGGGGCGGGGGCAGGCAGAGCCTCTAGAAGGACTCAGGCCAGAAGGCCCTTTAATCTCTCTTTTAGATGGACTCTGATAAACAGAGTTGAGCAATACCTGCAACATATGTTGGAAGAGTTCTAGCCCATGGCCATGACGTTGAAGTGACTCATGGATATAAAAGTCCAAGATACAAAGTGGTTCCACCTCATTGTGAGCCTCACGATCATCCTAATAGAAAAATAAATATTTTTTAGAACCCAGGCATCTTTGCTGTCTCCCAACCCCCAGTATCTTCAGTCTCAGAAACCAAAGCTTATGAAGAACAAAGCATACCAGGACAAAGAGCTTCTTGTATCCAACTTTGAGAAAACCAATAATGGCTCCTTTTCCAGCCCTGTAGGATGGGAAAAATAATGAGCAAGCAAGTACCAGTTATTGAGGAACAACAGAATCAAACAAGGAAAAATAATTAGATGAAGGAGGTAATATGAAGTAGAAGCACATTTGGCACTCACGATCGGGCTGAAGTGTCTTTGAGCACATACATGACATGGCGGTTACTCTGCATCCTCAATGCACTGGTGATAGGAGCAGGAAGATGCTGAGCCTGCCAAAAGGATGACAGTTTATGCATGTCCTTTCCAAAGGACCCAGTATTTCCTTTTTCTACTGGTCCCAAAGAGCTCCCCCCACAACTCCATGTTAAGATTCCCCAATACCTTAGCAGAAGCCTTGCCCAGTTCATCTACAATTGTCATAATTTGCTGCTGCAGATCAATACTATAGAAAGAGAAGAGAGAGTCAGATACTCACTGAATTAGAGGGTCCAGTCCAACCCATGGTCAGTACTTAAGGTTCCCTGCCTGTCTTTGAGTCTTCCAACTTGATTCTCCACCCTATCCCTCTGAAACTTAAACTTTTGCGACATCTCTTTCCAATGTGGAACACTCCTCCTCTCTGGAGGTTATGGGGTAAAGCAGAAAGGAGGAGTAAGACCATACATTGGGTTCCACTTTTGGGTAGCACCACATATTGGATGAAGGTGTGAAAGCTCACAGATCCAGGCACTGGTAAATCCCCTTTGGTCTAGTGTCAAGATCACCAAAAGAGCAGGCCAGGACATCAAAATGATCAGCCACTAGTCAGTGAGAGGGGGCGTGGTCCCTGGACAAGATTTCAAGAGGGACCGGGAGAGAAGGGGTATAAGATGCGTTTGAGATGTCACCGGGCCGGCGTTGTGGTTCCGGGTCGGCGGGCCGGGGGCCGCAGGTGCTGATCCAGCACCGTGATCCGCTCCGGGAGCAGCGCGTCCACATCGAACGGGAACTCCATGGCCCATTGTGCGCGGCCGGCACCGCCCCACACAACGTCACATCCGCCCCGCCCCTGTGGCCTCAGCAGGCGGGACCCACCCCCAGGATGTCTTGCCCCCCCCTACTTCCACCCCCAAAGTCCTGACAGTCAGCCCAGGAGACCCCGTTCCCCTCAACAACCCCACTGACTCCTTAGCAACACCACCTCCCCCTCCTCTCACAGTAGAGGGTACCATAGCAACGCATTCTTTCTGGGCTTAGCGGCTAGCTCTCCAGCCCTTCAGGCCCTCAGTCAACAGTTGGGTATAATGGGTGCACGAAGCCACAAAAGTGATCAGGGCAGGACCATACAGTTGCCCATCCCTGGCTGCTTCTGGTCCCATGAGGAAAGATCCCACGGCAGGGATCGGCAGGGATCTCAAGCCTGACTTCTTCCCCTCCCAACAGCACCATTCTAGTCTTCATATGAAAAAGCAAAACCCACTCAGTGCCCCATGTAGAACAGCATTCATCTGTAACTCAGCCTAAAGGCAGCCAGACAGGAGAGACGAGAGCTTTATTGTAGAAAAGCTAATATGGCAGATGTATGAAACAGAATGTTTGACCCAGCTATTTACAATTGAGAATTGAGATTTCCCATACCATCAGTACATCCTCCAGTCTCAGGTATTTTGTGGCCACTAGCCACAAAACAAAAACTCTTCAGGGTGACATGGACTATAATCAGTTGTCATGATGTACTTTCTTGATACTATCTCCTAGTCCCTCAGCCGCCCCTCCCAGTAGACTGCAGCCTCTATGGAACACTCTGGACTCCGGCCTGATCCATAGAGGAGGTTTCCGCTGGAGATGTAGAGGGCACTTCAGGCATTGTCTCAGGCGGGGGGCCACTCTCTTCACGGAGATGGCCCTGGTAAAGACGGCGGAGGCGGGACAGCTCTCTCTCTGGTGGTTGTTTCCAGCTATACCATGGGTACCAGGGATCTCCTGAAACCAGAGTGGGGGCTGGTGGAGTACCACTCACAGCTCCATGAGAAGTACTGAAGTCGAGGTCACGGGGTTCAACCTGGGCAATGTGGTAACTGAGGAGACCTAGAGGAAATTGTTTTAGAGAGAGAGGGAAACAGGGCAATAAGAAAACAGGTGTGTGAAGAGGGACCCAGGGGGCAAGTGTGAGTTGATAAAGCCTGGGCTGCCTGCCAAGCTGTGCAGCCATACACCAGGGCTATGAAACCATGTCTACCCTAGAGAAAAGAGGGAGGAGGGAGGCACTTTTATCTAGTTTGTACAAAGGTGCCATTGAGCCCAGGGCCTGAAATTTATGCAAACATTCTCCTATGATCTAGCTGTGGCCTTGGGATCAGTGCTTGTAAGTAACAGGAAGGAAAAGACAAAGAACAAGGGGACAGGGCAATGACATAGTACAGTACAGTAAATTCATATGATCCTTCTATCAAGTTTTTGGAGTCCTGGTGTGGCACTATGGGATAATGCACTGGACCACAAGGTTGGTTTGAATTCCAAGGTCGACAGTTCAAATTCACCAGCTGTTCCTTGGAAATCCTATACAGGGTCACTGTAAGTCAGAACAGACTCAATGGCATTTAACAACAACTACAACAGCTAGGTAGCACAGTGGTTATGAATCGGGCTGTGAACCACAAGGTCAGAAGTTCAAAACTACCGCTGTTCCGCAGGAGCAAGATGAGGTTTTCTGCTCCCATAAAGATTTACAGCCTAAGAAACCCTGTACAGGGTTGCTATGAGTCGGAACCGACTCCATGGCACATAACAACAACAACAAACAATAGCCAATCTTTGAAACTACTAAATGTTTGGGTGAGATTATGCAAATGAGATGCTTGTGGCCCACCTGTGTGGTGCTATAAAATCAGCATGGACTTTGAAGTTTGCTATTGGAATGGGGTGCCAGCAGACACTTGGCAGAGCTAGACTCACTGAACCCATCAAGCAAAACAGCTGACCTCTTTGGTCTGAGGCTTACTGGTGGAGTGAGAGACCTCTAGACATTTATTGGTGGAGCTAGAGCTTTGTAACACTTGCTCTAGCTGGGCCAAGGTGGCACCAAAAGCCTGAGCAAGGCCTGCATGCAAGCACAGCTGAAAAGGACCTATTCTGAACAAATAACTGTATCCTGAGTCTTTCTTAATCCTGAATTGTAACCTTTTACTTCCTTAATAAACACCATAATTGTATTGTCTGTGAGTTCTATGTGGCCATTGCAACAGATTATTAAACTTCTAAAGAAGGAGAGGATACCATGGGTGGGATGGCTGTGCCAGAGTTGGTAAACAAGTTGGAGAGAGGAGGTATACATGACCTCTCCTTTGGAGGAATCAACCTGACTGCTGATCTCGATTCTCCTTATCGTGATGTTAGTTCAGCTCAGATGCCTCCACTATGCCATTTTTATACATAGGAAGGGACTCAGGACAGGAGCGAACAACAATGGACTAAGGAAAGAGTTTACTAATAACACACTAACTTCTCAAAAAGGAGCATGAGGGCTCTATAAGATAAGCAGTGAGCTGTGAACCACAAGGTCAGAGGTTCTAGCCCACCAGCCACTCTGTATGAGAAAGATGAGGCTTTTTGCTCCAGTAAAGAATTACAGCACCAGAAACCTTCTACGGGTCACTACGAGTCAGAACCAACTTGACAGCACTTAACAACAACAACCATTTTGTTAAATAAGTGGGATTGTACTCACCCTTCAGTCCTAACTCACTGTCTTTCTGCATACCAAAACTACCATTTTTGATCATTTCATTTCCTTTGTCCTGTCTAATTCATTGCATTTGGTTCCTAAATTCTACTGTAGTCCTTTTAACTTAACAATAAAGGGAAGTAAGAAATTACTAAAATGAAAACATTCTCTAAATAGGTTTGCAAATCAAATGTGTCTGGCTTAGTATGATGTATGTTTGTTCAATTTGTTGAAACTTGCTTGCATGTTTAAATATGTCATTGATGCTTTAGGAAAAAAAAAAAGGAAGAAAAATTCCGTGTGCCCTTCTCATGCTCACCATGCTCCCTGGCTTTCTGGATGGCCTGGGTCAACCTCTTGTGCTGTTTCATACAGACTCCTACAGGGAGGAAAGAGATGAGTGGTGAAAAAGATAACTCAGCACTAGTTCTACAAGGCATAGTCAACATAAGAATAAAACTACTTCTGTATGGAGACAGAAGGTTGGGTTTAGAAGACTTGGCTCACCTGATGACCCCTTTCCCTAACCCCTCCATGGGATTCATCTGCCTAAAGGGGAGAATCCTCCCCCTCTCTCTAAAGAGCTGTAATGAAGATTTTGGAAGATCTAGTCATTATAGAGGAAGGATAACTAGATGTTACAGATAGAATTCTACAACCCCCCAAAATATGCATTGTAAATTCTAACTTCTATGCCCATAATCTCACTTGAGAATGCTTGTCTTTGTTATGTTACTGAGGAAGGATAGAATATGGTATAAGAGGAGGCTTCAAAAAAGTTTGTGGAAAAATGGAATTAAAAGATAATGGAACTTTTCCAAGAACTTTTTAAAATTCCCACTGTATCTTGAGTCAACCTCTTTTGACAGAGAAAGCCGTCTCCTAGAGCCGACACCCCGAATTTGTACTTCTAGTATTCTACAATGTGAAAAAATAATCTGCTTGTGAAAGCCATACATTTGTCGACTTTCTATTATAGCTGCACTAGATAAGACACAGAGCATTTAGAGAGAGATTTCTGACAAGATGGAGGACTAGATAGTTGTAATACACGGACCCCCTATATCAAAGATACAAGAGACCAAATATAACAGACACAGATGAAAATCCTGGAACGCTGAACTTCAGAATTGAGTGCTTCCTGGGAGGAGAAGCTGAGCAGGGATGGCGAGAGAAGGAAGCTGACTGGTGAATAGTCTGCCAGATGTAACACGACTATGTTGAACCTTTATGAGCAGCTTTGGTAACAGAAGGTGGCTTGGCAGAGCAGATTCACACAGGAGATGGGAAAGAAGACAGCAACCATGCCATAAAGCCCAGCTACATCCATACCCTCTGCAGCTCTACCCACTGGGCAAAAACCAATAGCAGCTCCTACACCACCTGATCAGTGATAGACAGCAGCCAACACCAGTCAAACCCAACATTAAGCTGAGGGCACACACATTCATTCTCTAACTAAACCCATAGAAGACAGTTGGTGAGAGCCTAAGAACACATCAACATACAATCATCAATTACATACAAATATAACACCACAGTGTCCCAGAGAAAACAGACAACTTTAGTTCACATAAAGAAACAAGAGATGGCTCAAGTAAAATGACCAAGATGTAGAGCCAGAAAATGTTTCTGAGTCTTAAAGAAAAAATAATGCAACTGAACGAAAAAGAATGATATTTAGGTACTTCAAAGGACTGACAGAACAATCAAGGAAAGCAAGGTCAACACAGAAAAAAACCTTAAAAGAATTAGCAAACACTACAAGAACAAAAAACAAAATAAATGCAAACTTTGAAACAATAACATGCAATTAGAAATCCAGAAGATTAATACTAAGATCTCAGAAACGGACAGTACATTGAAAGCGCAAAGGAGTAGATTTAAAGCAATGGGCGCTCGAATTAGTGAACTTGAAGATCAATCTCTCAATACTAGTATGCTAGAAGAATAATCAGAAAAAAAGAATGAAAAAAATCCAAAGAAAGCCTAAGAGTTAGTGAGATGCCACAAAGATGAATAACTTACAAGTGACTGGAATTCTGGAACAGGAAGATAAGATAAAAAGCACAAAGTAAATTATCAAAGAGTTGTTGGAAGAAAACTTCTCTAAAATCATGAAAGACAAGAAGATAAGCATACAAGAAGCTGAAGGAACCGCAACAGATACCCCAAGAAAATCACCAAAACATATCATAATCAAACTTTCCAAAACCAAAGACAAGGAAAGAATTCTGAGAGCAGCTCGGGAAAAAAAATGAAAATTTACTTACAAAGGAGAACCAATAAAATTAAGCTCTGATTTTTCAGCAGAAACCATGCTGGCAAGAAGCCAAAGACATGAAATATATAGAAATCTAAAAGAAAACTATTGTCATGTAAAAACCATATACCCAGCAAAGCTGTTCCTCAAATACATTAGCGAAATCAGAACATTTCCAGATAAACAGAAATGAGAGGAGTTTGTAAAACCCAGACCAACTTTACAAAAAATACTAAAGGGTTTTGTTTTGGACTGAGACCCAACAATAGCAGACAACAGCTTGACATTACCATACATGACACCACCACCCAGAACTCAATCCAGATATAAAAGCATTTTAAAGTAAAGCAAACCTACAAGACTGAAAACAGACAAAGAAAGATATCAATGTATAATGAAATTAACTGCAAAGCAAAAAGAGGGAATAGTGTAAATACAGAACTTCCAAATGGCAGAGAAGTCGATTAGATTTCAAGAGAACACAGATTGTTTTAAATGGGACAAAAATTAATAAATTTCAGAGTAACCTCAAAATTAATATACTTCCACATAAAAATAAAAAAGGAAAATCAGAAAGATTTAGTAAACATTAAGACAACAGGAATGAAAAAGAAAAGAAAACCCACAAACAGAATGAACTCAACACAGAAAATTATGTGGAACAAAGAAACCTGCAGCACCAGAAAAAACCCCCAAAACAAACAAAACACCACACTGCAATATCTATAAATCAATGTACTCCTACTGATAATTACACTGCGTGAAAATAGATTAAATAAACAAGTCAAGAGACAGACAGTAGCAGAATGGTAAGAAAACAAGACCCTCCAATATGCTGTTCAAAATGAAAAAGATGGAGACAGCCTAAATGCCCATCAACAAAAGAATGATAAAAAAAACTTTGGCACATACACCCAATGGAATACTATGCAATGTTGAGGAAAAATATGCTAGTAACACCATGACATGGATGAACCTGGAGCATTATGTTGAGTGAAATTAGTCAATCACAAAAGGACAAATATTGAGTCCACTGTTGTAAAAAAGTCTGACAAAAGAAACAATCTATGATGGTTACCAGGCAAATGGGGGAAGGAAAATTATTGACAGGCTAAAGGGTAGACACCTTAACATGAGTGACAAGACAGGTACTATCTAACAAAGGGGAGGTTGGCAGAGGAAAGTGGAAGACAGCAGGAGACCCAGGAAGGAATACAGAGTTAAAGTGAATAGAGGTTTAGAAAAATAAATTTTAAAAAGACACTAAGCATTTAATGGTAAAAAGGCTCCAGGATAGGGAGAACAGAATTCAAAGGGCAACTGTGATGAATTAAAGGGCTAAAGTGGATAACCTATAGACTAACATCTAATAACACATGAGGGGATTTCCGATCTGGGGATGGTAACCTGAGAATTTAGTAAAAATAGCCCTGATGTGGCGCTGTGGGTTAATGCATCACACTGCAAAGCCATTTGAACTGCAAGGTCGGCGGTTCAAGCTCACCAGCTGCTCCTCAGAAACTGTCTACAGGGTCGCTATGGGTCGGAACCGACTTAACAGCATTTAACAACAACAACCTCCTTTTACAGCTTGGCTAAAAACTCCTTCAAAAGCGCTGACAAAATAAATTCCAAAGATCTTACTGCCACCCCAGTCACTATAGATTCAGATTATTCCTTGCAAATTTATCTTGATTTAGGGCTGGGGCTGGCAAAATTTGCTGTAAATGGCTACAAAATAAATCTTAGGCTCTTCGAGCCCTACAGTCTGACTCAACTATGCCCTTTTTGCCCAACAGTAGTTGTAGACAGTATGTTGTTAGTTTTTGTTGTTAAGTGCTGTCAAATCGGTTCCAACCCATAGCAATCCCGTATAGGGTTTCCAAGGAGTGGCTGGTGAGCTTGAACCACCAACCTAGAGGTTCAAACTGACTTTGCAGCCCAGCACATGAAAGCACAGCACGACACCAGGACTCCTCCAATACAACTTTATTTACAAACAGAGGGAGTGGGCTGGATTTGGTCTGTGGGACACAGTTATGGAATAGGTATAATCCTGACAATGTTTTAGCATGGGAGTGTCACTACTATGCCAAGATTGCCCCAAAATTCAACCACACTGTTCATGTTCAAAGTAGGCGTCACTAAGCAAGGAAATTATCTGTTGTCTGACTGAATTCACAAAAGAGTCCTAAGGCATAGCCACAGAGGACTAGAGCGGAGAGTGAAGCGTCCAGCGGATAAGAAGAGAGGGCATATGCACAAGAACACCTACACTTGCAGATAATACACACTTGACCTGGCTTCAATGGCTAGATGATCAGAATTCAACTAGAAGAATAAAGAAGAGGAAAAAAACAGTAATATGATACAATTTGATGAACTTGACCTACACCTACGGATGCAGTAGCTCAAAACAAGGAACAAAACTTTACAGTGAGGATCATTCCCACCCCCTCGATACACACGGTAGACAGGGATGGGCACGTTGGACACTGGCTACCCAAAATAGGGGGTTACAAAGGCAAGAAGTGACTGCCTTTCAAGCTTTCAAGAGGGAGCCTGGATCCAGAGGGCACAGAGGAAGGCAGAATCTCCACAGAGTAGTATCCAATCTGTCTGGATGGGGCTGATGAAAGGAGATGGGATGGCTCTCATGTGGCACAAGAGTGAATAATTGCTATCAGGACCGAATGTGAGGGTTGGAAATGTAAAGGTAGACATTTTGTAGCAAAAGGAGGGGAGTGGTTGACTTTGCAGTCCAGGAGCAGAGGTCCCTGGGACAATGAAAGGAGAAGAGCAGAATGCGGGACCCTACCCAGAGAAGCAAAGACGCCAGAGATGGAGGCAAAGATGATGACGTGGAGAGAGGGAACGGCTGGGGATTCTAGACACAGAGAGGGAGAGGGGCTGTGTGCTGACGACCAGGGGGAAGGCTTGCAGGGTATACCCTTTGGTTTGTTGAAGACGCATGGAGAGGATTATAACCATGGCAATGAAACAATATACGATAGGATGACTGTAAAGCTAATGTTCTCCCATGTAAACTATCACATAATTCACAATAAAACATTAAAAAAAAAAAAAAAAAAGGGGTCCTAAGGTAAAGCCAGTCTGATAGTGAGGGATAATGGGCTAACCTGTGTATGGAGCGTGGAAGATAACACCCGTGTGGGCGCAGACAAACTGTTCCAAGAGCTTCACGTTCTGTGGGGGAGAGCAAGAGAGAGACATAAGGAGTGTAGGCAGAAGAGGACAAGACCATCAGAGACTGCCAAGTACACACTCCCCCTCCACATTCACATGGACCACCTAAGCCCTCTATGCCTCTCAAAGCACTACCCTCTTTCATGGCCCACTTTTTGTTCCATCAGCTTGCTGAACCGGTTCTTGAAAACTCCAGAAAACCTTTTCCTTATCCTGAATTTTCAACCATTTCATATGCACACCCTACATCCTGTCACTGAGCCTCACAGAGTTCTGTTCTGCAGGGGTTAAGTTTTAAAGCCAGCTCTTACGGACAAAAAATCAGGGATGATCAAATTTGGAAATCTCTGAAATCAACAAGAAGAACAAATGTAATAATGTGCATGCAAATAATATATATATTAACTAAGAATAATTTTACTGTTTTAATTACGTGAAATGACTCTCAGTCAACAAACTGCTCTTAACAAGAGACCCTTGAGGAAAAAGCAAGTATACTTGTTGAATGATAATGTCAGGCAGAATTACCTACACTATTCAGTTTGTAATCTCTCTCCCCACTTTGTTCTCTAGTTATAACCAACTATACACATAATTTATTCAGAGAAGTTGGAAGACTCCTGATGTGGCACTGTAGGATCAGCACAACACTTGAAACGGCAAGGTCAGCAATTCAAACCCACCAGCTGCTCATCAGAAACCCTTTACATGGTTGCTGAATCAGAGCTGACTTTATAGCACTTAACAATAACACATCTATGTATAGACTCCTTTGGAACTCATGACAGAAGGGAACTCGAACAGTTAACCTCACCAGACGACTGATACATGGATGCCACTTCCCTGAAGATCAGCCATTCGTCTTCAACTCCAGTACTACCTATCTCACAAGCTCAGAGCAGTTACCTATTATCAGTTTTTAAAAGTTGGCTAATTCTTTAAAGACTAAGTCATGTCTTTTTTAATGTTGAAGATTTTTTGAAAATAGAGTTTATGTTTTGCTTCAAGTACCCACTTTCTATCCCCAAATTTTGGCATGACATGTGTCATGGAATGGATTATGTTCCCCAACATATACTGTAAATCCTAACCTCTAAGCCCATGTTTATAAGACCATTTGAGAATGGGTTGTGTTTGTTATGTTAATGAGGGAAGAGTCATATAAGGCACACTTTGAGTCAATTGCTTTTGAGATATACTGTGTGCTATTGAGTCGGTTCCAACTCATAGCAACCATATATAGGGTTTCTGAGATCAGCTGGAGGATTTAAACTGTCAACCTCATGGCTACCAGTCCAGTGCTTATACTACAGTGCCATACCAGGGCTCCTTTTGAGATATAAAGAGAAATTAAACAACCAAGCAGAGAGAGACAGATGAGGTAAGAGAGATGCCAAGACACAAGATGTCTAAAAGCAGGAACCAGAAGCTGAAGAAAACAAGGGACTTCCTTCACAGCCACTAGAAGGAGGTTTCCTCTAGAGTCAGTGCTCTAACTTCAGACTTCTGGCTTCCTAAACTATGAGAAAATAAATTTGTTTGTTCAGGTTTATGTATGGTATGTATATCTGTTGTAGCCACACTGGTGGTGGTGTGCCATGGAGTCGGTTTCAACTCAAAGCAACCCTGTACAAAGTTTCCAAGGCTATAAACCATTACAGAAGCAAAAAGTCTCATCTTTCTCCGGCCGAAGAGCTGGTAATTTTGAACTGCTAACCTTGAGGTTAGCAGCCCAATTCATAACCACTACATACAGCCACACTGGATAACCAAAACGAAATTGAACATTGATGTGGTAACATACTAAAGAAAACCCCTGAAAATATTAAGTCTAATAACTGTAATGGATATAAACCTTTTAGACGTTATAAATCGGTATTCCTCTTATCTGCCAATTTAGACTGCAAATTTTATAGAAAATGGATGAAGTATATAATTCATTCGTTGAGAAGGAAAGAGGGGGTACTTATACTGCCAGAAACAGAAGAAAATCAGCTGAAGGGACACTAGGCTATGAAGAAGTGTGGGACACCTATCACAATCTCTTAAGCATTTCCAAAAACAAACCCGTTGGTATAGAGTTGATCTGACTCATAAGGCCCCCTCCGGGATAGAGGCGAGCAGCCTTATAGGGTTTCCAAAGCTGTGATCTTTACAGAAGCAAATTGCCACATCTTTCTCTCAAACAGCAGCTGGTGGGTTTGAACCGCTGACTTTCTGGTTAACAGCTAAGTGCTTTAACCATTGCACCAACATGGCAATTCCACTATTCAAAGAAGCTCCAAATTTTCATCCTTGAGAAAGGATCTCTGGCTCCTTACCCTAAAGTCAACATGCAACTTGTGATCCCGGCAGATGGGGCAAGGGTTCCCAGCAACTTTATTCCCTCGCTGTAGAGAGAAGAGATTGACAAGTGAGGATGTTCAAAGCCCAATCAGAAAAAACACTGCCATGACTTCTGTCCTCACTCCCTGTCCCACCCTCAGGAACTCACGATACACGTCTTTCGAGTCCTCTGTGGTGGTATGCCACCTTTGTGGTTACGACGATAGTTAGCCCAGACAGGGTGAGAACCATAGCGGGTCTGGTATTCTGAAATGCAAAGCAGCACAAGTTATTCTGGGTGGAGCAGGGGAATGGTCTCCTTCCTTCCCTATTTAGAGATACCTTCTGAGTCCAGGTATTTCCAGGGTTCATCCACATAAGGAGAAATGAGAGCTGGGGGCAAAGCATCTTCCTCAGGGGGTGCAGCTTTGGTGCAAAAATTCTGGAGGAAAACCTATGAAGGATGAAAATATGAGAACATGAGTTCAAGGATGAGCTCTATTATTTTGCTTCCCACATCTGGGAGCATGCTCATGGTGTTAATGGAATAAAGCAGGAACATACATGGAAGGTAGTATTTTTGTTGTGGTTAAATTGGCACAACTAAAAACTACTCTTCTTATCTCCAAATCAGATTCTAAAAGAGAAGCTGATTTATGGACTAGGATAGGTGACTGGGAAACATCTATTGGGTGCTGCCACGTGCTATGGCATGCCCAAAGACAAGTCGATGAAACCCAGAGGCCACAGTCATCAGGGACATTTCTGAAGCAATTGTCTTTGATGCATTCGTGCTTCCCAAGCTGTACCATTCACAACAAGGTAAGGTTAGACCGTCTCATGAAGCCCAGAAGGACCAAACACCCTCTCCCTAATTTAGACTTGCAGGTGTTGCCCTTCGACCGCTACCAAAGCCCATGTCAAGATTTGAACCCTTAAAGGCTGAAGAGAAACTAGCCTGCAAGAAAATAAAATGAAAAACACACTTCAATAAAGTTATTTGATGCTTTTTTGGGAAGTGAATTGAGTTTGGAGGAAACAGGAGAGAATGCTTCCAAGAATGCTCTTGGAAGTAAGATGTCTGGAAGGGAGGGGATGCATAGGACAGGTGAGGCCTCACCTCAACCCAATTCCAAGTCAATGAGTTGCCTAGACTCATAAAACTTTAAAGGTCAACATTCCATAAGAAAGAATGAGTCCTAACGCTAGCATTAAAGCTACCAGGCCTATCATTAGCTCTGTGGCGACCCTGTCTCATCACTCTTCAGTACCACTTTAGGGAGTGGCACCTGGGCAAGCCTTGCCATCTGACCCTGCCCCACCAAGAACCACCAAGGTGGTGAGTACCTCAGGCTGGAGGGTATCTTTAAAATGCTATGACAAGGGAAACCTCAATCCAAAAGATTGTGTTAATCTTTCAAGTGATTTGGTAAAATAAAATGAGCTGGGAAACTGGTCCCCCAGTTTCCTGATTTTACTGGGAAATAGAGTTGCTGATAGAAGGTAGGGTCCCTTAAGCCACAGACATCAGAGACGTCGGCACTATTTACATACGTAGTTTAGAATTAGGGTCAATTCCACCTAGCTATTTAGGAAAAGGATGACCTCCAACCTTGGCTCTTTGGCCTCGGTTTGGGATTGGAAAATGCGCGCAATATTACGGTGGGTGGGGCGAATACGACTGTGGAAGCAAAGTGTTGCCTAGATCACAGGTGGGAAACTCTCCACCTCAACCTCCGAATTTTCAGTAGTGGAACGACTCAGAGTATAAATGAGTTAGAAATATACAAAACGTGCTCCGGGGAGTTACCTGAACTCCGTAGGCCCTTCTGAACGGCGAAACACTGGGAAGCCACCTCAGCGGCGTATAAAATAAGGAGGCCGCCATCTTGATGTACGTCCAACGCAGGAGTGACGGAAAAGCGACTGCGCATACTCCAAGAACCTGACTAGTTAGCTCCAAGGACGAGTCCGCAGGGCGGAAGGCAATTGCGTGCTTGCGTCAGGACGGAAGCGTGTAAGGAGGGACCATGGAGGGGGAAGCTAATTTCAACTGCGTCACAATCGAATTCGACCTAAAAATTATGCTTTTTCCAAACCAGTCACTAAAGTTTCTAGAGCTCATACTTAGTCATTGCTTTTTAAGCTATTTTGAAGGCAATTTTTGACCTGATCCTTTTGGTGCGCATGCGCGGAGTCAGTTCTACCAACCCAGGGTGAGAAATGTTTGCGATCGGCGGAAGTAGTGGAAGCAGGGGAAAGGGCGGTGTTAGGTTCGCTGGTCACGCGCACGCGGGGGGAGCAGGAAGGAGGCGGAAGAAGGAGCCAAGGCTAAGGAGCCGAGCGAAGGCGAAGGAAAGCTAGCCAATCAGCTGACGAGTTGTCTTTCGGGTTGGCCAATGAGTTCACGCCTCGCGCACAATGTCTCGCGACAAGGGCGTGTCGCTAGCACGTTTAGGCGCGTTGGGCGGCGTCCCAGTATAAAAGACTCCGCCCGGGCGGGCAGCCGCCATTCTGGGGTTCGTTTAGAGGTAAGTTTTGGTGGTTTCTTGGCTGGTGGGCAAAAATTTGCGGAGGGTTTAGGATTAGGATATTGGGGTGGTAACTGTGGATTTGGGTAAAAGATGTAAATTTTCTAAAGCGGCTGTATTGGGGTTGGTAAGTGGTGGTGCATTTTGGGAAACATGGTACTTTGGGGTGTTTAAAAAGCAACCCGTACTGATTACATCTTTCTCCCTTGTGTTCTTTTATCCCAGGTTTGAATTTTCTCGGAGAAAGACAAGGCCGGCCACGAGGAAAAAAGAAACAAGCCGCAGCCAACAACTAAGCCCTTGAAAGGATCCTGAGGGGGGAAAGGGAAAACAGCCACCAACCCAACCACTTGTGTCTTCTGCCCCCCCTCCCATCTATCTTGCCCCCCCCACCAGCCCACGCTGCTTGGGACTTGAAATCTGTGGCCGAAGGACCGTCACCACATAACTGCAAAAATAATCAACCACCTTCCCTTTCTAAACCCACCCAAATTCACTCATCCAGCGGTTAATTTTTGAATCCACTCAGAATTTTTTTCTACGAACCCCCCCTCCCGAAATGGAGTTGGGTGGGGGGGAGATGAATACTGAGTTGGCCTTTGTTTTTTAAGAGACTTTTTGATCCAATGAGGCCCCCCAAATAATTGAGTTTTGGGTCCTGGTTGGTTGTTTTTTTCCTCCAAAATTTTAATCCCCTTCCCCCTGAGCCCGAAGTGCTGACGTCGCAAAAAAATTGGATAGTAAGTGTCGAATTTTCAAAAACCAGCCTTGCAGCAAGAAATCAACGTTTCCCGTTGTGAAACCAAAAATAATGAGAGGAAGAAATGAGAACATAGAATAAATAGAATTGGAGAAGGACCGATCCGGTCACTTAGTCTCCATTAAAAAGGGCCTTTGGGTCTAAAACAGTCTTGTTCTCTCCTCTACCACCTACCTCTTACCTGCCCAGCTGCAGGCAAGGAAAGGGTGGAGGGAGGGCCAGCAAGTGAGGATTTTGACGGTTAACCCTTGGTAATCCAGCCAATTTCCAGACTGCCAAAGCCATACGTTTATGCTTTTTATAAAGAGGAACGGCTACCTTCCTCTGCGTAGCTGCAGTCTTCAAAAGGGTTAATGAGCTCACATACAAAAGATGGTGGATCTTGTGGCCCAAAAGTCCCACTTCTTTGTATGTGAGACAAGCAGGCGCGCCTTTCAATTTGCCAGATTAATAAGCAATCTGTACATAAAGATTGCAGGGTAAGGAGATGGGCAGAGAAATAATAGCTGGCTATGACTTTATAAATGACTGTTAAATCCTCTCAATTTTAATGTAATGTGCTTGGGGTATATTTGTGTGGTTAAAATAAGTGGCAATCTAAGAATAAAGATTGCAAGACACTAGGGCAAAATATAATCTAAGTGCCAATACATACATGATAGTTGGAAAAGTGAAGAATGTCTTGTAATTGTTGCAGATTGCATAGGTTATTTAAAAGCAAAAATGATTAACATTTTTAACTTGGATTTTTTTATGAAGGGGGGATACAGTTAGAGGGTGGAAAGGTTGGAAAATGTGAAATTCAGTTTTAAGGCCATGTAGTGCATTTGAATGCTAGCTTTCTAAAAGATTTGTGTCGTTAAAAGCAAATTTTTTTCTTCCCTGCTTCAATATGGCGACTTTTCCTTGTCCTTTTGTCTCTTCCAAGCGGCGTTGCAGGTTGTTTCTTGACCCATTTTTCTCCTGTCCTCCCACCTCAACCCTATTTGTTGAGAAGGGTCCAAGTCCTCCCCCTTTCCCTGTATAGAGAGGAAGGGGGTGGTCGATGGTGGTAGGTTGAACTTCAAATTGCAAATTCAATTCACCTCCCAGAAAATTGCTTAAATATTTTAATTGTATTTATTCTCAACATCGCTCTTACTAAAAAAGATAACGTCCAAAGTGTAAGGGGGGCTTTTTTTTTTTTTAATGTAACAAAGGTTTTATAATGTAATCGTAGCTACCGGTAGAGCCGGGGTAGCTTTTTAGTTTTCAGTTCTTTCCTCCATTACAAAATGGCGTCCCTGCTTCTTTGTTGTTTTTCTTCCCCTTTGCCATCCAGAGCTTAGGGCCGCCCTAGAAACTTGGTCAAGGGGGCGGAGCAGCACTGAAAGGTGATGTAATCAGCTTTCTTCCACTCTCCACCCTCTTGAAACTCCACCCCTGAGCAGATCCGGTCTGGACTCAGCCAGGCTGCTGCTAGGGAAACAATATTGTCCTAATTTTTTTTTTTGATGTAATCTTTTATACTCTTTGTCTTAAAGATGGGAAAAAGGCTTATAAGAATTAGCACTTGCAGCTTTCCATCTGCTTCGGCAGCCTTAATTTTTAACATTCAACCCGTTGCTGTTATTTTCACATTCTTTTCACTCATCACAATTGGAAATTTTACCCATCTCAGTTGCCAGTCAAGCCTCAAGACTTAGCGGTTCTTGGGGCAGCCTGTGTGATTGTTATTTATAAGTGTGTTGGGGCATACTCAGACACAAGGGCTTGAGAAAGAGGAACTTGAGTAATAGGATCTGCTGGCGCCAAAATGTGCCATTTCTGCTCAGGATCAGTCCTTGGGCCTCCTGCATTTGGTCGTATTGTGTAATAGAATATGGGAAGAGTGGGTACTTTAGGACTTGATTCTAAATTGCCCTTATTCCCACCTCTGAGTTTTGGGGTAAAGTCTTTGCTGTATCACGTTCTCCAGTTGCTTAGCTCCTGTACATTGGTACTAGGATGAGAAGTGAATCTTTAGGAAAAAGAGGCGGCAGTTGTAAACTCAAGGCAGGGGGAATCAAGCTACAGTTTCTGGTAAGCAAAACCTTTCTGGTATTACATTTCACAACCTTCATTTCTCTTTTCCAAAGAGCCACTTAAAATTTTCTTTTTCTTCCCCTGCTTAAAAAACAAACCAAAAAAAAAAAGTTGATGGAAAAATATTCTTTTAGCTCCATTTTAACTCAATGCTGTAGCAGTTGGTGCATGATTGAAAGCCATGCCCCTTAACTTTCTTAACACCTTTTTCAAAGTCACAGATCTTTTTCAGAATCTCCATGTCCTTTTTTTATTTTGTAAAAGGCTGCATTGAATGGAGATTCTAGGAGGAATTGGAAAGCTATTTTGTACAACTGCCCTGAGGTGACATGGGCTAATTTTCTACTCACTATGGACTCTCAAATTAGTACTTGGGGATTGGATGGGAGGGGCTCTTCCACATGTCTATTGACCCAAGTTTTTTATCTTTTAAGCAGTTTGCCATGTGCCTCTGCAAGCCTACCTATCTTGGAAGCTGAGCATTCCATCCATTGGGGTGTTCCTGATCTCTAGTGAGCAGGGGATTAATAAAGAAGATCTTCCGTAACATGAGAGATGGGAAGCGAAGGTCTGCTAGGGAAACCAAATGCATCCAGACAACCTTGGAGAACAGGATTCCTGTAGTTGGGGATTCCTCCTTACTGGGGGAGTTATTTAATGTTCCTTATAAACAGGGAGGCCATGTACTGGGTTATCAAAATGACTGACAGGGGCTTACTATTTAGAAGTACCACTCTGTGAATCACCTGAGAGACAGTGCAGTCCACTATTGAAATATACCAGGAAATGCTAAAACACTGAGGAAGACTGGGAATATAAGGGGCTGAGTGTGAAGCATTTTCCTTTCTGGAAGTATAAAAACCCCTTTTAGAGTAAACCAGGATTTCTTTTCTCCTTTTGTTCAAAGATAGTTGTGATCTATTTTTTAGAAGTGGGGTTCTGACTTGCGTAGAATTTTTATCTGAACCAACTCATTCCTTTATTGGTGAGTATGGAGCAACTTGAGCCAACCTAGATATTTTTTCACCCTATTTACATTTAATTGAAGTAATCCTCAAGTAAAATCCATTTTGGAGTCTGAAATCTGTAACTTTCTGGACTATTTATATGATAAGTACTTTGAGGAATCCCCCAGTGCCTGTTTCTGCTCACGTCATATGGAAAGCTCAGCTCAGGACAAGATGAAGAAAAGTCTAGGGGGTTGCTTTTTGTCCCTCCTGTATGGTCTGCTTCCAAGGAAATTAGCAGTGCACTGAAAAACAGCATACCCTGGATTACCTTTGGTTCCAGAAAGCTGCCTCATGCTATAACTAGGCTCCAGGTCACTATCCCTGTCTCTTTGGCTGTCAGTAATGTTAGGTTCATTCCTTTCCACTTGAGTGCCTTGCATATTCTTTTAAAATGTGCTGACTTCATAGTAAGGAAACTAGGTTGTAAAATGCTGGGGGTAGGGGAGGGTGGGTCCTTAATCTTAAATGGAGAAAAACTCACTTTAAATCACATGATTGGTGCTTACTAGAATTCAGTTTGCTTATATTTCCAGAATAATCATGGCAAATGAATCTTAACATTGCTTCTGCTTTGACTCCTAGCTTCCCTTGGCCATTATGTTTTTTGTTCTTCGTTATTTGAATGGGAACTAAAAAGTTGTTTCTAGATCCCATTTTTAGCAATGGGAAACTACACAGAATTAAACCTTGTGCTCATTGGTCCCTTTTTACTCTCTGGGAATGGTGATGTTACTCCCACCCATTTAACATGAAGGACCATTTCAGCTCAGGTGACAATAATTTTTGAGTTCTGAAGGAAACTAGCTGTTGGAATTAACTTGGTAATAGGAGTTCTCCATAGTTACGTACGTATATTCAGCTCTGGGTGTGAATTTGTGAGATGAGTTATTTAGGGATGGCTGGTTTAAAATAATCTTAATTTTATTTAAAGCTTTTGTCAAATTCCATATATTTAATGTGCAACCTAATGGTAGGTGTATATGTATACGCATATATTTCGTTCTTGGTTATTGATACATAGTTATTTTGGACCCGTTCATTTGCTTTTCTAGTTTCCAACAGATGGAATATTTAAATTATAGTATTTATATAACTATAGTTTGTGTATATATCATTTTATAGTGTCTCAACTACACGAGCACGGATTCTTTATCCTTGTTTCTGTCTTGATGTAAGAATTGGGTAATTCAACAGGTTTGACCCACAGATTTCTGATCCATATTCTACTTGAGTATTTTTTCCTCTGACCTCAGGTTCTGCTTGTCCTCATGGAGGTTCCAAGGCAGAAGCAACAACACAGTTAATGCAGATTTGTTCATCTCAGCATTTCTTGCCTCATTTCCTTTTCTTCCTATGTTCATACCTACAGGGAATCTGAAGAGCTAAGTCTGTACCACCATCCTATATTCCCAGGCTGCCTCCTACCTGCTTCGACCTTTCTCCTTGTGCTATTAGGGTCTATACATTTATTCTATTTGTTGTTGTTAAGTGCCATCAAGTCGGTTACGATCCATAGTGGAATAGGGTTTACAAGGAGCAACTGGTGAGCTTGAACTGCCAACCTAGAGGTTCAAACCAACTTTGAAGTCCATACAGTGCATTAGCCCTCAGTGCCACATTTATTCTATTAGGAGTACTAAAAGGTTGAGATTGTTAACTATTTTGATTTGCCATAAAATAAATTTGCATTATTTTCTAAAACCTGTTCTTTTTGCACAAAATGTAGCCATCTTTGTCAAAGCAAAACCCCTGATTTCTACCACCCCTCTGCTGGGTTGCTGTTGCTTGCTATCTCTGTACTAAATGCAGGAGTGTTTTTTTTTTCCTAATATCCTTCCTCTCCAGTGTTAGCTTTATTTCCCAAGTGCAGATCTTACTCAGTTGGCTTTCTTTGTGCTTCTTGGAAACCCATGTTTTAGAATCATTGCAGTTAAAAATCTCAGTCAGAACCATATTTATCTGGAATTAACGTCTCTGGAGCTTGAGTACTAGCCTAGAAATTACTTAACACTTTTCTGTCCCATGATATTAGTTTAGCTTTTAGTTAACTAGTTTTCTAATCAGGTCAAAAAGCATTTTTCAAGCCTTTACCTTTGTTTGCTCTATTCTTGCCAACTTAATAGTTTCTAGTTTCAGACCTTTATTGTGACTTGGAAGGATATGTAATTTGAGAGGGGGGTGGAATAAGAGATCAGAATCTTTTTTTTTTTTTTTAAGCTATAAATCTAGCTTGCCCATAATTGTGTAAAAATAAACACTTGTTCATTGTTTGACTGATGAATTACAATTTTTTCAAGGCTTAGGTAGACCTGCTTGATGATTTCCTTTGCATCCATACGTCTCGGTTTCTTAAAGCTGCCCCCAATTCCCCTGGGGAAGGGTTGGTTTTCTTCTGCTTCAGTTGATTGTCCACTGGTGCAAGTAGTGAATACCCTGCTACTTTTGGTGACTATTAATGGGCCAACCTTAAAAGGTAATGGCTCTTACAAGGCATTAGCCCAAGCACCTAAAATAGGCCAGTTCTTGCCAAGCTACAATTGGGTTTTGTTTTTTTTTTTCAAGCTAGCCAAATTTATCAGCATCTGAGAAGACACAAATCCTAAAAATAGCAAAAGATGCCTTGGAGAGCTGAGCCTCTTAGAATTATTTGACTTTGAGCTCTTTAATACGTCTAGTGAAGTTCAGCTGTTCTTGGAAGGATACAAGTGTTGGGGAAGCACAGAAACCTTGTGCATCCACTGTCATTTAGTTGTCCTCCCATTCGGTATTAATCCTGTGCTTAATGTGCCTGAACTTTTTTCTTAGTATTAATACTGGTCAGTGTTGATTTATCTAGAATGGCAAGTATACTTAAATATGTCATAAATCATATTTTGTCAAATAATATAGATGAGATTTATTAGTAGAAGTTATATCAGGACTATCTTGCCACTTATATTTTATCTTCATTTTAGAAACCACGATCATGGGTTCGGGTCCCATAGACCCCAAAGAGCTTCTCAAGGGACTGGATAGTTTCCTTAACCGAGATGGGGAAGTCAAGAGTGTGGATGGCATTTCTAAGATCTTTGGGTAAGTCTGTTCCCTTCTTAGGATACATTATAGGTAGAGGATATTGAATGTTGTGATACGGCTCCAATTAAGGCAAATAAGAATGAGTCTTGAGAGTAAAGAGAAAGTCTGTGGAATTGAATTCAAATCAAATAATTTTAAGATAAGTCATAGGTAAAGATGATCTCTTGGTCCCTGGCTGTAGTAGAAGTTAAAGGTTTAGATGACCACAGTCTGAAGGGGATCACACTTTGGAATAAGAGTGACAGTATTCTTGGTTCTGTTTTGGGCCATGTTCCAGAGACCCAAAATGTCATTTTTGTTTCTTATGGATCCTCAAGTTTCCCTTCAGAAGGAAAAGCAAATGACCAAGCCACTCTTGGACAGACCATAAAGGGATGGTTGTTGAGGAATAGGACTCTTCACCTGGAAGCAGGATCAGATGTGTCCTGTGTATTAGGAAAGCAGTGATGTTCTGCTCCCCGATCAGAGACTTCAGGATCTCCTTAATTTGCTTTCATTGTCCTGTGGTTTTCCATGTCACTTTGCATCCATCCCACCCTTCTAGAGGCCTGTGTGACCCTCCCATTTTCTAACACAGTCCCAAGTCATCAGTGATCTTTAGGCACTCCCACAGATAACAGACTCATCTTCTAAGAGACTCTCTGAGTGGTCCATTTCTAACTTTAACTCCTCTCCTACAGTCTGATGAAGGAAGCACGAAAGATGGTGAGTCGATGCACTTACTTGAACATTCTCCTGCAGACTCCTTCACCAGAAATATTGGTCAAGTAAGTAGGGATCTGGGTGGCTAGGATGGGAAGATATACATAGTTAAAGAGGTGGGGGTGGGGAGTTTGTGAGGCATGGTATTCCTGGATTATCTAAGGGAAACTAGGAGTATGGGATGTGGTGCTTCCAAAAACCTGAAGAGAGCTAACAAATTCTTCCTATTTGGCCCACAGGTTTATTGATGTTGGTGGCTATAAACTTCTTAACAATTGGTTGACATATTCAAAGACAACCAACAACGTTCCCCTTTTGCAGCAAATCCTATTGACCCTGCAGCACCTACCACTCACTGTGGACCATCTCAAGCAGGTACCTTCATTCTTCACAATCCTGATTCTTCCCTTTTTTGTTTAGCTTAACAGCTGAGAAACACACTGGTATGACTGCAGTCATGGGCCTTGTGAGGTAGAATACAAGTAAAAAACAGGAATTTGGAATCAGAAGACTTGATTCAAATTGAGCTTATTTAATATGTGTATGTTATTGTTATTAAGCTCTGTCGATTTGGTTCTGTTACGATTTCCAGGGAGTGGCTGGTGAGTTTGAACTGCTGACCTTGTGGTTCAAATTGACCTTGCTTGCAGTTTAGTGCTTTATCCCACAGCGCCACACCAGGTCTGGAGCATATCATATATTTGAGCCTATTTTCTATAAAATGGGAATAATTGTAACTACCTAACTGGGCTGTTTTAAAGATTAAGTAAGGCTTGGAAAAAGTAAAACTACCATATGAATGTTAGCTGCTACTGTTAAGGGACTACTAGAGAGAGTGAGTTTGTGTGGGCAATTTTGAGTGGGCATATTTTCCTCCTGGCATTTACCTTTCTGCTGCTCTCCATCTCTCCTAGAACAACACAGCCAAGCTGGTGAAGCAACTGAGCAAGTCAAGTGAGGATGAAGGTAGGGTGCCAGGCTTACTATCAATATTCCTTCTGATACTTACTGCTATGTTTGCCTCTGCCTGTTTTTTCTCTAATTTTGTTTCTGTCTTTTAGAAAACGGTTAGGAGAAGAGCCCAGGCACTAGCTTTCAGTCTGGATACTCTCGTTTTTTAGTTTTGTGGCCTTAATCTCTGTGAAGAGCTAGTGTAGTTCTTAGCATACACTGTAATCAATCTTAATTCTTTTCACTTCTGAGTGTTGTGAAAGCATCAGAGTTGAATGTTGTCTGAATTCAAAATACAACTCTGATTCATTGTTTATAGAGTGTGGTTTTCAAGACTCATGTTATTCTAACAACTCTGGATGACTTTATAGTTCGGTCTTTCACAGTACATTTTCAAGTATCACTATTATTCTACTACTAGAGGAATGTTTTCATTTATTCTGACAGTTCCTCTTTCTTCTCTCCTTCAGAGCTCCGGAAATTGGCCTCTGTCCTTGTCAGCGACTGGATGGCTGTCATCCGCTCTCAGAGCAGTACCCAGCCTGCTGGTAAGCTCCTTCAGTCTTGATCCCTTATGTTTATGTCTTTTCCCACTGTGATGTAACTTCCTGGTTCTCCTCAGACTGTGACAGTCTTTATATAAGTAAAAGCCTTTTCATTGTTTGTTACAACAGAAAAAGATAAGAAGAAACGAAAAGAAGAGGGAAAGACTCGAACCATTCCTCTTGAGCGACCCTTGACTGAAGTAAAGACTGAGACCCGGACTGAGGAAGTCCCAGAGAAAAAGAAGGAGAAGCCCAAGTCTCTTCGAACTACAGCACCCAGTCATGCCAAGTTCCGCTCCACTGGTAAGACTCTTTGCTGTCTTTGTGAGGTCCATGGGCCTATGCTTACCCAGAGATTTGTGACTTACGGTGAAATAGTTTGATTTGTGATTTGCTAAACCCGGGAAGAAGGAAGACTAGTTGAAGAATCTTTGTGGCAGGGCTGGAGTGTACAAGTTAAATGAAGATTTGACTTGGTGGGATGAAAAGGGAGAAACGAGGAAGGTAAGAGGGATGATGAGTTCAGCTACCCATACCATGTCTCTACCCCTAGGACTAGAGCTGGAGACACCATCTTTGGTGCCTGTGAAGAAGAATGCTAATGCAGTGGTGGTTTCTGACAAGTACAACCTGAAACCCATCCCCCTCAAGCGACAGAGGTATGAACCGTGTTCTGGGTTTCAGAGTGGTGTGTGAACCTAAAACGGGAAGGAGTCATAGCACCACGTAGTGATGGGGTATTAACAGTCCTCTTTCTATAGTTCTGCAGCTGCTCCAGGAGATGCTGTTCCCCCCGCAGAAAAGAAATACAAGCCACTTAACACAACACCCAACGCCACCAAGGAGATCAAAGTGAAGATCATCCCACCACAGCGTGAGTCTCAAGTAGGGGTAGAATGTACTTTGAATTAAGGAGGACTTGAGATGTTCTATGGGTTTAATTTTTTCCCTTTGAGATCTCAGTTCCCTGTAATGTTTGCACCTCTCAGCTCTGCTTTCATACTTCATTAGGAGTAATTTTGCAGAGTATTAGGAAGGCTGCCATTCAATGACTAGTTAGAGGCACTCAGAGCTAAGCAGGATTTTGGCGTGCACTCAAATGCTCACATCATCGGATATTTGAGTTTTAATTCTTACCCAAAGCCATGGCTATTTTTCCTGCCCAAAAAAAGACATCATAATAAGAACTTTTCATATGAATCTACTGCATGTATACCCTGGCCACCTTGAGGTTATTGTGTCATAAGTTGAGTCAAAATCTCCATTGATCCAATTTCTGCCCAACTTTTGTCCATAGCAGTAAGATTGTGAAAGGGGTTTTTGATGATTCCATTTTATGCTTTTTCCTTTCTTAGCTATGGAGGGCCTGGGTTTTCTGGATGCTCTCAATTCAGCCCCTGTTCCGGGCATCAAAATTAAGAAGAAGAAGAAGGTGCTGTCACCAACAGCTGCCAAGGTACAGGCCTTGAAAAGTGTGTCCCAGGGACAGGGTTGTTGTTAAGTACCGTGGAGTCGATTCCGACTCATAGTGGCCCTGCACAGGGTTACCGAGGCTGTAAATCTTTACAGGAGCAGGATGCCTCATCTTTCTCCCGCAGAACTGCTGGTAGTTTCGAACTGCTGACCTTGAGGTTAGCAGCCCAACTTGTAACCACTACACTACCAGAGCTCCTTAGGGGACAGGGTTGTTGTTGTTGTTGTTAAGTGCCATCGAGTCGGTTCCGACCCATAGCGACCCTGTAACAGGTTTCCGAGGGTGTAAATCTTTACGAGAGTAGAAAGCCTCATGTTTCTCCCGCGGAGCAGCTGGTAGTTTCGAACCGCTGACCTTAAGGTTCACAGCCCGATTCGTAACCACTACGCTACCAGAGCTCCTTAGGGGACAGGGTATTAGGGATAAAATAGAAGGAAGACACTGCAGCTAGGAATGATATTGAAGATAACAGTAAAAAACTTCAGTTTCAGATTGGTAGGGTGGGGATAGTGTTAGAAACAGAATCCTCATTTATGAAAACCATTGGGGGATCCTGTCTAGGACCTTGGACTTACTGCCTTAACCATCTTGTCAACTCATTAACTTCTTTTCTTTCATAATAGCCAAGCCCCTTCGAAGGGAAAACAAGTACAGAACCAAGCACAGCCAAACCTTCTTCTCCAGAACCAGTTCCTCCTTCTGAGGCCATGGACACAGAACGTCCAGGCACCCCAGTACCCCCTGTTGAAGTCCCAGAGCTCATGGATACAGGTGAGTCTAGAAACTGTTAAGGTTTTGAGGGTTGTTGAAAGGCAGGATCTGGGTCTGAAACCTTTTATGTTTATTATAGCCTCTTTGGAGTCAGGGACTCTGGATGCTAAGCCAGTGGAGAGTCCTGGAGATCCCAGCCAACTGACCCGTAAAGGCAGGAAGAGGAAAACGGTGACGTGGCCTGAGGAGGGCAAACTGAGGGAATACTTCTATTTTGAGTTGGATGAAACTGAACGAGGTAAGCAGTTATTTTGCAATAGATAGGTGTAGGAAAATTTGAAAAGAACTAGGTGATACTTAATTTCCTTTTTGCTTCTTTTCCCCCTGCCAATAGTAAATGTGAATAAAATCAAAGACTTTGGCGAGGCAGCTAAGCGAGAGATCCTATCAGACCGACATGCATTTGAGACAGCCCGGCGTCTGAGTCATGACAACATGGAGGAGAAGGTGCCCTGGGTGTGCCCTCGGCCACTGGTTCTGCCCTCACCACTTGTCACCCCTGGAAGCAACAGCCAGGAGCGGTACATCCAGGCTGAGCGGGAGAAGGGGATCCTTCAGGAGCTCTTCCTAAATAAGGAGAGGTGAGCAGAATGGAGCTCCTGCCAGGGGATGTGGAGCACTTGGCATTCTGTCCTGAAGGGAATATGGCCTGGAATAACTGAGAAAGGGGGACTGGAGGTTGGAATAAGTCTGCTGACGAACATTCTTTTTTCTTCTTTCACCTGCTACATTCCTGATAGTCCTCACGAGCCTGATCCTGAGCCCTATGAACCCATACCCCCTAAACTTATCCCCCTCGATGAGGTGAGTGACACATGCAGTCGGCGGGGAGGGGGGTTGGTGGAGGTAGAGTGAGGATGGAGGTGGGGGTGGTGATTCATTGTAACATGCCTTTCATGTAAGAATGTGTCAACAATTTTTCTACTGATCTACTTTCAGGAATGTTCCATGGATGAGACCCCATATGTTGAGACCTTGGAGCCTGGGGGGGCAGGTGGCTCACCTGATGGGGCAGGTGGCTCCAAGTTACCTCCTGTTCTGGCCAATCTTATGGGAAGCATGGGTGCTGGGAAGAGCCCCCAAGGCCCTGGAGGAGGAGGCATCAATGTCCAGGAGATCCTTACTTCCATCATGGTATGAGTTCTCTTTGTTTGCCCTTCTCTATTTTCTGTGGAATTTCCCTTCTAGCTCCCTTTGTCTTCACCCCACTTATCCTACATTTTTGCCTCTCCCTGTTTCTATCTTTTTCTTACCCTTGCTGTCTATTGACCTTGCTCTCTCACATCTTCCTCACAGGGTAGCCCAAACAGTCATCCCTCAGAAGAACTGCTGAAACAACCAGATTATTCAGACAAGCTCAAGCAGATGCTGGGTAATGAGGGCTCGGGGAGGAAGCTTGTAGTGACGTTGGTGGGGAAGCAGGGTTTCACAGACCCCAAAGAGCAGAGTGAGCAGAGTATTCCTACTAGGCAAGAAATGTGAGGAGAAGCCTGTGGACCAAAGAGGGCATTGCTTTCTAGGTTGGTCTGAGAGGGCTGATTGGGGTCCCTCAGGGCATCAGAGCATATCCCTGCATTCTTTGGGAATCATCTTACTGACAGTTGTACTCCCTTTTTCATTGCAGTGCCTCATGGACTCCTAGGCCCTGGTCCAATAGCCAATGGATTCCCTCCTGGGGGCCCTGGGGGTCCCAAGGGCATGCAGCACTTCCCCCCTGGCCCTGGGGGACCTATGCCAGGTAGGTCGTGAGTGAGACATAGGTGTGGGCTGGTCTGATTAATTTAGGCCTGGTAATAAATAGTGTAGAGTTGACAAAAAAGGTTAGGAGGGTGGTGTAGGTTAGGGCATGGGAGTTCTTGAGTATAACAGTTAACTGATACTTTTGTTTCGTTTTGTTTTTTTAAATAGGTCCCCATGGAGGCCCCGGCGGTCCTGGTGGGCCAGTGGGTCCACGTCTTCTGGGCCCCCCACCCCCTCCCCGGGGAGGTGATCCCTTCTGGGATGGCCCAGGCGACCCCATGCGAGGTGGCCCGATGCGGGGTGGTCCAGGACCTGGTCCTGGCCCCTACCATAGAGGACGTGGTGGCCGAGGAGGAAATGAGCCGCCTCCTCCTCCATTCCGCGGTGCCAGAGGAGGTCGCTCTGGAGGAGGACCCCCAAATGGACGTGGGGGTCCTGGTGGGGGCATGGTTGGAGGTGGAGGTCATCGTCCCCATGAAGGCCCCGGTGGGGGCATGGGCAGCAACAGTGGACATCGTCCCCATGAAGGACCTGGTGGAGGAATGGGTGGGGCCAGTGGACATCGTCCCCACGAAGGCCCTGGTGGAAGCATGGGTGGAAGTGGTGGACATCGCCCTCATGAAGGTCCTGGACATGGCCCCCATGGTCACCGGCCTCATGATGTTCCTGGTCACCGAGGCCATGACCATCGAGGGCCACCCCCTCATGAGCACCGTGGTCATGATGGCCCAGGCCATGGGGGTGGGGGCCACCGAGGGCACGATGGAGGCCACAGCCATGGAGGAGGTGAGGGTGCACTCTGTCACCTGTATGATTTGGTGTCCCATATGTTTCTTGGGGAATCGGGAATAATCAATATTACGGGTTTGCCAGACCGAACATGAGATCTGCCTCCTTATTAGTTTCCCAGCATGCATGACAGTTTTCCCCAACCCCCAAGACATGTCTCTAACATCAGGAGTCCCTGGATGGTTGGGGGTGTGGGTAAAGGGTGGCATTCACCTCTTCCTTTCTTATCTAACCAGTCCACCATCATTCCCACAGACATGTCAAACCGCCCTGTTTGCCGACATTTCATGATGAAGGGCAACTGCCGCTATGAGAACAACTGTGCCTTCTACCACCCGGGTGTCAATGGGCCCCCCTTACCCTAGGGACCATCTGTCCACCCCACCCACACAACTCCCTGTGGACTGCAGTCTTGCTCCTTCCACCCTGTTATGGCTTCTGTGAGGCCCATTTTCCCCTTTCCCCAGCTGATGAGGAGCCGGCCCCCTCAGTTCCCACCTGCTTGGGTTCCTGGGGGTTTTCTGATCACTGGTGCACATTGATGTACATATTTTCCTTCTGTCTGGGGAGGAGAGAGACTGGACACATCCTGTACCCCTGGACTGCTGAAGAGGAGACCCAGTTGACTTCACTTTTTGAGGAGATTCGCCCTGTACCCTAAACCCCTTTCCAGTATTACCCTTCATGCCTGAGAACCTAACTCTGGTTTCCCTGGAGAACACTTGCTTTCCTATGTGGATCCTCCACATGCACACAGAACTCTGATGTTGGATCCGCCGCACTTAATGAAATCATCCCAGTCAAGCTCATTACTCCTCATAGGCAGGGGAGGTGGCCAGGGATATTGTCTATGCCACTGCACTGAGAGGGCTCAATCAGGCTGAATTTGAGTTCTGGAACACAGCATTCCCACTCCTCCCCTGCCATGGGCTTAACATTTGGAGTCCTTTCTCAAGACTTTGTAACCTATGAACATCTGTCCCATCGTGGGTCTACTAGGCTCAATGATGGCATATCTGCATCTGCATCCAGTGAAAGTTTTAGTTGGCACAGGTGAGGACCACTGTGTTGGTCTGCCTTAGCTGACAGCTCATTCTGGAGACTTGGTATAACACATCAGTGAAACCAACTTTTCATCAACTTGGGCCCGCACACTGGCCCTGATGTCACACTACATGCACTGCCTCTGGGAGCCAGCCCACTCTACTTCCCCCACCTGGAACCTTGTCAGTGTGAGGCTTCCAGCTCCCTTGCCCTGTCAGCCACTGAATCCCTGTCAGGTGCCACCCTGAGTAGATTCAAGATGAGCTTATCTTTTCCCTGCCCTTCCCTTTATCTGTCTCAGCATCAGTTGTTTTCTATGAAAACAGTGGATTGGTTGGGTTTTGTGCAGGGTCTTGGGTTAGAGCCACAATGGATTTGAGGATGAATATTTTCTTTTTCTTTTGGTTTTGTATATTTTGTACATTAATAATAAACAGTGGAAAGAGAAGCAGCTTATTTAATCCCTGGTGTGTTTGGACTCTTTTAAGGAAAAAAAACTGGCTATCAGCTGATAAAGACATTGATGCAAATCTTTGTAGTCTCAAGTGTGAGGCTAGCACATTCTACTGAGATTTGTATGATGCAATGGTAGTCAAAATACTGATTTGAACCTAGTGATTGACTTAGGAGGGGTCGGGTAGAAGAAAGGAGCAGGAGGGAGGAAAATCCAGGAAGAGTCTGTGTAAAGAAACAGGCTTCTTATTACTGATTTTCAGAGCAATTTCAGTGGTAAAAGGAAGAAGCAAGAAAGGGAAATGTCAACTGCACTTCCCAAAATGGTTCTGTAGAAAATACTGGGCTGCTGCTTTGTTATGTACTGTTGAGTCCGTTTTGACTCAGGGAGCCTACACAGGATTTCCAAGTAGTAGTAGCTGGTGGGTTTGAACTGCCAACCTTATGGTTCACAGCCCAGTGCTCTTATAATGCCACACCAGGAGTCCAAGGGTGCTGCTGCTTAAGTGCCGTCACGACGGTTCCAACCCATAGCAACCCTGTGTAGGGTTTTCAAGGAGCAGCTGGTGAGCTTGAACTGCTGGCCTTGCATTCAGACCAACCTTGCAGTCCAGCACATTAACCCCACAGCACACCAGGACTAGATGTACTAAAACGTTGGTTTTCATTTTATAAACGTTCTTTGTATTATGTATCTGGACAAGTGAACTGAAAATGCTAAATGTAGAATGTAATATGAAATATATATGTATTTTTTGAACTTTTTTGTGTGAATTGAGTGAAGGTTTACACAGCAGGTCGATCATCAGTTTTACATTAAAAAACTCAAATAGTTTGCTTCATTACATTGGTTGCAATCCCTTCCATGTACCAACACTTAAAAGTATTTAGTTCTGTTCCCTTTACCTCTTGTATGCCTTCCTGTGTCTCCTGCTACCTTCATTTTTGCTGTTATTCTCCATGTATATTGCCTGCCCTGTCAGCCGTGTTAATACATGTTTATCCTTTTAACCCATAAATCATTTTCTCTCCACCTTCCCTCCTGTAACCATCATAGATTGTTTATTTTGTCAAGAACATCTTAACCTTTTTACAACATTGGTCTCATACACTATTTGTCCTTTTGTGATTGACTAATTTCACTCAGCATAATGGCTTCCATGTTGTAAGGTGTTTTGCAGATTCATTGTTGTTATTCATTGTTGCATAGCATTCCATTGTGTATACCAAAGTTTGCTTAACCACTCTTCTGTTGATGGGCATTTAGAATGTCTCCATCTTTTTGATGTGTCTTGTAGACAGCATATTGAAGGATCCTGTTTCCGTATCCATTCTGCTCTATCCTTGACTAGTACATTTATTCTATTTATAGTCAGTGTAAATTAGCAAGTATGAATTGATTGCTGTCATTTTTCTGTTTTGTGATGCTGCTGGTTTTTTCCAAAGTTTCTGCTCTGTTCAATTTGTTTATGGGCTTTCATTTCTGTTAATGTTTACTAAATCTTTCTGATTTTCCTCTTTATTTTGATGTGCAGATTTATTTTCTATGAGGTTACCCTGCAATTTATTAATTTTTCTCTGCTTAAAAGCAGTGTTTTATTTTTAAATGTATTTGGACTTGTTTGCCATTTTAAAGATCTGTATCTACGCTTCCATTCTGTTACTTTGTAGTTGATTTTATTATGAATTGATCTCTGGTTCCCTATTTTTAGTCTTGTAGGTTTGTTTTACTTCACCAGTTGATGTAAAGTGCCATCAATTCAGTTCTGACTCATAATGAACCTGTTACAGGGTTTCTAAAGAGTGGCTGGTGAGTTTTAAGAATTTCTATATCTAGATTGAGTTCTAGGATATGCTGTTATGTAAGGTAATCTCAGATTGTTGTCTGCTGTTGTTGGTTCTCAGTCCAAAGAACACCCTTTAGCAATTTTTGGTCTGGTTACTCTGGTCATTACAAATTCC
>NW_006408851.1:2042498-2065410 GCF_000296735.1 Chrysochloris asiatica
CTACTCAGAGAAGCAGTGACACCAGAGATGGAGGCAGAGACGATGATGTGGGGAGATGGAGCGCTGGGGACACAGAGAGGGAGAGGAGATGTGTGCTGACCACTGGGGGGCAGTCTTGCAGGGTATACACTTTGGTTAAAGGATAATGAATGGAGGGGATTGTAACCATGGCAAGGAAACGATATACGATGGGATCAATGTGAAGCTAATGTTCTCCCATGTAAACTATCACATAATTCACAACAAAACATTAAAAAAAGAAAGAAAAAATCTCATGGCTTTTGGTTCTATTAGTATTCTGTAATGATACTGATTCTGACTTTTTAAAGCTTAGTTACAATAACTAAAAAGAGAGGCACTATAATATTTTTTTTTTTTTTTCATTCCATTGCCTTCTTGCCTGCATGACTTCTGAGACAGCACAGATTTATTTCTCTTACTGGTTCTCCTTTGTTAGGTAACTTTTTTGTTTTTGCCAAGCTGCTCTCAGGATGTGTTCCTTGTCTTTGGTTTTGCAAAGTTTGATTATGATATGTTGTGGAGATTTTCTTTTCTTTTGGGATATCTCCTGTTTGGGGTTCATTCAGCTTCTTGCACGTCTATCTGCTCATCTTTCATGATGCTAGTGAAATCTTCCAACAACGCTACAACATTTCCTCTGTGCTTTTTATCTCTTCCGTTCTGGAATTCCCATTACCCATAAGTTGTTCCTATTCGTGGTATCCCAAAGTCTTAAGACTTTGTTCCTTTTTTTTGTTATTTTTTTTCTAGCATACTATTGATAAATTTTATCTTCAAGCTAATTCAGGCTTCTATTGCCTCAAATTTGTTCCTTTGCCCTTTCAATATATTGTCTATTTCTGAAATCTTAGTACTAATTTTCTGGATTTCTAATTGCAGGTTTTGTATTATTTCAAAATTGGCATTTATTTTGTCCTTAATTTTAAAAAAATTCTTCTAAAATTTTTTGTTTACCTCAATCTTTGTCAATCCTTTGAAGGTATCTAAATATCTTTCCTTTGAGTGCTTTTTCAGTGAATTCAATTACCTTTTCTGCCTCTGCTTTTCATTCATTTGAGCCATATTCTTTTTTCTTCATGTTAAAAGTGTCTGTTGTCTCTGGAGCATTGTGGGGTTCACTTTGTATTTAATTGATGATTATACATTGATGTGTTCTTAGGCTCTCACCAACTGTCTCCTGTGGGTGTAATTATAGAGAATGGAAGTGTGTACTCCATCCTTGTTTTCCATTCATGTGCCTCAGTTTAGCATGGCTGCTGTCATTGATCAGGTGGCAAAGAAGCTGGTATTGGCTCTTGCCCAGTGGGTGGAGTTGTACAGGGTGCAGTTGTGGCTATGCTGTTTGATATTGGTTGCTGTCTCCTATTAGGTGGGAAAGCAAAAAACTTCCCCCACATACACACACACACTCAGGAGAAAACAATAAACAAGGAAACAAATGAAAAGAGAAAAACATAAACAGGTAGCAACCAGAAAAAAAGAATATAAAGACAACATAAGAGAAACAGGGAAATGGAGCTTTAAAAGAAAATAATAAGACAAAATAAAAGGAAGAAAGGAGATGGGGAGAACACCCAGTGAGAGAAGATAAGTGTTGTTGTTAGGTGCCATTGAATCGGTACTGACTCATAGATAGTGATGAGTCACACAACAATGCACAACTGCCCAGTTCTGGGGCAACCTCACAATCATTGTTATATTTGAAGCTGCTGCTGCTGCCATTGTGCCAATCCATCTCATTGGGGGTCTTCTTTTTCTCTGACTTTCCACTTTACCAAAGATGATATCCTCTTATCTAGGGATTGGTCCCTCTTGATAATATACCCAAAGTACAAGAGATGAAGTCTGGCCATCTTGGCTTCCAAGAAGCACTCTGGCTACACTTCTTCCAACACAAATTGGTTTGTTCTTTTGGCAGTTGATGGTACTTTCAGTATTATTCAACACCATAACTCAAATGCATCAATTCTACAGTCTTCCTTATTCACTGCCCAATTTTCACTTGCATATGAGGTTATTGAAAATCTCATGGCTTGGGTTCAGGCACACCTGTCCTCAAACTGACATCTTTGCTTTTAACACTTTAAAGAGGTCTTGTGCAGCAGATTTACCTAATGCAATACATTGATTTCTTGACTGCTGCTTCCATGAGTGTTGATGGTTAATGAAAGCAAAATGAAGTCTTTGGCAACTTCAATCTTTTATCCATTTATATGGATGTTTATTAGTCCAGTGGTGAGGCTGTGATCTTTGATCTTCATCAGTATTTTAAGCCCTCTTTACTTTCAGCAAGCAAGGTTGATCATCTGTGTATCACAGGTTGTTAATGAATCGTCCTCAAATCCTGATGCCATTTTCTTCCTCATAGAATCCAGTTTCTTGGATTATTTGCTCAGCATACAGATTGAATAAGTATGGTGAAAGCATAAAACCCTGACACACACCTTTCCTGATCTTAAACCATTCAGTGTTCCCTGGTTCTGTTCTAACAACTGCCTCGTAGTCTATGTACAACTACTCTTCATGAGTAGTCTTCAAGAGTAACTGTTCTGAAATACTCATTCTTCAGTGTTGTCCTTAGCTTTTCATGATCCACACAATTGAAAGCCTTTGCATAGTCAATAAAGCACAGGTAAACATCTTTCTGGTATTCTTTACTTCCAGCCAAGATCCAGTTGACATCAGCAATGATGTCCTTCATTCCACATCCTCTTCTGAATCCACTTGAAACTCTGGAAGTTCTGTGTCACTGTTTGATTGCAGTGCTTTTTGTATTATCTTAAGTAAAACTTCACTCACATGGGCTATCAATGATACTGTCTTGATGATTTCTGCATTCCACTGGGTTACTTCTCTTTGAATGGGCACAAATATGAATCTCTTCCAGTCAGTTGGTCAGGTACCTGTCTTCCAAATTTCCTGCCAAAGATGAGTGCCTCCAGTGCTGCATCAGTTTGTTGAAAAGTTTTGATTTGTATTCCATCGATTCCCAGTGCCTTGTTCTTTGCCAATACCTTCAATGCACCTTGGACTTCTTCCTTCAGGATCACTGGCTATCTCTTGAAATGGCTGAACATCAACCATTTCTTTTTGGTACAGTGTAGCTGAGTATTCCTGTCATCTTCTTTTGACGCTTTCTGCATCATTCAATATTTTGACCATAGAATCCTTCAATACCACAAGTTGATGTTTGAATTTTTTTCTTCACTTCCTTCAGCTTGAGAAATGCTGAGAGTGTTCTTTCCTTTTGCTTACCTAACTCCAGGTATTTGTACATTGTGTTATTTGACTTTGTCTTCTCAAGCTGACCTTTGAAATTTTCTGTTCAGCTCTTCTACTTCTCACTTCTTCCATTTGCTTTAGCATCTCTATGCTGGAGAGCAAGTTTCAGAGTCTCTTCTTGGCATCCATTTTGGTCCTTTTCTTCTATCTTGTTTTTTTGCTTTTTCCTGTATGATGTTCTTGACAACTCTTCTGGTCTTCAGTCTTCAGTGTCTAATGCATCAAATCTCAGAGTAGAGAGTTGTTGTTATGTGTCGTCGAGTCGGTTCCGACCCTGTATATGGTTTCCGCGGAGCAGCCGGTGAGCTTGAACCGCCAACCTTGCAGTTCAAATGGCTTTGCAGTCTAGCACATTAACCCACAGTGCCACAACCAGGACTTCAGAGTAGAGAGTAGTAAAGATCAAAAGGGAAAAAAAGAAGAGGGGAAGTTGATAATCAGTAGAGAAGAAGGAAAAACAAAAGCAGACATAAAAAGTATAAAACTCAAGGAAATGAAAAGGAGCTAGAATAAACAAAAACAATTAAACAAAAGGAAGAAAACGAAACAGTGCAGCTGTTGGACCCTGGAAGAGAAAACTCAAGAAGGCTTCTGTCAAGCTGAGGAGTTCAAGAGGTGGGTGTGGAAGCATGAGACAATGGAGTTTCTGGCCCTAGATGGAGTTCCTATTGACCTTGGTTTTCTCTCTCTTCAGGGCATTCGATCCTTTAGTTCTCATGAAGGCCCTTGATAAAGTTGATTTCAGTGTCTGTTAGGACTACAGGGCAGCTGGGGACAGGGTAACTGGTTAAATGCCCTGGGGACAGGGTAACTGGTTAAATGCTGGTCTGATGGCTCTACCAGTCAGGTCTGGCGGTAAGCCCACCTAAATCCAGGCACTAAAGCAGCATATCGGACCCTTGCCTCACACTGGCATGGCTCCAACCACATAGGTTTGAACTCCTGGAGAGCAAGGTCTGTGTTGGGGGTAGATGAAGGTAGGAACTGACCACACCTCTTGTCACCAGAGGAGTGTGGGGAATAAGAAGGAATTGTACCTTTTCAGACACCTATGTGATTCTGCTCTGCCAAGCTTCCTTGTTACCAAAGCTGCTCATAAAGGTCCGAGGTGGTCGAGTCGCGTCTAGTCAGCCATTCACCAGTGTGTTGCCCTCTCTTGCAGTCCCTGCTCAGCTTCTCCTCCCAGCAAACAATCCACTTCTCTAACCTTTCCTCTGAAGTTCAGAGTTCCAGAATTTTCATCTGTGTGTATTTTATTTGGTTTCTTATATCTGTATTATACAGAATCCATGTGGTGTATATAGTCTGCCATCTTGGAAGTCTAAACACATTTTAATAAAGGAACTTAAAGTACTTTATGAATAATTACACGTCAACGCTTTATTTCTTAAAGATAGATAATAAATTGAGGGCCTAGTTGATATGATTCCTTGGAAGAGAAGTATTGGAAACCAGAACACGGAGGGAAAGGATTAAATAAGCAATTGTGTTATTCTTTGAACCAGAGATTAGTACAAGTGGTATTGCTATAAAATCATAGCAACGTTTATTAAAATGTGAAGTTGTCTCTCAACATATCTTCCATCTAGGTCTATATACTTCTGAAGGCAGTGTTTTCATCTCTAACTTTCCCCCCAAAGAATCTTATGTCCTGGACTTGCACTATGTCAAAATGGCATCCTTGAGGAACTCAGATCGTGTTCCTTTTAAATGTTGAGTTTGGGGACCAACAAAAACGTCTCAAGAGGCAAGATCAGGATTGTAGGGTAGATGGGGTAAAGTTTCCTAATGAAATTCCCCTAGGATGGTCCTTACTACCTTTGAAGAATGAACTACATCATCATGATGGAAAAAAACAACCCTGGGCCCAACCTTCCTGGGTTTTTTTTCCAACAACGCAGTTTTCAATTTTCTTAAAACTTCAAAATCAGCCCCTATGATCATCCTGTCTTAATAAAATCTATCGAGATTATTCCTCCGGAGTCCCAAAAAGTTACCATAACCTTCTGACCTGTCTTGAATTTAACTGGCCTCAGAAACTACTGCTTTGATTGGACCTTTTTTTTGAAGGCACCCTAAGGAGACTAAGGCAAGTGTACTACTGAGAGAACTGATTACAAAGACAAGTTTAACCACATTGTCTGGAATAAAACCAGTATGTGGGACCCAGAATCTTCAATCTTACTTTTGTGTCTGATGAAAATATATGCACCAAGCAGCATGGTACATTTTTACTTGGAGTTGGGGAAGAGGCAAAAAGGGTGGGAATGCTGGCTTTTTCCCCATGAATCAGAATCGCCTGGAGGGCTTGGCTTGTTAATAGGCAGATCGGGCGGGGTAGTATCTGGGAGAGCTTCTCCTACAGTCAAACTGGGGTGGACCCCTTATTTTGCATGTCTAACAAGTTCCCAGGTTTTGCTGATGCTGCTGGTCCAGAAATGACGCTCAAAGAGCCACTGCACTGACATGCTTGTCTTGGCTGTTATTTCCAGCACTGGCCACATGAGGGCAACAATGAAGTACATTTAACAGGCCTCATTTACATTTAGTAAGGCCCTAGTTGGTAAGTACAGTCCAGTTGGTTACAACCTTGGGTTTCCAAGGAGCAGCTGGTGTGTGTGAAGTGCAGACCCTGTAGTTCTAAGTCTAGTGTTGATCCTACAGTGCCACACCAGGAATCTAAGGCCCTAATAGTGTAATGTATTACTAGTGGGCTGCTAACAGAAAGCTCAAACAGTTTTAATACAATCTACCAGGTTTTCTGTTCCCATAAAGATTTACAGCCTCAGAAACTCTATACTGGGTCGCTATGAGTAGGAACCAACTTGACCACACACAATCACCACCAATTCCAACGGACTAATAAACATGAAGAAGACTGAAGTTGTCAAGGATTTCTTTTACTTGGTTCCACAGTCACTACTCATGGAAGCAGCAGCTAAGAAATCAAATGATGTGTTTCACTAGGCAAATCCGCAAGAGATTTCTTTAAAGTGTTAAAAAGCAAAGATGTCATTTTGAAGATTGTGTGCCTGAACCAAGCCATGGTATTTTCAGCCTCCTCCTATACATGCAAACGCTGGACAATGAATAAGGAAGAGCAAAGAATTGATGTCTTTTGATTATGGTGTTGGTGAAGAGTAATGACTATACCACGGACTGCCAGAACAAACAAATTTTGTCTTGGAAGAAGTAAAGCCAGAAGCTCCTTAGAAGCCAGGATGGCAAGACTTTGCCTCATATACTTTAGACATGTTATCAGAAGGGACCCATCCCTGGAGGGCATCATGCCTGACAGAGCAGAGTCTATGAAAAGAGGAAGAGCCTCAACGACATGACTCTAAACAGTGGCTACAACACTGGAATCAAACACAGCAATACTGCGATGGCCCTGGACTAGGCAGTTTAGTGCTGCTATATATGGGGTCATGATGAGTCAGAACCAACTCAGTGGCACCTAACAACAAAGGCCACTGGGGCCAAGTTTATTCTTTGCCGAGTCTTGTAGGTGTGTTCTATCAGTTAGCCTATAGTTGCTCTATGTGCTGGGATAGGAAGACCTGAGAAGGGATGTAATACAGGAGCCAAGCTAGGAGGTGAAACAAATATGTACACAATTCACGTACAAACTCCAATGAACATGTCATAAATCTTGGGCTTTTTCCTCTGGTTTGATCTGCTGCCTGCACCTCACCCTTTTCCCCCTCTGCAACAGGTTACAAGAACTTTTTAAAACAGAATTTGTGCTTAAATACTTTCTATGTTGTTATTAAGTACCGTGGAGTTGGTTCCGACTCATAGTGACCCTGCACAGGGTTTCTGAGGCTATCCTTACAGGAACAGAAAGCCTCATCTTTCTCCCACAGAACGGCTGGTAGTTTCGAACTGCTGACCTTGAGGTTAGCTGCCCGATTTGGAACCACTACGCTCCCAGAGCTCCTTATTTCTATATCTTACTTAAAAAATGAGCTCAACCAGTTCCTTTCCAATTTTCCATAAAAATCCAAATGAACTTTCTAATTTTTACATAAGTGGCCCTCATCAAGAACTTCCCATTCTTTACAGTTCTCCTTCTACCCCCACCCAGGTCCAATAAGTCATCTCCAATTTGAATCATCATCATTCTGTTTCTTACACCTCTCCTCCCATACAATTTAAGTCTAATGACTTAAACAAAAAATAACATCTACTATTTTGACTCAGTATAAATTTTAACATTGGCTCAACAATTAATGTGGTTTGACAAATGTTCTAGTTTTGAATCTCTGGCACCAAGACTACTGAGAAAACAAGCCCTATCCAATGTAAGTGCCACTCCTCCTTCTGAAAATGCCCAAGTCTACATTGTTGTCCTCAGAGGAAGGCCATCTTCTTCCATGGTCAGACTTAACTGGTTCCCTCGCCACCCCCCACCCCACCCCCAATCTTCTCACCAACCCTGAACTCTCCACCAAGTGCTGGAGCAATTCTGGAGAAGTGAAAGCTGACATCAACTCAGACTCCCATTAAAATGTCACCAATGGCTTCCCAGCAAGCCTAGAATCAGTCCAACTCTTACACCCAATACTGGCCTCACAAGGGCATCTTCTCACATTCGTATTTCAGTCTGCCTTTGGGGCTCTTCCCCAGTCTTATTTTTACTACAGCACTAGCAGTTTTCCCTGAATGTTTGTTCTTAAAATACAACCCTATCCTGGCTAGCCTTGGCCCTTTAGGAAAGAGAAAGGGTCAATGGGTTTTCACAAGAGTAGAACCAGTCCCATCCCTGTACAGACTGGGGCAGGTTGGCCTCCTTTGAGCTTCATCATTATCAAACTATGGAGAATCAATCTTTCACTTCTATGCATAGTGCGCATTATGTACCAGATTGTGCATGATTTGTGGAGAATCAAATTGTTTAGACTTAATTGTTGCTAAAAGTACACTTTTTACAGTTGCCTGTGTATTCTCTTTTGCATTCCATTTCTGTCTTGCTGGGTTTTTGTCTGTATCTAGGTGGATTCTTGGGAGTCCTGGTATAGTGCTGTAGGATGAGCACAGAACTGCTAACTGTGAGGTTGACAGTTCAAACCCACCAGCCACTCCTTGGAAATTCTACACAGGGTCCTCCCTATGAATCAAGACTGACCTGACAGCACTTAACAGCAAAAAGTGAATTCTGAATAGTTCCACTATAGTATGCACAGGTACAGCGCTGTGAGATAAGCACTGGGCTACTAACAACAAGGAGTCTTGGTGAGGTGCTGTGGGTTAATGCGCCAGACTGCAACGCCATTCAAACTGCAAGGTTGGTGGTTCAAGCTCACCAACTACTCCTCAGAAACCCTATTCAGGGTCGAGATCGACTTGACGGCACTTAACAACGAGATGGATTGGCCAGGTGGCAGCATCGTTGAACTCAAGCGTGGCAACAGTAGTGAGGTTGGCCCAGGATCAGGCAGTGTTTCGTTCTGCTGTGCATAAGGTCGCTATGAGTCGGTGCCGACTCGATGGCACCTAACAACAAGGTCAGCGGTTCAAACACCCCAGCTGCTCCTTGTTAAACCCCCTATATAAGTTCTCTGAGTCAAACTGACTCGACAGCAGTTAGCATGCATATTACAAAGGAAGAAATTAAATTTTTGCCCACGGATAGAAGTTATTTTAGAGCTTAAGTACTTGTGAATTAGTGATCAAAAACTTAAAATACACGTGGGCAAACCAGGAGGACTTTATGCTGAAAACACTCATTAAAGAACAAATAGCGTGTGACATCATCACAGTGGAAGTTTAAAGGTTTCCATACTAAAAGGGAGGGGAGAGTAATTCACTGGCTAGAGCGCAGACATCTGATGAGGAGGGCAATACATTAAGAAAGGGGACGGCAACATACAAGACGGAGGGAGAATAATGAAGACAGGTGAAGACAGAGAGAGGTATGCATGGGCTAAAGGGGATAGAGGTAAATAGTGATATATACACAGCCTTGGAACAACAGTGTTCTGTGCTTAAGATACATATATGAGACTGTAGGCTGAGTGGGTAGGGGAAGAAAAGTGGGATAAATATATTTCTAATATATCCTAACGTGTAAGGGCTTGAAAGAGGGTAAAGTGGGATATTGTATATGAGCAGTTACCCTTCCTGTTAAACACTACTATAAATGTGGTAGAACATTGTTGTTGCCATCGAGTAGGGAACTGACTCACAATGACCCTGTACAGGGTTTCCAGGGAGCAAGGAAATGCCAGCCTTAATGGCCCAAACCAACGTTGCAGTTTACCGCATTAACTGGCAGCGCCACACCAGAAGTGGTAGAACATAGGGCAGGCAAACTTATGAAAACTTCCTTGATAGCATCAGCTAACAAGGTAATGAGTTGCTGGGCCTTGGGGCTCAGGACCACAGTCTCAGGGGACACCATAGTCAATTGGCACAACCTAGTCCACAAAAATGATGTCCTCCATCATTCTGCTTGGGTGAGTAACTCCTTTAACAGCCCTCTGAGGTAGGTACTACTTAACACTTTCATTTTGCAGCTGAAGAAACTGGTACCAAGAGGCTAAGCAGCCTGTCCAAGGTCACCCCATTAGGGAACTAGATACCACTGCTGATACATCTGCTTCACAGATATTGGAAGCAACAGCTTTTTATGTAACATGGAGTCCTATTGTGGTGCTATAGGGTAAGCACCAGACTTCAAGTTCGGTTTGAACTGCGAGGTTGGCAGTTCAAATTCACTAGCCACTCGTTGGAAACCCTATACAGAGATGATATGAGTTGAAACCAACTCAATGGCATTAAACAATAATATAAACTAATATATTTAGGTACCAGCACAAGATCCCAATGCTTTCTGTCCTCCAGTTCCTTAAGTTGCTTTCGCAACTATCACCACACCAAACTTTCACTTCCAGATTGAGCCTTGCACTGAGTTGCATCAGTTAATTTTTCCAGTGAGATTTCAAACTTCCGGTCTTAACCAAATAGCTCTTTTTATTATCCCTTGAACTGGTGTATCTCGTAATCATTCTACTCCGTAACCCCCACATCTAGCTCTATTTCCATTCCTCTTTTAACCTAATTCAGAATTTAGTTACCTCACCTCCACAACAGAGGTTACATCTACTGAGTAGTTTCTAGTTTACCTCATACATCACTACTTAAAAACTCTACCCAATATTTTAAAAGAACCATCCTCAAGAAATCCTACCAAACAACTAAATCCTAAATAATCTTCTATGAAAATGTGGCTATTCCGAATCTAGAGTACCACTTGTTTGGCAAGAAATCATATTACATTTTAAGTTCATGTTTTATTTTTCAAGTCTTCTCTAACTGGACAATGAAGTCAGACCTTGTCTCTTCTAGGATATAGCCCACAGCACTGCACATGGTGGCTGGTTAATTTCATAGCTTCTGAATGGATCAGTACTCTGGTCTTTGACCATATAGCAAAGCACCTCCTCATTCATGAGGACACTTGGACAGTGTTGAGTGTCCTTGATGGAAGGGATCAATCACTTTCCATATCTGAAGAGGTGGGGGAGTGGAGGATGATTCTCCAACAGTAAGCTCTCTAAAGTGGAGTAAGGCCGCAAATTAGATCCATCTGTATTAGTGGGGAAGAGGCAATGCTAAATGCCTCTAAGAACAGACTAAGAACAGTTCTGGGTCCTGGGAATCCCAGTGACATGCAGCAGCAATTCCTCTCCCTCCCTTTAGTTCTTCCTCTTGTAAAAGATCCAAATTCAGCAGCATCTTTTTCCTGTTCTTAAGTCCCCAACCTGACAAAGAGATCGCAGGCACCAAATGCTGGAAAGGGTAATAACACAGGCCTCAGACACCTGCCTCCAGCTCTGCATGGCAACAACAGCTTGTATCAGTGAGTTAGTGAAAATCCACCAGGAAGGAACAGCACCAGCCAGAGACCAGAGAAGCAGCTGGTCAGAAGCTCTAAGGTTGCCAGACACAGGCTTCAGAGGGATATAAGCGGAACATCAGGGGCCTTCCAGGCCACATAAACTTGGCAAGACAGGATCCTATAATAGTGAAGGTCACCTCTGTGTGTACGGAGGGGTGTCAAGGACAAAGTCAGCTCAGTTATCTGAAGAGAAGCAGCACAGACAAATCTTTCAGGGGAAAGGAAACAACCATAGTAGTATCCTGGTCACATCAAGGCAACTCTCCTCCGTGACAAGCCTGAGTGGTTGCTAGGCCAGCTGCAAGCCAGAGGCAGGTTTCCAACTGGTGACTGGGAGACAGCAGGGTACTTTGAGGGACCTCCAGGAAGGAAAGCTCACTCTCGAGGCCGGTTAACTATGACTTCACCCAAGGCCTCCAGCACCTCCCGCTTGTAGTCCTCAAAGTCACCGTCAATCTGGCTGACGCTCTGCTCCTCCACCACCCACAGCTGACAGTTGGTTTCTGTGATAAGTCGGGCATCGTGGCTGACGACTATCACCGCTTTGAAGAAAGGGAGGAATCAGAACACACAAGGAGGAGAACCCTGGCTAAAGGACACCACAGCGCTTGGTCCCCAAGGGGAGAAGGGGCCTGCTCTAAGCTGACTTACCACCTTTGTATTCATTGATGGCTTCCCCAAGAGCATCAATAGACTCAATGTCCAAATTATTGGTTGGCTCATCCTGTGGAGGAGGAGGGATTCCATGACTCAGCACTTACAACCCCACGCCCCACCCCTACTCTCCAGTATTGTTCCCCTTGATCCAGATCCCACAGCCCAGCTCACTCACCAAGATGAGGACATCAGGCTCCCGGCAGGCCAGCTCTGCAAACACAACTCGGGCTTTCTGTCCACCTGCAGCACAGGAATAGGAGGCCCATCACACTTTCTACCACCTTACATCTCTGATGTAGACCTCTGAATATGTGTGTGTGCTGAGGAGCCCCAATTCAGGGCTCCTCTTGTTTGCTGCCTCTAGGTATAGTTTGTAAATATGAATGAGAAGCAATGTGTCCCTCTCACTCCACTACATTGTACCAGAGAGTTTGCAGATCTGGATGGTGTGGGCATGACTCTCCAGGCCGAAGCGGCCCAAGCACTTTCGGGCATCCTGGTAGGGCAGGTTGAAGCCATGCTGTAGGTACTCAGTGGGTGTCTCCTCCATACGTAGCTGCTCTGCATACTGCTGGTTGAAGAAGCCAATTTTCTGCGTAACCAAGAGGATAGGGAGGTGGTCAATGAAAGTCATACTTTTACCAGATTTTTTATTCTCCAATTTCCAAAGCCGACTTACCAGCCGGTGATTCTTTCTCATTTCCCCTCGGGTCTGCAATGAAAAGGCAAGCAGTTAGAGGGAGCAGGGAATGGAAAAACATCTCTGCATTTTACCTTGTCTGAAGGAGGGACAAATACCAATTGAACAAGAACCACCAAGCACAAGAAAGGGCACATGGATATTCACTCTAGCATGAAAAAGGCACAGCTAGGAAGTGAAAACAATAAAAGGCAAAAGGGGAATGAGAACATAGGAAGAAAGACTCAGAACCAGAAAAACATCTTCCTACATAGTAAGACTCATGAACTCACATTTTAAGAATTCTGCGTCAGATAGCGTACAGAGACTGTGTGCATGGGCTTGAATGGTTATGTTCTATAGATGTACTCTGTGGGCAGAACAAAAGGGCCCACCTTCTCCACATTCTACAGAAATGGCTACAGCCTTTCTAAATACTATGTGGGGATATTGCGAAAGTCCTGTTAACAACACGTAAGTTTTTCTATACTCATCCATAAAGACTTAATAACAAGAAAATTTACTGTAGTACAAACATATCTTGTTTTACTGTATGCTGATTTATTGTGCTTCACAGATATTGGGGTTTCTTGTTTTCACCAACTGAAGGTTTGTGGCAATCTTGCATCGAGCAAGTCTATCAGCACCATTTCTCCATCAGTATGCTTTCACTTCATGTCTGTCATACTGTAGTAATTTACATATTTCATACTTGTCCATGATGCTACTGCACACTATATAGACTACAATATAACGTAAACACAACTTTTGTATGCACTTTTGAAGTGTCATTGAGTTGGTTCCAACTCATTAAGTGACCTTCTGCACAACAGAATGAAACACTGCCTGGTCCCACACCATCCTCATAATCATTGTTACATTGAGCACATGGCTGCTGCCACTCTCAATCCATCTCATTGGGGGCGGGGGTGGCGTCTTCCTCTTTTTCACTGACCCTTTACTTTACAAAGCACAACGTCCTTTTCTAGGGACTGGTCCCTCCTGTTAATATGTCTGATGTGTGAAAGATAAAGTCTGGTCATTTTCTAAAGAGCATTCTGGCTATACTTCTTCAAACACAGATTTGTTTGTTCTTCTGACAGTCCATGGCAGTTTCAATATTCCTTTCTAACACCAAAATTCAAATGCATCAATTCTTCTATGGTCTTCCTTATACACTGTCCAACTTTCACATGCATATGAGGTCAACTGAAAACACCATGGCTTGGATCAGGTACACATTAATCCTCAAACTGGTTATCTTTGCTCTTGAATACTTTAAAGATGTCTTGTGCAGATTTGCATAACACAATACGTCATCTGATTTCTGGACTACTGCTTCCAAGAGTGTTGATTATGGAGCCAAGCAAAATGAAGTATTTGACAACTTCCATCTTTTCTCCATTTATTTAGCTTATGTATTTATTGGTCCAGCTGTGAGGATTTGTTTTCTTTACACTGAGGTGCAACCCATACTGAATGAAGGCTGTGGTCTTTGATCTTCTTCAGCAAGTATTTTAAGTCCTCTTCACTTCCAGCAAGCAAGGCTGAATCATCTGCATATCACAGGTTATTAATGTGCCTTCATCCTATCTTGATGCCATGTTGTTCCTCATATTTGCTTAGCACACAGATTAAGTATGGTTAAAGAATACACAACCCTGACTCATACCTTCCCTAATTTTCAACAATTCAGTATCCCCTTGTTCTGTTTGAACAACTGCCTCTTGGTCTGTGTGTGGTAGGTCCATAAATGTTTTGAAACTCCGTTTCTTTTAATACCAGAACGTGCATGTGGGGGGTGTCCCTGAGTCCCATCCCAATTCTTCTAGGTCTCCTCCTAGAAGGACTCTAATCTGTCCTATACATCAGGCCTCTGTGGCAGAGGAGGAATTTTGCTCTTCATGGCTCCTGGACTCACTGGGGTCAGCTTGCCCGTCAGCAGCAGGAGTAGGGTACTCTTCCCCACACCATTTGGGCCCACGATGCAAACTACAAGAAGAAAGACAGGAAGTCAAGTAACTTTTCCTCTAGCTCCTGCCCCACATTCCTGAGCCACCAACATCCTCAACTCACTCCTTGAGTCCATATCGATGCCGAAGTCCAGGTTCTTAAAGAGTGGCTTCTGCCCCTCATAGCCAAATGTCACACCTGAGAGCCAAGAAAAGAAGCCATTTACTACCTTTTACCCAAAGGTCCCCTCTAAAATGTCCTCGCCTTAGAGAGAAGGAAGGGGTCCAGTCTTTGGTGTGCATGTCAAGTCTGTACCCACTCACCGTGCAGACCCAGCACAGGAGGGCTGAGGGGTGGGGGGTTTGGGAACGTGAAGCGCACAGTGTATTCCTTGGGGCGCTTTAGGAGCTCAGGGGCCTCCTGGGATTCTTCATCCTGGTTTTTCCGTCTGCATTTCTGCTGCTTTCGAGTCAGGGCTTCCTTTGTTTGCTTTTCCTGCAGAAAAGGAGGAAGAGGAAAAAAAGAAAAATGCACCCTTCATAGCAGTCTTTGAATATGACCCAGAGTATCCCCATCTCCACTCTCACAAGAAGGGAAGCAACCCAGCCCCAGGTGCTCACTGCCTGCTTGGTGGACTTGCCCCCTGCCTTCAGCTCCTTCAGCTTTTTCTCTTGTTTCTCATATTGTTTTAGCAGTTCTTTCTGCTTCTGCTGGTACATCTTCTTGAAGGTCACTGGGGAGAAAGGGGAGATGGGAATCAACAGTTTCTCCTATCTCCAGCAAAGGGCCAACCAATGACTGGTTAAGAATGCGGGTGGACACCATTACCCTGAATTCTGAAAAAATCTGACTCATCATCATGTCCCTAAGGGTCCTCCCTTCCTCCCAGGCCTTTGCTGGAGGCTCCATCTCTTTCCTTCACCCACTAGTAATCCTACTTACTGTAATTGCCCCTGTAGTAATGGAGACGCTGGGCATCAAGATGGATGATATCGGTACAGACATCATCCAGGAAGCCCTGGTCGTGAGAGACAATCAGCAATGTCTTCCTCCAGCCCTGGAGGTAGCTGGGTTAGAGAAGAGTACAGAAGTGTCACAAGAGCCATGTTATAGAAAGTCAGCTGACAGTGAGGTGACAGGTAGGGAGCTGGAGTGAGAACTGTCAAGGACACAATGACAATAGCTAGAAGAACTGGTGGCAGGGAAAGAAATCACAGAACGGGAACCCATAATCAAGAGCAACTCACTTGTTGAGCCAAATGACCGCATTGAGGTCCAGGTGGTTAGTGGGCTCATCCAGCATCAGCAGTGTGGGCTCCATGAACAGTGCCCTAGAGGGTGAGGCCACAAGAGTCAGAGGGGAGGACTGTCTTCTGAGGAGACTCTAGCCGACAAAGCCCAAGACTATGAACACTCCTCCCAAGCTGTCCTCAGAGAAGTTCCTACTCAGCAGATGTTGATGACAAGATCCACCAGGTAGGAAGTGCAATCGAAGAGGATCAAGAGTCACATAATGCAAACAGTGAGAGGGTGAAGTTGGCCTTAAACACTCTCACTGGCTTTGGAAGAACAGAAGAAAAGGCCTGGTTTTTGAAGTTGGAAGGGAAGATGGTAAGGTGGGTGGCTCACCTGGCCAGGGAGACACGCATGCGCCAGCCCCCCGAGAACTTCTGTGTGGGCCTGTTTTGCATTTCAGGGTCAAAGCCCAGACCAGCCAGGATACGTCGTGCCTTGGCCTCCGCAGCTGCAGCCCCTGTAGCTCGCAGCTCCTCATATACCTGGGAGAAGGGAGCAGAGGACAGACGTTTGAGGGCCCCAGGAAGCCCTGGGTGTTAGCCCACATCCCCTGCATCATCTTCTCTACCTTCTCTAGGCGCTCTGCAGCTGCATCATCTCCCTGTTCCAGTTGCCCCTGAAGCCGCCGCTCCTCTTCCAGCAGCTTCAGCCGCTTGGTGTCGGCTCGCAGCACAGCCTGCACTGCTGGTGTCTCATCAGCTACCACCTCTGGGGGTTGGGGGAGCAGTCGAATCACCCCAAGGGTCAAGGGCCCTATTTTCTGTCCCCTTCAGCTCCAGTTCTGACTTACCTGACCCTGCCCAGTCTTTGGACTTGCCCCAAATTTAATATCCAAGTACTATCACCTCTTTCTATTGTATCCCTTTCCCTGTACCCAGTAGTCTCCCCCCTTGTCCTTTGCAACTCCATACCCATCATGTCTTCTAGACTTAACTGGATCTTCTCCCCCAACAGCTCGAGCCCAAATTCCCTTAGCTTTGCCTCCCGCACCAAGTTCCCTTTCCACCACTGGCTCACCCTGCTCACATAGCAGCACGTCGATGTTGGGAGGGATGCTCAGGGCTCGATTGGCAATGTGCTTGAGAAGCGTGGTCTTGCCCTTGCTGGGGAATGAGAGTTCCTAGGACTAGGCCATACCTGAGAAACCACTTTTCCTTCCAGCCCACTTCCCATTTTTATCTCCAGTCCCCTCCTTTCCTCACCCATTGGGTCCCACCAGCCCATAGCGGCGGCCAGCTACAATGTACAGGTCTGCGTTGACAAATAACTCCTTGCCGTGGGCCGAGATGCTGAACTTCTCTAGCTGTAGCCATCAAGGAAGGAAGGGTGGCAGAGGGAAGGGACAAGCACAAGAACACTGTCATTGGGACAGGAGCGGCACGGTTCTCCTTCTAATGAAATGATACCTGGAGCATACCTCCGCCCCAGCTAGCCCTCTTCCCAGTCCACTGCCTCCAAAGGCAGTCTCCCAAATTCTAAGGTCATCCAGTTTGTTCTATCCTATTTCTCTTCTTAGTGTGGGACCCTTTTCTTCCACTAGGTTTTCTAACTTCTTTCTAAAGTTGGCAGAACCCAAGGTGTGGAAAATGCTCCCGAGCTTTCTGCTCAGTGAACACTATCTTCACATCCCACTTCCATGGCTGCAGAGACCACTCGGAAAACGGAAGAGACCTGGCGGTGCCCAGGTAAGGAAGATGTGAGGAGACTCTCAGACCTCACCTTGATGTCAGACGCATTTTCTAACATGGCTTGACGGGAGGACACCTCTGCCTGGGACACAGAGAAGTCATTTTCCGCAGCATTGGCTGCTTTTAATGAAGCTACTTGACGCTCATACTCCATCTGTGAAGAAAGGAAAACGTATGTTTAAGACCATCATCTGCCAGTTTCCCATTACCAAAATACAGCTCCATGCCATCAGACATTGAAAGGACACAGAATGTGAGTCTTTCCTGGCTTCTATTATTTTACTTGAAGTAGCCTCCAAAGTTCTCCTTCCTGTCCTAGAATAGACACGCTTCCTGGATGAAGAGTAACAAAATCATATCCTCCACCCTGCAACATTTGACCACTAAGAACTCAAGGTCTTACCTGTTTCTTCAGCTTTTTCTTCTCCTTTTTGCTGAGGTGAGCATAAGGATCATCTGCCTTGGGCTCTCCACCTTCCTCCTCTTCTTCCCCTTCTTCTTCTGAAGCCTGTGAGAACCACAAAATGGTAGAACAGGAAGACTCATCCAGCCCCAGTCCCGCAGTCCACTCTAGTCTTCTATACCCCACCCACCCCCAGTCCTAGATGTCTTGCTGGATCCTCTTATTCGCACAGCCATCCCCTGCTTTCCTTGCAGTCACTTATCAATTATTGCCCAGAGGACTAGTAAGAGTGTCTGTATGCACAATGGAGCTCTGAACATGTAACTATGAACACCAATACGATGTAACAAGGTGTGGAGTAAACAAATCCTTTCCCACAGGAATCATAAGGTACACTGCTTATAAGCTAATACAAAAAGAAAAGTTTAGGTAGCCTAATATGCAACCACTGAGAAGTCAAGCGGAATTACAGAATTTAACGAGAGCTAGAATTACATGCTCTTGTTGCTGATAAGTGCCATGGAGTCAGTTCTGACCCACAGTGACCTGGTACAGGGTTTCTGTGGCTTTAAATCTTCACGGGAGCAGAAAGCCTCATCTCTCTCCCTTGGAGCGGCTGGCAGGCTCCAACTGTGGACCTTGTGGTTTGGTCCACTGCTTATCATATGGAGCCATGGTACCGTAAATTATATAAGGGAGTGCTCGATTCCCTTATATCATACAGTGAGGTAACTGAGGTAGAAAGATGTATTCTAGGTCACAGAGCAAGTAGGTAGCAAGGTAAGGACCCAGATCACCTGAGGCTAACACCAGGGCCCTTTCCTGTCTCAATCAGGGGTTACAAACTACAGCTCATGGGCCAAATCTGATCTGAACCCTGTTTTTGAACAGCCTGTACGTTAAGAATGATATAGGATAAGCAATGGACCACAGGGTTGGTTTGAACCACAAGGTCGGCAGTTCAAATCCACCAACCGCTCCTCAGAAACCCTATACAGGATCACTATGAATCGGAACTGACTCAATGGAACTCAACAACAAATGTTAGCAATGGAGCCTGGTGTGGTGCTGTATGATTAAGCACTAGACTGCTGACTGAAAGGTCAGCAGATCAAACCCACCAGTCACTCCTCAGAAACCCTATACAGATTTCTATGAGTTTCACTATGAGTTGAAATCAGTTTGACAGTACGTAACAACAACAATAACAAGCGTGAAAATTAAAAAAGGAGAAATACAACAGAGATCATTATGTACCCCACAAAGGTAAAAGGTATTTATTATCTGGCCCTTTTCAGAAAAAATGTCAACCCTTTTTCTGAAAGCAACTGTGTCCCCAGAACTAGCTCAACCATTAGAGGCCACAGAGTCCTTAGTCCCTCTTCTCACCACCCACCCAAGACCTACTTTCTCTGCTTTCTTGCCCTTCTCCTTTCCTTGTCTGGGTGGCTCCTTTTCTTTCATTATTTCTTCATCATCATCCTCTCCACTCTCCAGAGCTGCAAATTTATTTTGAGGCTAAAAGGGACAAGACAATAGGTCTGAGGATAAGTTCTAATTCCCGAGACTCAACAGGCCTTCTTGTCAATTACTCCCTTACCTTGGCCTTCCCCTTCGACTTTTCTTCCTTTCCTTTTTTGCCCTTGAGGCCGGGTTGCTGTTCTTCAGATACAGCCTGGGGAGAAACACACAGACAAGAACATTACTCTGCTATCTTGCTGCTCAACAAGCATTTCTAGGGAATGAGTGTTACTATGTTCAAGTTAACTCTACTGAGCACTGCTATGAAGAAAACAAGACCCAGAAAAAGTCTAGATTCTAGCTTAAGACCAATGAATAAACACTGAGCAGATAATTAGAGGACATTAGCGAAGCCAAGGGATGTGGGTTGGAATGCTCCCTTGAAAGGACAAATCTTGAGGTGAGGAAATGGACATGGGCTCAGGAAGAGGAATTCTAGAGAAGAGAAAAGAGAAGCATAAATAACACATGTTTCAACATAGACAGTCAAAGTGGATGCCAAGATGTGATCAGGCTGATCTGAGAGACATACACAGAAGAGTCCCAAATAAAACTACAGACGAGTCGAAAAGCAAAGACTCAAAGCCCTTATTCTAGTTTTTTGAAAGGCAACAGAATCACTGTAAATTTCTAGGCAATGAAAAGAACATTAAAAATAAAGATGATTTTGACAGCAAATCCAAGACACACCTAGAAGAACTAGTTTAAAAGCAAGAAAACACACTAGAGAATTACCACATCAAGGCCAAAAGGCGCTAAAGGAGGGGGGACTGACTGGTAAAGCCACTACAGTTACCTTATTGATCCGATTCTTCTCAGGCTTCGCAGGCTTAGGAGGACATTTTTCTTCTTCCTCCTCATCTTCCTCACTCTGATCCTGAATTAGGGCTGCAAAAGCATTACCGCCCTAGAGAATGAAAGGGCAGGAGTTGTCAGTGAGACAGTCCACGTTGCATCCCTGGGGTCTCTGTTTATCACAGAGATGTCTTACCTTGGTTTTCTTCCCTCCTCGGGGTACTGGAACAGGTACTGAAAGGACAGGGAGAGAATGAAATAATTAAAGAGAGTGACAATATCTGGTTCCTCCAACTAATCCAATTGAGGTACTTCACTCTTCTCGATTCAGGAATTCCAGGTATCCATCTCCCTCAGGCCACTTACCCTCATCCTCCTCATCACTGGCTGGCACTGAGAGCTTCTTAAGGCGCTCCATGAGTTCTTTCTCCTCTCCATCATCATCCACATCTTTCTTCCGCCTGCCTTTTCGGGTGTCTCGCTTCTTTTTTTGCTGCTAAACAACAGAGTCCAACATCAGTTGAGTGAACAAACGTGAGCTGATTAGGGGCTGATGGGCCCCAGATGCCCCCCAGCACCGGTACCTGCTGCTGCTGCTGCTGCTGCTGTTGCTGCTCCTTCTCCTTGAGTGCTTTCTCTTCTTCCTCAGCTTGCTTATCTTCTACTGCCAGCTCTTCAAAGAACTAGCCAAGGAATTAAGACATATAAAGACAGGCTCAGAGACCAACTGAGCTCTTCTGCCATACACAGGCCCACTGACCCGCCATTTTACCCTCCCCTTGCCTCCTCTTTTGACAAGTCGTCTTCTCCCTCAGACCTCCCACCTCCTTCCCAGAGCCATTTACTTTGCTTTGGAGCACTCATAAACATTTCTTATACTCAAACCTTATTGCCTCACCGTCTTTTTGGTCTTCTTGTCCTTCTTTCCTTTCTTCACCACTTTCTCTACAAGGTTAAGCAGACATTGGAAGAACACTTATCTACAAATGCCAAAGCAGCCTGATCTCCCCAGCAAAGCGCTCAGTGGCCTCCACTGTATTTTACTATTTTGCAACCCAACTGTCACTCCCTAGACATCTGTACTGCCCTACAACTCCTGTAGAATTAAGCATCCCTACCTTTGTTACTTAATCCAGGAAATACTGTTTTACCAAAAAGCTACCATATGTGACACCTAGTTAATACTGGGGATACTGCAATGAACAAGACAACTATGGTTTTCTCTGGAGCGGATAGGCTTTTAAAAGGAGAGTTTTTTAAACTTATCATTTACAAGTGTGCTGAATATTCCCAAAGGGAAGGTAAAGTTTACTACCAGAGGGGTTGGAGGCTAGGGTGCCATCCCTGTCTTGAAAAGATGGCACTTAAAAACATAAGAGACATAGCCAGAAATATCACCATAGAAAGCTTGTAAGTCCATCTTCTGCCTATAACTGATTGGAATACCTAAAATGGGGCTACAACGTGCCCAGTGAAGGAGGCCTCCCGCGGAGCCTCTGTATTACATAAGACTATAGGTGGAATCCTGAACAGCATCCAGACTCTTCAAAGGTGGGAAATTTCCACTTGAAACGACAGCCAGACCAGCCTGGAGCGGCTAGAAGAACAGAAGATACTTCTTGAAAGAGAGACCAACAGGAAAAATACAAAACAATATGGCAGACCAACTGATTACTACAAGAACAAGCAAGTTGCTCGCCCAGGAGGCATCAAGGCAAGTGGTTGGACCCCCTCAGAGCAAACCCCCTTCCAAGACTAAGACTCAATGGGAATACAAACACTGATTTGTGACCACATTCCTTACCGATAAGGGGAAGTGAGGGAAAAACAGTAGCAATGAAGCTGCGAGCTAAGCGCTACAACATTCAAGAGACTCCTGTGAACCTGAGTGGAGACCTGGTTGGACACCAGTGTGGCAAGACCTGGGGACTCTTGGGCCCAGAATCACTGACATAGCCACAGAGGACTAGAGTGGAGAGTGAAGCATCCAGTTGATAAGAAGAGAGGGCACATGCACAAGAACACCCACACTTGCAGATAATACCCACCTGATCTGGCTTCAATGACTGGATGATCAGAGCTCAACTAGAAGAAAGAAGAGGAAAAAGAGTAATCTGATACAGTTTGATGAACTTGACCTACACCTATGGATGCAGTAGCTCAAAAGAGGGGACAAATCGTTACAGCAAGGATCATTCTCATTCCCTCCATACACAGAATAGACAGGGATGGGCAACTTGGACATTAGCTACCCACAGTGGGGAGGGGCGGGTGGTTTTACGAAGGCAAGAAGTGACTGGCTTACAAGATTTCAAGAGGGAACCTGCCCAGGAGACATCAAGGCAAGTGGTCGGGTCCCCTCAGTGCAAACCGCCTTCTAAGACTAAGACTCAATGGGAATACACACTCTGATTGGTGACCATGCTCATCACCGATAAGAGGAAGTGAGGGAAAAACAGCAATGAAGCTGCAAGTAAGCCCTACAATGTTCAATAGATTCCTGTGAGCCCGGGTGGAGACCTGGTTGGCCAGCAGTGTGGCAAAACCTGGGGACTCTTGGGCCCAGAGTCAGTGACAGCCACAGTGGACTAGAGTGGAGAATGAAGCGTTCAGCTGATAAGCAGAGAGGGCATATGCACAAGAACACCCACACTTGCAGATAATACCCACTTGACCTGGCTTCAATGACTGGATCATCAGAGCTCAACCAGAAG
>NW_006408851.1:2066055-2076997 GCF_000296735.1 Chrysochloris asiatica
AAAAAAAAGAAATACGAGGATCCAGCCCAGGCACATGGTGGGTGCCATCCCTGCTGCAGGGAGAGGGACAGACAAGTTTGTGCACAAGTACAGTTCTGAAAAAAGCATCCACAGTAAAGAAAAGAAAAAAGTTCCATGTGGCTAAAGCATAAGAGACTGGGGAGGGAGAATGGGGCAAGGTGAGGCTGGAATGGAGAGGTTCTAAGTCAATTTAAGGAATGAGAACTTCAACTGACAAAATCTCTTCTGCACTTTAACACTTGCTCTAGCTTCAGAGTGAAGCAAGGATGAGAAGAAACAAGTACAGAGGGAAATCCATCAGAGGAATCCAGGAGACACATAATGATACCTGGTCTAGGGTGGTGGCATGGGAAAGAGAGAGAAGTAGGAATCACAGGGTAGGGGTAGAAGTGGGAAGGGAAATAAATCAGCGAGAACTCAAAGATGACTCTGGTTTTTATCTAGCAAAATAAGATAGTCTAGTGGTGCCATTTACTAAGACAGGAAATACTGGCACAGAAGACGTTTCCCTCCCCTTGTACTGCCCTTAATCCCACCCCCATGGAGAGAAGGGTAAGATGATGTTACGAATTCCAGTTAGCATATGCTGTTTATAGTACCTACAGGCCACTTACACAGGACTGTCTGGTATGAAAATGAATGGCTGGGATTTTACCCACCTGCTATGTTCACACACTATAGCACATATCACATTGTGCTATATTTGTTTTGTGTGTCCCTCTTTCATTCAAGAACACAATCCGAGAGAGAGACTGTTTAGCATGTGGTGTTCCCGGTGAACAAAGCAGGAAATCATTAAAAGTTTACTGGCTGAACCAATTCCAGCTCCTTCCTCCCTTCTATTCCTGTTTTCCTGAAGGTAAGGAACTATCTCTAATCTCCCTCTCCCCTACCCTAGTCACACAGAGAGGTAGTCTACAGCCTCAGGGTTTCTTCTCTTCATGTCCAGGTCTACCCACCTTCGCCTCCAAACAATCTCCTCCACTGCTACTCATTTCCATCCAAAAGCATCTACTCAATTAATCATTCAACTTTTTCCAAAAACAAGTTGATGGCTTCCTACTATCTACCATATTAAGTATAATCTTCCCAAACCAAAATTTGTTTGTATTCCCGCCTGTTGTTGTTAAGTGCTGTCCAGTCAGTTCCTACTCACAGCAACATTGTATAGGGTTTCCAAGGAGCAGCTGATGAGTTTCAACCGCCGACCTTGTGGTTCAAATAGACCTTGTGGTCCAGCACTATACCCCACAGTGCCACACTTAGGTGCTGTAAAATCAGTTCCAACTCAAGAACAAAGTGAAACATTGACCAGTCCTACACCATCCACCCAATCACTCTTAAGTTTGAGGCCACTGTTAGAGCCACTGTGTCAACTCAGCTCGTGGAGGGGCCTTCCTCTTTTTCACTGACACTCTACCAAGCATGATGTCCTTCTTCAGGGGCTGCTATTGTTGTTGTTAAGTGCCATCGAGTCGGTACAGACTCATAGCGACCTTATGCACCGTAGAATGAAACACTGCCTGATCCTGGGCCAACCTCACTGCTGTTGCCACGCTTGAGTCCATTGATACTGCCACTTGGCCAATCCATCTCATTGGAGGTCTTCCCCTTATTCTCTGACCCTCCTCATTACCAAACATAATATCCTTTCTCCAGCGACTGGTCCCTCCTGACAATATGTCCGAAGTATGCGAGACGAAGTTTGGCCATCCTGGCCTCCTAGTAATCATTTATTTGGGAAAGTTCTACTGAGCATCTACTATGCCAAACACTGGAGATAAAGGGCATATAGGATATAAAGACAATAGAGCAATCTGTAAATTGGGGGTTCACAGATTGAACTGGCTCTTTATCTTTTCTAGTAGAAATCTTTCAGTTTCTCTACCCATACCTATGTTCTAGATAAACTGACTTCTCTCTGCTTCTAGGCAAGCTTATGACTGCCTGTCTTTTGTTTAATCCAGAACACATTTTAACAATCTAATCCCAGTATTGGCTGACAAGTATGATGGGGTTGAAAGAGGCACAGGAGACAGATAATGAAAGGTTTTATATGCTATTCCAAGGAGTTTAATCCAAAAGACATTAAGAAGGAGGACCCAGTGACATATAAGAAGGGATGACAAGACCAGCTCACCTTAACAAGACTAAGTGACTCAGCCCAGATATAAATTTCTCACCAGGGCTAACCAAAGTCAGCTGCCATGAGTCAACTCTGACTCCTGGCAACCCCATGTGTCAAGAGTAGAATTGTGCTCCATGAGGTTTTCAAAGGCTGATTTTCAAGTAGACCTCATGACCTTTCTTCTGAGATGCCTATGAGTGGACCTGAACTGCCAACCTTTGTTTGTATCACCCAGGGATTTCTACTTAATCTTAAAACAAAACAAAGAACACATGGGAGTCCATTGCAACTCATAAGGATCTTATAGGACAGATTAGAAATCCATGAGGTTTCTAAAGGCTGTAAACCTGTACATAAGCAGACTGTCACATCTTTCTTTTGTGGAACGGCTGGTGGGTTCAAACTGCCATCTAGTTAGTTAACAGCCAGGTGTTTAATCACTCCACTACCACGGATCCTAAGTCCTTAATCTTAAACCCCTAACAACTATTTTCTATTTTTTGCATTCATAGTTCAAAAGAGCAGCTCATCTCCCTTTTCTGAACATGTTGCATCCTGATTTGCCACTGACCCCCTTAGCTACTCAATCCAAAAAGCATTTTCTAGTCTTTGCTTGACTTCTCTGCACCATTCCATGCTACCTCTATCTCAATTTAAAAATCCTTCTCTCCTATTGTTATTTAGAGTACTGGTGTGGTGCAGCAGGTTTGAACCCACAAGGTCAGCGGTTCAAGTTCATCAGTTGCTTCTCAAAAACCCTCTAAAGTGATGGTCTTCTTTGATACTTATGTAGTATGGCAAGTCCTACAAGAATGAACTCAGTTATCTCATTCCTGGGAGGTTTTGCAGACAATACTACCCACCTTGTCTTCATCTCTCCTATCCTACCATAGCATTTACAAGCATATTCATCACACCCTGTGACTAGCTCTGTTTCCACCACTAGATTTGAGAGCAAGGCTTATTCCTTATCTCTAAATCCTGAGTTTCTCTGCACAGTATTGGACATACAGCAGACATCCAACAAATGCTTGTAAAACTAATCACTATGTACCTACTGTAGTTATTTGTGTACATTTCTAGTTCTCCCTTTAAGTGTCTTCAAGCCTTGGGGGGTGTCTTCTCCCTTACCCACAAAGCACAAGTCTGGGGGGCGGGGGGGAGGTCTTCAAAAAATTCGTGAAAAAACTGGATTAAAGAATGGGGTGTTTCCATTAATTTTTTGAAGCGCCTCATATACACAGTGCTTTTTAGTAAACTTTAACAGCATTCCAATACTCAACATCTACACAAATGCTCTGTTGTTGTTAAGTGCCAATGACTCGGTTCCGACTCATAGAGACACTATATAGGGTCGAGGAGTGTGGCTGATGGGTTTGAACCGCTGACCTTGTAGTAAGCAGTCCAGTGCTTATCCTACAGCATCACACCAGGACTTCTTGTTGTTAAGTGCCGCAGAGTCGGTTCCGACCCATAGCGACCCTGTGTAGGGTTTCCAAGGAGTAGCTGGTGAGCTTGAACCACCAACCTTGCAGTTATAAACGGCTTTGCAGTCTGGCGCATTAACCCACAGCGCCACACCAGGACTAGCTGAGTTATAATGGTTGGTGTGACTTACTAAGAGGTCCATGTATGAGTCATCCTCTCTTGAAATATAGGTTGAATGAGGGCTCCTGGGGGGTTTGTGTATGCGAGGGTGGGGGGGGTTACAAAGCCGGGCTTATATAGGCCTGTGGAATGTGGGGACAACGTCCAAAAGAGAAGAAAACTGGACTTTCTCATTTCTCCCTTCGGCACCATATGTTTTTCCTCCTCTCTTAACCAATCCCAGTTAAGCCCGTGCAAAACACGCGGGCACTTCTTCTATCCCCCCCACCTTAAACCCACTCCTGCCAGGACACTCTCCCGGTGCCAAATCACGCATGCGCGGGAGACACCGCACGGCCAGATCAGTCTCGTGGCCCATGATTCTCTACTAAGACACGCGCACTCTGCTCTCTTCTTTCCTCTTCCTCTCTCGTTCCTCCCTTGCCAACAAGCCTCACCTGCGGGGCTCGTGCTCTCTCCGTCCCCGATCCACTCGGGCTCCGGCGGCTGCTGCTTAGGCGCCTTCGGCATCGCGGTGGCAGTTACGGATACTCTGACGGCGCCCGGTGCTGTTTCCGTTTCCGGCGGCAAAGATCCCCGAACGGGGCGGGCTCTGCCATCCAGAGCGGCGGACTCCGCCCCACGGGTGCTGCACGTGCTTGCTGCTGCATCATCCTGGGGCGTTCCTGGGACCAGGTGGAGTAGTGATCTGCGGAGAACCGCGGGTGGAGGGCGTGTCAGCCCTCCCGCAGCGTCAGCTGCGCCTTTATGAAGGTCTGGGAATCCTGACCCGGGTGACCTGGGACGCCGCGTCACTCAAGGAGACTGAATTTAATAATTTCCAACGATAACTAATGTGCCAAGGCATAATTTTTACTTCAAGCTTCCCCCCCCCGCCCCCCCGGTAGTTGTTGAGACATACTTTTGTTTTAATTTAAAGTGGATACTGTCTTCTACTAAACTACTAACTTGATCACAGAAAAGATGATCTAGTTCATCGACTCAGTAATAGGTCAGTCGGCCCAGTGTTGAGATGTGTTACATAATCCCAAAGTTTACAGATATCGGATCCCACTTCCTCAAATTATAAATGAGGGCTGCTGACTGTAAGGTTGGTGGTTCAAACCCACCAACAGCTCCTTGGAAACTTTACAGGGTCGCAGTGAGTCAGAATCGATTTGTCAGCACTGAACAACAGAGTTCAAGGAGTGAAATCATGATGCAGTAGAGCTGGTGTTCACTTTTTTGTTTTTTAATAACTTTATTAAAAGTATACATTACCTAAAGAAAAAATTGATTATTGAGTCAATCTTAGTTAACAGGGTTGGTGTTGTTAGGTTCTGACTCATAGCTACCCTATGCACAACAGAACAAAACACTGCCTGGTCCTACCATCCTCATTACCTTTCAGCCTATTATTGCTGCCAATGTATCGCATCCATCTCTTTTTGGGGTCTTGCTCTTTTTCACTGACCTTTCACTTTACCGAACATGATGTCCTTCTCCATGGACTGGTTCCTTCTGACAGCATGTCCTAAGAATGAGGCAGTTTTCTTTGGAGAACACATCTTCTCTTCTAAGGAGCATCCTGTTTGTACTTCTTCCCAAGACAGATTCGTCTGTTTTTCTGGCAGTCCGGTACTGTTAATATTCTTTGCCTTAATTCAAATGCACCGATGTTAAGCAATAAACTGCTCTTGAATAGAAAATATTCACACCAAAAGTGGTAAGGAGCTAGATCAAGCAACCAAGTACACAGTTTTAAAAGGCAGTTAAGAATTTCTACTAGAGAAATTGAATTACCAAGTTTTATAATGCCATTATTATAAAGTCTTGTCGTTGGTCTCATAGTATAATTCTCTAGTGGGGATTGGTTGTGTCTGACAGGCTGCATCAGAAACATCTTTCAATGGCAATGTGGTTTTTGTTGTTTTTTGTTTTTTTGGGGGGGCGGGGGGCGGGCAGGAATCCCTGCAGTCAGACCATGTTGAAAATTCTTTGTTGGTTTATATCTGGCATTTTAATTCATTGTTCTCTGAAAGATCCAAATCTGACACAATGGTCACTTTGTTCTTAACAGCAACAAACAGCTCATATTTAAAGTGTTTAATTTGATATAAAATGTTTACATATGTATATGCCATTTCTAAGGTGTGCTTGCTTGACCCAAGCCTTGATATTTTCAATAACTTCATATGAAAGTTGGACAGTGAAAAAGGAAGGCCATAGAAGAATTGATGCATTTGAGTTATGGTGCTGAAGAAGAATATTAAAAGTACTATGGACTGCTCAAAGAACAAATAAATCTGTTAGAAGTACAGCCAAAATGCTCCTTAGAAGCCAGGATGGCGAAACTTCATCTCTCATACTTTGTATGTGTTATCAGGAGGAACCAGACCCTGGACAACGACATCATGCTAAGTAAAATGGAGGGTCAGAAAAAAAGAGGAAGACCCCCAATGAAATGGGTTGGTACAGTGGCAGCAGCAATGGGCTCAAGCTTAACAGTGATTGTGAGGATGGCTCAGGACTAGGCAGTGTTTCATTCTGTTGTGCATAAAGTGGCTATGAGTTGAAATGGACTCGATGGCCCCTTACAACACCACCACCATTATCATTAGTCATCTGTCAGTTTGTCTGACTGTAACAGCTTGTGTGTTGCTGTGATGCTAGAAGTTGTGCCGCTGATAGTTGAAATACCAGCATCATTGATCATAGTGAACAGGTTTCAGTAGAACTTCCAGACTAAGGCAGACTAGAGAGAAGGAAAAGTGGACCACTTCTGAAGAGTTAGCCACTGAACAACCTTATGAGAGGCAGCATAATGTTAGTCCTGGAAGGTGAGACCCTTAGGTTGGAAGGCACTCAAAATACGACTTGTGAAGGGCTGCCTCCTCAGTGTAGAGTTGCCCATTATTGATATGGATGAAGCAAAGTTTTAGGGACCTTTATTTTGCTGATGTAGTACAACTCAAAATGAGAAGAAACAGCTGCAATCATACATTAATAATTGGAACATAAAATGTACGAAATTATGAATCTAGGAAAATTAGAAGTTGTCAAAAATGATCTTAGTCATCAAAACATTATCCCAGAAAAAAACAAAACAAAACAAAAACATTATCCTAGGCATTAGTGATCTGACATGGACTCTTATTGCCATCTTAAATCAGACAAGCATATGGTTTACTATGCCAGGAACGACAAAGATGAATGGCATTGCATTCATCATCAAAAAGAGCATTTCAAGATCTATCTTAATGTACAGTGCTATGATGCTATTCATACACTTAAAAGGAAAACCACTTAATAACACAATTATTCAAATTTATGCACCAACCACTAAAACCAGTGATGATGAAATTGAAGAATTCTGCCCATTTCTTCACTCTTAAATTGATCAAACATGTAATGAAGATGCAATGATATTTATTGGTGATTGGAATGTGAAAATTGGAAAACATCACCTTGGTGACATAAATGATGCTGGAGAACACATCATAGAATTTTGCAAGGCCAATGACTTACTCATTGCAAATACCCTTTTTTAACAACATAAAAGGTGACTATACACGTATACCTCACCAGATGGAATAAACAGGAAGCAAATTGATTATATCTGTGGGAAGAGACGATGGAGAAGCTCAAGGCCAAGGGCTGACTGTGGAACAGATCATCAATTGGTCATATTCAAGTTCAGGCTAAAGCTGAAGAAAATTAAAACAAGTACATGAGAGCCAAATAATGACCTCACATAATCCCACCTAAATTTAGAGACCATCTCAAGAACAGATTTGATGTATTAGATACCAGTGCCTGAAGACTAGAAGAGTTATGGGATGACATCAAGAACATCATATATGAAAGGACAAAAGATCATTTAAAAGACAAGAAAGAAAGAAAAGACCAAAATGAATGTCAGAAAAGATTCTGAAACTTACCCTAGAGCATAGAAAAGCTTAAGTAACTGGAAGAAATGAGGAAGTAAAATTGTTAAACAGAAAATTTCAAAAAGCATCTCAATAAGACAAAGTAAAGTATTACAATTAATTATGCAAAGGCCTGGAGTTAGAAAACCAACATGGAAGAACATGCTCAACATTTCTCAAGCTGAAAGAACTGAAGAAATAGTTCAAGCCTCGACTTACAATATTGAAAGATTCAATGGACAAGATGTTGAATCACACAGAAAGCATCCAAAAGAGATGGAAGGAATATAAAAGGCCACTGTAACAAAAAGAATTGGTTGATTCAGCCATTTCGGGAGCATATGATCAAGAACCAATGATATTGAAGTAAGAAGTCCAAGCTACACTGAAGGCATTGCTGAAAAACAAGCCTCCAGGAATGGATTACAATACAAATTAAAATGTTTCAACAAACTGATGCAGCACTGGAGGCACCCACATATCTATGTCAATTTTTGGAACAAAAAATTTGGAAGACAGCTACCTAGCCAACCAATTGGAAGAAGTCTATATTTGTTCCCAATCCAAAAAAAAGGTGACTAACGGAATGCGAAAATCATATAACAATAATATTAATATCACAAGCAAGTAAGATTTTGCTGAATGTAATTAAAAAACAGTTGCAGCAGTACATCAAAAGGAACTGTCAGAAATTCAAGCCAGCTTTAGAAGAGGATGTTTAACAAAGGATATCATTGCTGATCAGGTGGATCTTGGCTGAAAAAGAATTCTAAAAAAAAATGTTTACTTGTATTTTATTGACTTGCAGAGGCATTCTACTATGTGGATAATAACAAACTGAGTATTCCAGAACATTTAACTGTGTTCATGAGGAATCTATACATAGAATAAGAGGTAGTTGTTTGAAAAGAACAAAGGGATACTGAATGATTTAAAATCAGGAAAGGTGTGAACCAGGGTTGTATCTTTTCACCATACTTAATTCTATCTGTATGGAGTCCTGGAGTGGTGCTGTGAAATAATGCACTGGACCGAAAGGTCGGTTTGAACTGCAAGGTCGGCAGTTCAAATTTACCAGCTGCTCTTCAGAAACCCTATACAGAGTCACTACGAGTTGGAACTGACTCGATGGCACTTAACAACGATTCCATCTGTATACTGAGCAAAGAATTCTGAGAAACTGGGTTATATGGCATCAGGATTTAAGGAAGAATTATTACTAACAATCTTCAATATGCAGATGACACAACCTTGCTTGCTGGAAGCAGAGGACTTAAAATACTTACTGATGAATATAAAAAAATACAGCTTTCAGTATGGATTGCTCCATAACGTAAAGGAAATAAAAATCATCATAACTAGACCAATAAATAACATCATGCTAAATGGTGAAAAGATTGAAGCTGTCAACGATTTTATTTTGCTTGGATCCACTATAAACATGCATGGAAGCAGCAGTCAAGAAATCAAACAACATATTGCATTAGGCAATAGTACTGCAAAAAACCTCAGAGACTAGTTTGAGAGCTAAGGTGCACCTGACCCAAGTCATGGTATTTTCAATTACCTTATATGCATGTACAAGTTGGACAGTGAATAAAGAAGGTCACAGAAGAATTAATGCATTTGAATTATGGTATTGGTGAAGAATATTGAAAGTATCATGGACTGCTAGAAGAACCAACAAATCTATCTTGGAAGTGGTACAACCAGAATGCTCTTTAGAAATGTGGCTGGTGAGACTTCATCTCTCATTCTTTGGACACATTGTCAGGAGGCATCAGTCTCTGGAGAAGGACATCATGCGAAGTAAAGCATAGAGTCAATAAAAAAGAGGAAGACTCGCAGAAACAGTGGCAGCAACAACAGGGTCACACATAACAATTATGAGGATGGTGAAGGACGTGGAGATGTAGCCATAGAGTATGCATAGGGTCTGTCTGAGTCAGACTAACTCTATTGCATCTAACAATAACAACAATATACACCTTAAAATCATCACCATAATAAATATTTGGGTTAACTTCTAAGTCAACTGCTTTATAGGTTGTGGTTGTTAAATGCCTTCAAGTCAGTTCTGACTCGTAACGACTCTGTATAGGGTTTCCTAGGAGCAGCTGGTGAACTTTTACTACTGACCTTGCAGTTCAAACCAACTTTTCAATCCAGTGCATTAACCCACAGCACCACACCAGGTCTCATGTACCATGAATTGAATTGAGTTCCCCACAAATACGTGTCAGCTTGGCTGAGCCATATTCCTCAGTTATATGATGATTCCCCATGATGTGATCTGATGTGCTGAGCCAGTAGGAGGTTTAAGGATGGGATGTTGTTGTTAAGTGCCATCCACTTGTTTCCAAATCATAGTGACCCTGTGCAGGGTTTGTAAGGAATGTCTGGATAGTTGGTGGTTTTGAACCACTGTGGTTAGTGCTGTTGTTAAGTGCTGTTAAAACAGTTCCGACTCATAGCGACCCTGTATAGGGTTTCCAAAGAACGGCGAGTAAGCTTGAATCGCTGACCTTGCAGTCCAGTGCATTACCCTGCAGTGCCACACTGGGACTTGTGGTTAGTACTCCAGTGCTTATCCTTCAGTGTCATACCAGGATGGGATGTTTGTTAAGTGCCATCGAGTTAGTTTTGACTTATAGTACTCCTGTATAGAGTTTCCAAGGAGCGACTGGTGAGCTTGAACCACTGATCTTGCAGTTCAAACCGACCTTACAGTCCAGCACATTAACCCACAGCACCACACCAGGACTCCAGGATGGGATACATCACCCTTAATCCCATCATGATTCTGATTCAATGTAAGGGAGATTCACAGGGGTGTGGCATGCAACACCTTTAATCTTACAAGAGATAAAAGAGAACTCAGCAGAATAGAGGGACCTACTACCACCAAGAAGATGTAGGAATGGAGTTCATTCTTTGGACCTGGGGGCAGGGGGGTCCCTGCACATGAAGCTCCTAGATACAGAGAAAGATTCTCCAAGGAATGCTGAGTCTACAGATGCTGAAAGAAGACAAGGACCTTTTCCCAGAGCTGATGATCTAGATTCAGACTTCTGGCCATCCAAACTGTGAGAGAAGAAATATATGTTTAAGTTATCCACTTGTGGCATTTCTGTTATAACAGCACTAGATAACTAAAACAGTAGGGGAGCTTGCTCGACGCATTCTCATAGCCTTACCAGTTTGCATTCACTGCTTAAACTCCTACAGTAATGATTTTGTCCACACATTTCTTGAATCCATCCTTTTTTTTTTTTTT
>NW_006408851.1:2077747-2092675 GCF_000296735.1 Chrysochloris asiatica
TGTTCTGATTGGATTTTCAAAAACCTTTTTACTGTGAATTGAGTGAAGGTTTACAGAACAGATCATCAGTTAATAATATTTACTTCTATACACTTTAACTGTTTTGACTGGATTTAAAAAACAACACTTTTTTATTATGAATTGAGTGAAGGTTTACAGAACATATCATTAGTTTACAGTATTTACCTCTATTCACTTTAACTCTTGCATTCCTCCCTGCCCTGAATCCATTCTTGTCAGGGTCACCCAATCAAGGTGACCTTTATTCTCATCCTACTCACACTCCCATCAACATTTGATAGGATGGTCTCCCCTTCCTTTTTTTCTTCAAAAACACTGCTCCCTCTAGGTTTCCTTCCAACCTTTTCTCCCTCTTCTACTAGTTCTCTTCCAGAAGTCTAAATGTTAAATGTGTCAGGCCCAATTCTTAACACTTCTTTCTCTAGACTTATCAACTATGTTACCCAACTTTAAACACTGTAAGGAATGAAGATTCCCCAATGACTTTCAACAGCCCCAACTTTATCCCTGAAGCTATAGGCTCTGACAGCTTGTTGGACATTCTTCCTGGGGTAAAATCAATGATTGCAAGTCCCTCCATGGACCATCAAGGAGCTCTGGTAGCATAGTGGTTATGAGTTGGGCTGCTAACCTCAAGATCAGCAGTTTAAAACTATCAGTTGTTCCGCAGGAGAAAGGTGAGGCTTTCTGCTCCCGCAAAGATGGCAGCCTCTGAAACTCTATGCAGGGTTGCTGTAAGTTAGAACCAACTCCACAGCATATCACCACCACCATCACCACCATGTACCACCATCAGTATTTACCTGTATTCATTTTAACTCTTGCATTCTTCATGTCTTCTGCTGCAATCATTGTAATGAAATAAAGTCTATGATTTTTTGAGTGTAAAACTGATAATCTGCTCTGTAAACCTGCACTCAATTCACAATAAAAATCAATAAATCAATTCTACTGCCATCGAGTTGATTCCAACTCATACTGACCATACATAGAGTTTCCAAGTCTGTAAGTCCTTTTTAAACAAAAAACAAAAACTTTTTATTGTGTATTGAGTGAAGGTTTATAGAGCAAATGATCAGTTTTATATTTAGCATATTATACATTTTACTTCATTACAATCCTCTTTATGTACCATCAGTTAACAGTATTTACCTCTATTTACTTTACTATTGCATTCTTTCCATCTCCTGTTACCATCATCTTTCCTCTGCTAACCTCCCTCTTGTTGTATATTGCCTGCCCTGTCACCCATGTCAACATGTCTACTCTCTAGTCGATGAATAATTTCCCTCCTCCTTCTCTCTTTAACCATCATAGTTATTCCCGTTAATAAAACTTTTCTTAACTTTTTACATTAGTTTCAGCAATATTTGTCTTTTTGTGATTAACTGATTTCTTTCAGCATAATGTCCTCCAGGTTCAACCATGTTGTGAAGTGTTTCACAGATTCATCATCATTCTTCAATGTAGCCTTCCACTTAAATATGTACCAAAGTTTTTTTTAACCATTCCTCTGTTGATGAACATTTAGGTTATCTCCATCCTTTTGATGAATGTTTTGTAGATCACATATTGAAGGATCCTGTTTTCTTATCCATTTTGCTCTGTCTTTTGATTGGTACATTTAATCCATTCATATTCAGTGTAATTATCAATAGGTGAAGTCCTGGTGCATAAGCACTAAACCAAAAGGTTGATTTGAACTGCAAGGTGGTGGTTCAAACCCACCAGCTGCTCCTTGGAAACCCTATGCAAAGTTGCTATGGGTCAGAATCAACTCGATGGCACGTAACAACAATCAATAGGTATTGAATGATTGCTGTAATTTTACTGTGCATTTTTTGTGGTATTGCTGGTTTCTTTGTTCGCACAATTTTCTGTGCTGAGTTCATTTTGTTTGTGGATTTTCTTTTCATTTACAATTCTGTTAATATAATGTGGAGTGTATCTTTTAGATTTTCCTCTTCAGTGTTCATGTGCAGGTGCACTAACTTTCAGGATACATTACAGGTTACCTTGCAATTTATTTATTTTTTTCCCCCTATTTAAAATTGTTTTATCTTTAAGTCTACTTGATTTCCTTGCCATTTAGATATTCTGTATTTATACTATTCTCTCTTGTTGCTTTGTAGTTGACTTCTGGGGCAGGGAAAGAGAGCTATAGAGAGAAAATAGGGGAGGAAATAAAAGGAAGAAATTTGAAGTAGATACTTAGAAAAACCAGGAAGATGGAAGATGAAAAGAGAAAGAGAGTGAGAGTAGTAAAGAAAGATCAAAAGGGGGAAAAAAAGGAGAAGAAAAATGAGAAACAAGAAAGGAAAACAAAAATGGAGTTAGAAAGGATAAAATTAAAGGGAATTGAAAGAGAACTAGGAGGAATAAACAATCAAACACCAGGAAACAAAAAAAGCCAAACCTGACAACAAAACAAAACAAAAATCAGTGCAGCTGTTAGATACAGAGAGGAGAAAACTCTGGGGGCGCTCCTGCCAGTCAGGCTTAGGAGGTGGGTGAGGGAGGGATGTGACAGTAGAGTTTCTGGCCCTAGATGTTGTCTATGTTCAGGTCACTCAATTCAGAAGTAGTTCATGGAGGCCCTTGATAGGGCTGGTTTCAGTGTCTGTTAGGACCACAAGGCAGCTGGGGGCTGGGTGACTGATTAAATCTGGTGGTTGTCCAGGTTTTGTAGGCCTGAAGCAGAGCCTGCCTGAATCCAGGCACCAAAACAGCATAACAAAGTTGAACAACTGGCCCCCACCTCACATTGATGTGGCTCTCAACCACAAGACTCCAGACTCCAGGAGAGCAGGGTCTGCACTAGGGATGGATGAGGGTCGGAGCTGCCCAGCCCTCTGTTTACCAAAGAAGTGTTGGGGGGAAAAAAAGAAGGAATCGCACTTTTCCCATCATCGGTGTGAATCTGCTCTGCCGGGGCACCTGTTGCTAAAACTACTCACAAGATGGTCATGCCATGTCTGGCTGGTCATTCACAAGTCAGCTTCCCTCTCTTACCTTCCCTGCTCAGCTTCTCCTTTCAACCAACACTCCATCCACTTCTCTAACCTTTCCTCTGAAGTTCAGGGCTCCTGACATTTCATCTGTGTGTTTCATTTGATTTATCATATCTTTGTTGTAGAGGCTCTGTGTAGTGCACCTGCCTAGTCCAGCATCTTGCAGAAAGTCTCAAGGTTGCAATTCTTTATGGAAGCAGACAGTCTTATCCTTTTCCCCACCGAACAGCTGGTAGTTTTGAGCCACTCATCTTGACGTTAGCAGTAGAACATCTAGTTTACAGTGCCACCGAGACTCCTTATCTATCTAGTAAGCATCTCAAATAGATACAAAACTGAACTCTTGCTTTTACTCCTCAAATCAGCATTTCTTCCAGGCTTCCTCTTGTCAGGAAACCATAAATCTTTCATCCAATTACTTGGGCCAAAACTGGATCATCCTCTTTCTCCATTCCCCCACCTCAACTAATCCATGTGTGCACTTGCAATATTTAATCCATTCAACAAGTATATTTATTGAGAGTATTGGTGCCCTAGCTTGGCACTGTAGAATAAGACTGGACTGCTAACAACAAGGTTGGCAGTTCATACCTACCAACTGCTCCTTAGAAATCCTGTACTGGGTCACTGTTAGAACTGATTCAACAACAGTGGGATATGCCAGGCACTATTCTAGGCTCTTGAATGAACAGTGAATTAAATACATAAACTATTTGTTTACATTCTAGCAGGGAGATTGTTTGCTGTTGTGCTGTTGAGTTGGTTCTGACCCATAGCGACCCTGTATAGGGTTTCTGATGACTTGCTGGTGAGCCTGAACCGCCAACCTTGTGGTTTCAGTCTGGAAGCTTCAGAGGTCTGTTCAGCACCATAGCAAGCCTCCACTAGCAAATGGGTGGTAGAATCTTAATCATCTTAATTAGATGCCTCATGATTACCTATGCAACAGCTTAATCCCATCTTTGTTTAACTATAGGTGTGCGCCTGGTGGTCTTCGGGTGGAAAGCACTGATCCTTTTACTGTCTTATTCTCTATTGGCTCTCCAGATTTTAGTGCAGCGAATGGCTGGTACAAGCTGTTTATCACAATCTAACATGGTTTCACCTGCTCAGAGACTGCTATTTTGCTGTGTGGAATAAAGATCACTTTTACAAGCCTCACTCAAAGCTAGGTATTCACTATGGAACTAAGTTACAACTAGTTGGACTGAAGTTGAGCTGGATGTTAGCTTCCAGGGAATCCCCTCCAAGACAGCTGTTATCCTTCATCCCTTCCTCTACCTTGAGGTTTGGAAAGCTCAAGCTTTAAGTTTCAGTGAGCTTGAACTCATCGAAACTCCTAGGGTTCTTACCCTAGGGATTAGAGTCCTTAGGTAGTGCAGAACACATTCAGCTGCTAAAAGAAAGGTTGGAAGTTTTGAGTCCACCAAGAGGTTCCTCAGAAGAAATGCTTGACAATTTCCTTTTGAAAAAGTGACTTGAAAATTCTTGGGAGCATAGTTCTCTGATGCTCTTGAGATCATGGAGAGCAGCCTCCATGGGAATTGGTACTCTAAGGATTGGGGAGCTGAAAACTGGGGGAAGCAGGCTCTAAAGACCTGAGGATCTTGTAGCATGAATTGTCACACATCTTAGACTATCTACCTCTTTATGTGTAAAAGAAATGCCTGTCTTGTTATAGGAGTCCTGCTGGCACAGAGGCTATGTGCTTGACTGACAACTGGAAGGTCGGTGGTTGGTTGGAATGCCCCAGCTGCTCCATAGGGAAAAGATGTGGCAGTCTGCTTATGTGGATTTCAGCCTTGGAAACCTGAGAGTCCTATTTGACTCCACTACAGCAAGGGTTTGACTGTTAAGTATCTTGCTTTAAGGCTAACCTTGGTTTTCTGTTTTGGCTGCATGTAACCTTGATACATTGAAACATACCCATATCAAACTCCTGCCATGGAGTAGATTCTGACTCACAGTGACCCTGTCTAGGGTGTCCTATGTAAGTTTCTAAAACTGTAAATCTTTATGGGAACAGCCAGCTTTATCTTTCTCACATGGACTGCTGATGGGTTTGAACTCCCAACCTTGAGGTTAGTAGTCTATTGCTTATTCTACAGCCACCAGGGCACTCTACATTGTAACATTTGTTGTTGTTAAGTGCCGTCGAGTCGGTTCCGACCCATAGCGACCCTGAACAGAGTTTCCGAGGCTGTAAATCTTTACGGGAGCAGAAAGCCTCATCTTTCTCCCACGGAGCAGCTGGTAGTTTCGAACTGCTGACCTTGTGGTTCACAGGCCGATTCATAACCACTACGCTACCAGAGCTCATAGTAGGTGCTTAACATTTACTGAATGTTACCTATGCTCATGGCCTCAACAACCATAGTTAAATTGATGTCTCTACACTAGACTACAGTACTCGGCTTTCTATCTTAGATGTCTTATAGGGCAGTTTAATGCAGCAATTCAGACAGAAAATTAAAAGCATTCTGCCTGTTCTCTTCCAATGATACCTTGCTGTGTAAAGGGCACTCAAGTTACACAAGCCAAAACTACCCTGAGAAACTGAAAATACATCATTTTTACTCATTTACAAATGTTTACTTTTCTCCAACTTCACGTTCATTAGCCAGGCCTGTGCTACCACCAGGACAACTGAATAAAAAGATGCTTCCAACCTCTGCTTCCAAAGGTAGTCCTCTCCATACATTATCAGTTGATCTTACTGAAAAGTCTTTCTATTCCACAACTTATTTGCTTAAAACTTCAGGGTTTTTTTTTTTTATTTTAAAAAAAGACCCAAATCCTATGTTGTAAAAGGCCCTGATCAACCTAGCTTCTGTGCCTTTGCCTTGTTTCCTGCTTTCTTTAATTCCTCTATTTTATCACAGACCTGTCCTGAGACGGCTCTTTCCCATCTCACCTCGTTTATCTGTGACCTTTGCTGACTCCCTTTAGTACACACTGCTTTCACATCTCTCTTTCACAGCACTTTTAACAGTTTACAATCCCCCTGTAGATTTTAAATTCACTTGTTTTGGCTCTGTTCTTTTTAGTGCCTAACATGTTGCCTGGCTCACAGGCACTCTACAAATATTTGTTAAAAAGAAAACTTAGTCATTACCAAATGTTACTCTTGAACACAAGGCAGCTGAGTCTGGTTGATGGAATCTATTCTTTTAGACTAGAAGACTCTGAAGCTTTGATATTATCACCACTGTGTGTGAATTAAATGAAGAATGCATGGACTCTCACAAGTAGGAATAAGCTCATCTGTGCTTCGAGGTGACTGGAACACAGGGATTATTAAAGAAAATGCTTGTTTCCACTGCATTTATTACTTATATAAAAAAATGTCTTTAAAAAAAAAAAAAAAGTCGCTCTCAGTTTTCCAACAGCTCTCATCTTTCCCTCTTGCCCACACAATTCCTGACTCATTTCCTCAGAGCAGTTCAAAACTGCATCTGCTCACTGCCGTTTTCACAGAAAACAACCAGTGCCAGGGATGGTGGGGAAGAGGGTTAGAAGAGGGCAACAGTACTGTGTAGGTTCCTCCAGAATATAGGCCAGGTGGAGATTCACAGAATTCAAATGAAAGGGCTGGTGGCCTCATATTGACATAGTCTAACAACAATGGGCCCTGCAGAGGCTTTACAATATGTTCTGTGGGCCTGACAGACCCAGAAAACCAACACTGGGAAAAGAATGGGAAGGATCAGGGAAGCAGTCTCTTGGAAAGTTTCATGATTCTCCCATATTGGGAGGTGGGGAAAGTCTTGAGGGCACCAAGAGCCTTATTATTCCGGCAGAACAAGTATGCCAGTGTTGGGAAGCTACAAATGCCACAAACACTGAGAAAGGCTACTGAGGGGATGCACAATTTCACAAACCACAGTGGTCACAGACCATAGCAATGGGGATCATGCTACTGACGCAGAACTACAAAATCCAAAAGTCCGGAGAGTGGCCTTCCAGGGGAGTAACTCCGTACCAATCTCTCACCTCAGGGACTCTAGGTCAGGCAACCTGGTAAGTTTCAGAGTAGGTGACAAGATTGGGGGCAGGGGAGTCACATAAAAAAGAACTTCAAACAAACAGCTATAAGAAAGGACTGGTAGGGAAATGGCTCCAGGGCTCTCAGGAGTTGAGGGCAATATTGGGTATGGGTGGACAGATGCACGAGAAACAGCACCAACATGGTAAGGAGGATGGGGAGGGAGGCAGCTGAGGGAAGCACAGATGGGGTCTCCAAGGTGAGTCTCTTGAGGCCGGATCAGAAGAGTGCACAGTGCACATCAGTGAAGAAACACAACGCTGGACCCAAACGGGGAGGTGGAGGATGACGATGGGTGTGTCACTGACTGAGGGTGTTGTGTGGGAGCCTCAGAGGAGCCATCACAGGGCCACAGGGAAATGACAGCTGCTAGGTTCCAGAGGCTGTATTCCAGCCTGGATGGGAAGGCACAGTCTCACAGAGGAGGGCCATTCACGCCTGGGTGGTAGAAGGCACAGAAGTCTTCGTATCGACAGTGGCCCTTTTTGGCAAAGTGTCGGCAGACGGGACGGTTGGATTTGTCTGTGAGTGAAAATTAGTTTAAAAAAATGAGTAAGAAAAGAAACAGGAAGTTACATTGCCTACTCCTTATCATTTCCAGAGATTTTTGGAATTGTAGTCTACGTTGGGTAAAGAAACATTCAAGGCCACTATTACTTCAAGGGAAAAAAAAAAAACTATAAAGGAGAAGCATGGTCATCGGTATTCTTGACAGTGGAACACTCTGGGAGCGGTGGGTATTAAACATGGTGGTTGTCTGCTGTTGAGTTGGTTCTGATTCAGAGTGACCCAAGGCTATAAACCTATATGGGAGCAGAAAACAAAACAAAACTCATCTTTTTCCCTCACAGTGGCTGGTGGATTTGAACTGCTCACCTTATAGTTAGCACCAATCAGTTGCTGTCAAGTTGGATTCCTGGCATGGTAGAAACCCCATGTATGTTGCCTCACAGATGGGCATTAAAAAAGTAGAGCTCACCTTCCATAACCTGGGGTCCATCCTTAGGAGGACAGGTGTTTTTGATGAGAGACCAGCTTTTGAGCCTTCGAGGGTTTCTCTGCTCTTTGTGGGGGGACCCATGACCTGGTCCTGGAAAAGGAGGTTCAGCATTGATGCCCCACCAACCACGACCATATGGGCCGAACCTGGGACCTAGGCCTCTTCGCATTGGGCCTCTACCCCGGGGAGGAGGTGGGAGACTCAACAGTGGTGGAATCAATGGTCCACTTGATCCTGGAGGACCTCTGTGAAGAGCTGCAGAGAGACAAAGACACAGAAAGGCAATTAAGGGCCAGTTTAATACTGCTGCAGAAATCCCTGATCTTAATTTTATTCTGTTATCACAAAGTAAACACACTTGTGTTATCTCCACCCAGGTGAAGCGATAGAATTTTTTAGCCCTTCAGAAATCCCCCTTGTGCCCTTGCCCGCCCTCCTCCCAAGGGCAACACTACGCTAACTTCTAACACCATAGGTTAGTTTTTGCCTGTTTTTGAACTTTGCATAAATGGAATCATACAGTCTGCATTCTTTTGTGTCTGGCTTCTTTCGCTCAACATCATGTTTGTGAGACTCATCCAGGTTGGTTGCCTGTAGCAGTAGTTCGCTCATTTTCATTGTAGTGTAGTATCCAATTGCATGCATATACAACAATTTATTTATCCATTCTACTGGTGGTGGACATGTGGGTGGTTTCCAGTTTGGGGCTATAACAAAAAATGCTGCTATGAACATTTTTATACATGTCTTTGTCACACATATGTATGCATTTCTGTTGAGTATATACGTAGCAGAGGAATTGCTGGGTCATAGAGTAGTACAAGGGGACTTCAAAAAGTTCATGGGAAACGGAACAGAAAGACAATGGAATCTTTCCATGAACTTTTTGAAGCCCCCTAGTATATGTTCTAGTTTATTAGATAATCTCAAACTTTTCTAGGGTGGTTATACCAATTTGCACTCCCACTAGCAGTTTTTCAATATCCTTGACAACACTTGCTATTTGCCAGTCTTTTTTCACTTTAGCCATGGTGAGTGTGAAAAGTGATGTGCTTACAACTTGCATGTATTTGATGGCCAATGTTGGACACTGGTCCACCTTTACTGATCATTCAGAGTTCCTTTTTTATGAGGTGCCTGTTTTAGTCTTTTGCCATTTCTCTAGCAGACTATCTGGAAGAAATCTTTACATATAGTCTACTATGAGCTCTTTCAAGAAGTCCGGGTGGTGCTGTGGGTTACGTGTTGGGTTGCTAACTGCAAGGTCAGTGGCTCAATACCAACAGATGCTCTGCAGGACGTTGCTTGCAAAAACCTGTAGAGGGTTGCTATGAGTCAGAATCGACTATGGCGTGGGTATGAGCTCTTCACTGATTATACATGTTGCACACATTTCTCACACTATAGCTGCCTTTGGATTTTTTGTTTAGTTGCCCTTAAGTCAATCTAATTTATGGTGAGCTATGTGTACAGGGTAGAGCTGCTTCACAGGGTTTCCAAGGCTATGACCTTTCGGAAGCAGGTTGCTAGTTCTATTTTCCCAGGCACCTTGAGTGGCTTGGAACTGTCAACCTTTCGGCTTGTAGTCAGACGTTTAACCAGTTGTACCATGGTGTCATTTAATACATATAAGTTCTGTTATTTTCTAGTGTAATTCAACTTATCAATCTTTCTTCTATGGTTAGTGTATATGTGTGGTTCTTGGTGATTAACAGTTATGCTTTAGTGGAATTACGCTTTGACTTTTCTTAGTGATCTACAATCTACTTGGAATTGCTTTTCATATATGGGAATGATTAAGAGAGCTAGTTTCGTCCCCACCCCCCACCCCATGAATATATACAATTGACCTAGCACCATTCACTAAAGAGACTTTTTTTTAATGCCACATTCATCATAAGCAAACATATGTATGGACATGTTTCTGAACTGTCTATGCTATTCTACTGACATGTTCTACCACCGTGTTAATATCACACTGTCAATATCACACTGTCATAATTACTGTAGCCTTACAGTAAGTCTTGATATTCAGAGAGAACCCTCTTATTTTATTTTTCAAGACTGTCTTGCATTCTCTCACTGTGACCCGTTGTTGTTGTTGTTGTTAAGTGCCTTCAAGTCGGTTCTGCCCCATAGCAGTCCTGTATAAGGTTTCCAAGGAGCCACTGGTGAGCTTGAACCACGGCCCTTGCAGGCCAGCGCATTAATCCATAGCGCCACACCAGGACTCTGACCTATAAAGATATAAATGTTTATTTTCACAAGAAAAGGACAGAAATTCTGATTGTGAATGCACTGAATCTATAGATTAATTTGAGAGGTGACATTTTTATAACACTGAGTTTCCATTCCATGAACACACCACATCTCTCTGTTTATGGTCATTTGATTTTAGGTCCCTCCTGGGTTTACTTCCCTCCCTTGCTCCCCTCCTCACCTGACTTGGGGTCACCAGGCTTTCCATTGGCCATGGGGGGAGTACCCAGAAGGCTGGGTGGTCCTGAGAGCAGACAGGAAAATACGGTCATCCGAATGGGCTAAAGGGCGTAAGATCCTGTTTTTACATATTTTTCTTATATTACACATTGCTTAGTCCCAAAAATAACGTCACATATATTCTCGGAAGTGTTGTCCAATTCTCACCTCACTTATCTGCCCTTCCTCTGCAAAGCTGTGTAAGGGTTTGCAAAAAGTAGCGTCACCTTACCCAGAAGCGAGAAGCGGGGAGGGCAACGCCAACTTTCTCTTTCCGTTAGTGTTGGTATCCAAAACATCTCAGGTATTCCCGGCGCCCCCCCACCGCCCCCTTTCGGAGAGAACAGTTTAGGGCAGGCTGCAATTCTACCTCCCCCAAGAAAATCTGGTCATAAAGTATGATCAATCACCTCAATCTATAACTTCTCTTCAGCCCCTCTCCCCTGCAGTTCTGCGGCTGCGCCCACGGGCTCTTTATCCTCTCCTCCCAGCCTTCGGGGTCGGATTAAGGTTGAGAGTTCCAGTGAGAACTCCTCATTCAGGACTTCAATGCAGATAGGCCCCCTCTCCCAGCGCGTACACCCTTCCTTCTTCCATTAGAGGGCTCCCTCCCCATTTTACCAGACCCCTGCCCCTCCCCAGACAGGCTGACAGGCATGTGTATCTCCCGAGCTCCTCACCGATGGAACTCCCGTCGTCCTCATCTCCAGTCTCTTCACGCTCTGGCAATGGGGGCTGCGGCGGTGGAGGCTGGTGCTGCTGATTCTGCTTCTTTCGTTTCGGCATCGTGGCTGCAGCAATGGCTACACAGGGATTTGGAGGGCAATGAGGAAGGGGCAGGTTGGGATTCTGTTTCCGCTTCCGGGGGGGCTGTGGACAGTGAAGCTGAGACTCCCGCCATTTCACTTCCGGAAAGCTGGGTGGGTGGGGGGAATCCTTTGCTGCAGCCCCCATCTTCACGTCTTTGCCATCATGGAAACAATGCAGAAAGTTCTCTTTGCCGCGTCTTTTCTTTTTTTAAAATAAAGGTTTAGACATTCCATTCCGTCCCTGCCACTGAGAAAATGCCACAATCCTTCCAAGGAGTGTGCCAGAGTCGAGAGGGTCTCGGCCAAAAGGCCGAAGAAGCGAACTCAGTCGCATCCTAAAATCGCCACATCCGGTCTCTGGTTACTATGGTAACAGCTGCAGGCAAAATTTCGTGCCTTCTGCTTTCCTTCCAAAAGTCCCCGTCCTGTAATAGGTTCCCCTCCTCGCCCGCGCCTAATACTTCGGATCTGTAAACCTGCTCCTTATCATTCTCACAAGGAATTTGGGTCCCAGCGGAGCGGTGTCCAGTTTTTTTCAGACTACTACTCGCCCCTCAGGATCTCTGTCCCTGCCCTTAGTTTGTAGCAACCTGACTTCTTTCTTGGGACGCGTTCTCGGTTATCCACTTAAGTCAAACCTCTGGGCTGGTATTCTGCGTGTCTACGCCCCCTTCTCCCCTAGGTGATAGGACCCGCCCTCTGCTCCGCCTCCCCCGCCAGGTGAGTGGTAGCTTCTCGCCAGCGCGCAAGGTAGTGATGACACACGTCCCCCCTTTTCCGAACACGAGTTGGTAGCGCCCATGACGAAGTTAGCCCGATCCTCCCACGCGCGCCTTCTTCCTTGCCGCGGCTGAGCTCTCTAGGTGTGACTGGCTCTCATATACGAGTAGCTCACTCGACATCATCCTTTCGCCTCGTTCCCGGAGGGACGTGACTGTCTTTCCTCTTGTCTGCCTTCCATCCAGGCCGCCGTGGCCAGACGCTCGCCCCGCCCGCTGACATCACCGGCTAGCCCCGCCCCTCAAGGGTCCCGGGCCCTTGCGGCGGGGGCTGCCGGAGGGGAGACAGTTGAGGCGGCGGGAGCTTGGTGGAGGGCCGGCCAGGTGTCTGGTCCGGGCCATGCCGAGGAAGAAGCCTTTCAGCGTGAAGCAGAAGAAGAAGCAGTTGCAGGACAAGCGGGAGCGGAAGCGAGGTCAGTGTGAGAGCGGGAGGAGGGGGCGGGGCTCGGGCTCCCGCACATCTGGAAGGAGAGGTGTGCCCGCCGCACCTCTGGGGGGCGTGGGAGGAGGGAAGGGCGCGCGGCGATCAGCACGAAGACCATGGAGATTCCCCCATATTTACCTCCCTACATCTGGAAGGGCTGGGGAAGAATGGAGAATTGGGGGAGGGGAATCCTTCCATCTCGGACGGGGCGCCATCCCCGCAGCTCCCTGGAGGAGGGGTGAGCCCCCGCACCCACATCCGGGAGGGTCCTTGGCTTGGGAGGATCAGGCCTTGAAAGAAGTGGGGTGGGATGAGGAAGAACCAGGTCGCATAGGGAGGGGGTCTTCTGGCCCCTGAGAACCGTCCTGCGTTGGCGTAACCAACACCTCCCCATAGGACTTCAAGATGGGCTGCGCTCCAGTTCCAATAGCCGCAGCGGGAGCCGTGAGCGGCGGGAGGAGCAGACCGATACCTCAGACGGGGAGTCTGTGACCCATCATATCCGCAGGCTCAACCAGCAGCCTTCCCAGGGGCTGGGCCCACGAGGCTACGACCCAAATCGGTGAGTGGGTGGAGGGGTGGTTGTGGTGCTTCCCCGCCCACCCAGAAGTCAGAACGTGGAGAGGGAAAGTGGGCTGCTGCTGGTGGAGGCTTGAAAGATGCCCAGAGTTGGCCCCAGTCCTTCCTTTTAGAGGGGATGGAGAGTTTGGCTTTAGAAGCAGGGCAAAGCTTAGGGAAGGCTGAATATCCATGCATGAGGGCCTTTGAGGAAGGCAGGATGAAAGAGAAGATTTGAATGACTCTGGAGGGAATGCTTTGGGAAGTTGCTTGCCCAGAAAGAAAAAAAGTGGAGTTTGTGGCCACAGTATTGTGCTGGATGCCTGGTCGCTTTCTCCTTAGATACCGGTTGCATTTTGAGCGGGACAGCAGGGAAGAGGTAGAGAGGAGAAAGAGGACAGCTCGAGAGCAAGTGCTACTGCCTGTTAGTGCTGAGATGCTGGAACTGGACATCAGGGAGGTGTATCAGCCTGGCTCAGGTGAGTAAGAGATCAACACCCGGGACCTTTAGGACAGGAAATGGGCTAGGTGAGTTTGGAAGGGTCAGAGCTGTCAGGGAGGAAGGAGGGGTCTGGGATGCACCCTTGAGTACTAAAATTCTCGTCTTACTTATTTGAACTTTTCTGTGATTTTCCAGTCCTGGACTTTCCCCGACGTCCTCCTTGGAGCTATGAGATGTCCAAAGAACAACTGATGAGTCAGGAGGAACGGAGCTTCCAGGAGTATCTTGGGAAGATTCACGGGGCTTATACCTCTGAGAAACTCAGCTACTTTGAGCACAATCTGGAGGTGAGACTACAGTAGGTGTGAGAGTTAAGTGCAGAGACCCATGGTCAAATTGATCTGGAAGGGAGGGGAACTCTGGACTCAGGTTCTTTTCTACCATTATCTATCTCAGATATGGAGGCAGCTGTGGCGAGTTTTAGAGATGTCTGACATTGTCCTGCTCATCACTGATATCCGGCATCCAGTGAGTATGGGATTGAGGGTGGGAAAGGGGGAGGGAGGATCTTGTGGAGTAGAGGTCAGAGGCAAGAGTTGGGAAACAGAGAGGCTTCTCTGTTCATTTGTAACTCCTCCCCTGGGTTGAAGCATGCCTACAGTCAGGGATTCATTTGTTCTTTACTCATCTGTTGTCACAGCCTGTCATTCCTACCTTGTCTGTCCCTTTTTGTCTTTTCCTTGGACAAGTAATTACATATCCTGTTTCACAGCCTACTCTGGGAGGTAGGCCAACAGAAAGTTACACTTTTATGGAAGCAGCTGGAGACTTGCCTTGCCCCAGCTAAAAATGCACTTTCTTACTTAACTCATTTTTCTAGCCATGCCACTTTAGTTGCTATAGGACTCCTATTTCACCTGGAAGGCTAGGGTAATGGTTAAAGCTGTCATTCCTGCCCTTTTGTGGGAACATTTAGGATGGAGGTCCTTAATGACATATGCACAAACGTATGCACACGTACATCTGTATTTCTAGGCATACCCAGTCACGCATACCTAACACACATATGCACATACATACATATGAGGGCGCTTCGAAAAGTTCATGGAAAATAGAATGAAAAGATCATGGAATTCTACAAACTTTTGAATCCCCTTGTATATATAGCATACGTACATACAGTTATATGTATAGGAAAACATACACTTATTTCTGTGTCAATCTTGTTCCCCTTGTTCCTGATCCCAGCCTTTACCTTAGTGTGCTTTGTTGTTGTTGTTATGTGCCGTGGAGTCGGTTCCGACTCATAGCGACCCTGTACAGGGTTTCTGAGGCTGTAAATCTTTACAGGAGCAGAAAGC
>NW_006408851.1:2092775-2114281 GCF_000296735.1 Chrysochloris asiatica
TGAGGTTCGCAGCCCGATTCGTAACCACTACGCTACCAGTGTGCTTTAGGGGACACTATTTCCTTGTCTTGTGTTTGGCTCATCTCCATCCTTAATTATTTGCAGCAAGTCCTTTAGACACTCACTCACTAGTATTGCCAACTCCTGCGTTGTTTTCTTGATTCACCATTTCATCCCAGAAACTACTACTGCCAGGGTCTTGTCTCTGAGCTGTGCTTGGTGATGGGAGCTAGAAGCAGAGGACTCTGGGTCTCACTGCTCCATCCTCTTATCAATCCTGCCGTAGGTTGTGAATTTCCCACCAGTATTTTATGAGTATGTGACTGGAGAACTTGGACTGGCCCTTGTGCTGGTCCTGAACAAGGTGGATTTGGCACCACCAGCTCTTGTGGTTGCCTGGAAGCATTATTTCCACCAACACTACCCCCAGCTCCACATCGTTCTCTTCACCTCTTTCCCTCGGGATCCCCGCTCCCCTCAGGACTCTGGTAGTGGTGAGTGGGCAATGAGGAGGGCACCAGGGGAGTGGTGGGGTGGCAGGGGATCAAGGGGACAACAGAGAGGCTTGTTGACAAGTAGGTACATGATCTTGAGTTCAAGGGTGGTGGCAGAGATGGAAGGCAAAAGCCCATGTGCTAACCCTTTGTGCTCGTTGGTCTCAGTCTTGAAGAAGAGTCGGAAGCGAGGGAGAGGGTGGACTCGGGCCCTAGGACCGGAGCAGTTGCTGAGAGCCTGTGAAGTCATCACTGCAGGGAAAGGTATGTGCTCCTCAGAGGGATGCTGTGGAACACCCTAATCCTAGAGTCATTTAAGCCACCTTTCCTGAAGTCAGCCCCTTTATTATCAGAGTGTGAGAGGGGCCAGAGGGAAGGATGGACTAGCGCAGGCTGTCTTGGTGTGACTAGAGTCAGTAGGTAGGCAGGCACCTCAGTGGTTTGATGCCTTAGTCTTCTCAGTACTTTCCAGGAACTCCAACGGAGAAATGCTAATGGTTCTAGGGGTGGGTTCTCATGAATACTGGGGAGATATAGCTGACACCACACAACTCCAGAGGATGCCAATCCTACCAGCTGTGCATTGCGCAGTCTGTGTCTTCATACACCCAGGAAGAACCTCTTTTGTCTTCTTTTTCTTTGAGTAGTAGACTTGAATAGCTGGCGGGAGAAGATTGCTCGGGATGTAGCTGGTGCCACCTGGGGTAATGGCTCTGGGGAGGAAGAGGAAGAGGATGATGGGCCTGCAGTCCTGGTGGAGCAGCAGACTGATTCAGCAATGGAGCCAACTGGCCCAACCCGGGAGCGCTACAAGGATGGGGTGGTGACCATCGGCTGTGTGGGTAAGGAAGCGGTAGCCCGGGCATGGTGGCCTCCTTAGAGGCACAGAGGTTCAATGTTTGGAAAAGAGAGGTGGTGATCAGGTGTTATTAGGCCCTAGGGCTTCTGAGGGGCATGACCTCTGCTGGTGGTCAAGGATAAGGTGAAGGAAGCCATCTGCTCTGCTGGCTAGACACCTGAGTTAAAGTCCATTTCTTCTCAGCTGTGTGACCTTGAGAAAATTTACTTAACCATCATAAGTCTTTATCTCTTTGACTAATAAGAAAAAATGAAGACATTTATACCTAAATGAATGAATGGAATTGTGTTCAGAGTATCTAACAATGCTTGACAGATAGTTCATAGTAAAAGCAATGATAGTTATTGTTAGAGCTTAGCACTTAAATGATACATTGTTGATGTTGTTAAGTGCCATTAAGTCAGTTCTGCTTCATAGCGACCCTATACAGAGTTTCCAAGAAGTGGCTGATGGGTCTGACAAGTGGCTTGTGGTTAACAGTCCAGTGCTTATCCTACAGCGCCACACCAGAACTCCATGTGGTACTTACTATGTACCAAACACTGTTCTAAGTGATGCTTACGTTCTATATTTAAAATGTATTATGATTAATATGTATAAGTTTTTTTAATGTTTTATTGTGACCTATGTGATAGTTTACATGGGAGAACATTAGCTTTATATTCATCCTATCATATATCGTCTCATTGCCATGGTTACAATCCCCTCTATGCATCATCAGCCAACCAAAGGGTATACCCTGCAAGCCTGTCCCCTGGGCGTCAGCACACAGCCCCTCTCCCTCTCTGGGTCTGAAGTCCCTAGCCACTCCGTCTCTCTATGTCATCATCTCTGCCTCCATCTCTGGCGTCACTGCTTCTCTGGGTAGGGTCCTGCTCTCCGTTATTCTCCCTTGATGGTCCCAGGAACCTCCACTCCTAGGCTACAAAGTTAATCACTCCCCTCCTTGCTACAATATGTCTACCTTTACATTTCCAACCCTCACAATCAGTCCTGATAACAATTATTCACTACTGTATCACAAGAGACCTATCCTTGTATGACAAGAGACCTATCCGCATTTCCTTTCATCAGCCCCGCCTAGACAGATTAGATACTACTCAGTGAAGATTCTAGCTTCCTCCACGACCTCTGGATCTAGGTTCCCTCTTGAAAGCTTGTAAGCCAGTCACTTCTTGCCTTTGTAGCCCTCCCGTCCCCCACTTTGGGTAGCCAGTGTACAAGTGTGTAAGTTTTTAACACGCAAAGTCATTGTACCAAAAGGAAATGGTTAATGTTCAACCATTTTAAGAGGTAGCATATGATCAAGAGCCAGTGATACTGAAGGAGGAAATCCAAGATACATTGAAAGAATTGGCAAAGAACAAGGCACCAGGAATTGATGGAATAAAAATTTAAATCTTTCAAGAAAGTGAGGCAGCACAGGAGGTACTCCCTCATCTCTGTCAAGAAATTTGCAAGATGACTATCTGGCAGACTGATTGGAAGGGATCTGTATTTGTGCCCATTCCAAAGAGAGGTGACCCAACGGAATGTGGACATCATTGGACAATATCTTTGATATCCCATGTGAGTAAAGTTTTACTAAAGGTAATACAGAAACGGTTGTAAGCATACATTGATAGAGAACTTCCAGAGGTTCAAGCCGGGTTCAGAAGAGGCCATGGAATGAGTGATATCATTGCTGATGTCTGATGGATCTTGGCTGAAAGCAGAGAATATCAGAAAGATGTTTACCTGTGCTTTGTTTACTACACAAGTCTTTCGATTGTGTGGATCATGACAAGCTATGGTCAACATTGAGAAGTCTGAGTATTCCAGAACACTTAATTGTGCTCATGAGGAATCTGTACCTGGACCAAGAGGCAATAGTTCAAACAGAACATGGGAACACTGAATGTTTTAAAATTGGGAAAGGTGTGCGACAAGGTTGTATTCTTTCCCATACTTATTCAACCTGTATGCTCTGGTAGCGTAGTGGTTACGAGTCGGGCTGCCAACCTCAAGATCAGCAGTTTGAAACTACCAGCAGTTCCGTGGGAGAAACATGAGGCATTCTGCTCCCATAAAGATTTACAGCCTCGGAAACTCTGTGCAGGGGGTCACTATGAGTCGGAACCAACTCCACGGTACTTAACAACATGCTGAGCAAAGAATCCAAGAAGCTGGATTCTATGAAGAAAAACGTGGCATCAGGATTGGAGGAAGACTCATTAACAACCTGTGATATGCAGATGATACAACCTTGCTTGCTGAAAGTGAAGAGGATTTAAAACATTTACTGATAAAGATCAAAGAGCACAGCCTTGGGTATGAATTGCATCTCAATGTAAAGAAAACAAAAATCCTCACCACTGGACCAATAAACAACATTCATATCAACGGAGAAAAGATTGAAGTTGTCAAGGACTTTATTTTTGCATCAACTATCAACACTCATGGAAGCAGCAGTCAAGAACTCAAACGACATAGTGCATTAGGCAAATCTGCTGCACAAGACCTTTTTTACAAAGTGTTGAAGAGCAAAGATGTCAAATTAAAGACTAAGGTGAGCCTGACCTAAGCCATGGTATTTTCAATAACCTCATATGCATGTGAAAGTTGGACAGTAAATAAAGAAGACCGTAGAATAATTGATGCTTTTGAGTTATGGTGTTGGAGGTGAATATTGAAAGTGCCAGAAGAACCAATAGATCTGTTTTGCAAGAAGTGCAGCCAGAGTGCTTCTTGGAGGCCAAGATGGCCAAACTTCGTCTCTCATACTTCGGACATATTGTCAGGAGGGACCAGTTGCTGGAGAAGGATATCATGTTTGGTAAGGTAGAGGAAGACCCCCAACGAGATGGATTGACCAAGTGGCAGCATCGATGGACTCAAGCATGACAGCAGTAGTGATGTTGGCCCAGGATCAGACAGTGTTTTGTTCTGCTGTGCATAAGATTGCTATGAGTCAGTACTGACTCAGTGGCACCTAACAGCAACAACAGTGTTCATTCTTATACTAAACTTCATTCTTGGATCAACTATCAACACTTATGAAAGCAGCAGTCAAGAAATCAAACGACGTATTGCATTAGGCAAATTTGCTGCACAAGACCTTTTTAAAGTGTTGAAGAGAAAAGGTGTCAGCTTGAAGACTAAGGTGCGCCTGACCCAAGCCATGGTGCTTTCAATAACCTCATTATGCATGTGAAAGCTGGACAGTGAATAAGGAAGACCATAGATGGGCTCAAGCATGGCAACGATGCCCAGGATTGGGGAGTATTTCGTTCTGCTGTGCATAACGTCGCTATGAGTCGGTACCGACTGAATGGTGCCTAACAATAACAACAGTGTTCAGTTGTCCTGGTGTGACACTGTAGGATAAGCCCTGGACTGCTAACTCCAAGGTTGGTGGTTCAAACTCATCAGCCATTTCTTGGAACCGCTATACAGGTTTACTATGAGTTAAAGCCAACTTGATGGCACTTAATAACAATGTTCATTGTAGCAATGAGACCACAGTGGAGGGATGGTTAAATCATAGTAGAAGCTCAACAAGTGTTAATTGCCTTCTGGATTTTAACCTTTTAAGTCTATTGTCAAGAAGACGAAGCTTCCTGTAACCGCAAGCTTTGTCTCTGCTCTCAGTGGGGAGGAATGAATGTCTGGTTAGAGTCCAGAGCCTATTTCCATTTTTGGTGTGATTTCTTATAATTTTATTTGTTGGAAAGGTGAGGTGAGGTCTTGGCACAATTAATGTCTGAGGTGTTATTGGAGCCAAAAAGGGCCCAGCTCAGAAGCTGGGAGAATGACGTTGTAGATAGTTGAGTTCCTTGAAAGCATTCTGGACTTATTTTTCAGTCTCATTTTGTCTTGGGTAAAACCTGCTTGACTGCTGACAAATTACTCCTCTTTCCAGCTACTATAACCAGACTTTCCCTCACACTCTGACTGCTGACTTAAGGCTCTCCTCACAGGAGGCCCCTGTTCCCCCTCAGGAGCTTTTGCATTGAGTGGTCAGTGCTCAGGTGTTGGCTCCGGCACAGCTGCCCAGAGTTAGGCTGTTCCTCCAGCTCTGATTCACTTATCCACCCAGCACTTGTTTACTGAGGCATTGCTGGATAAAAACAGCATTTAAAGCCATGAGGTTGGATGAGATGTGGGAGAGGAAGTAAATGGAAAAGAGAAAGCCAGGGATTGAGCCAGATCAAGCCAGCATTTAGTGGTTGGGAAATGAAGAGGAAAGGAGGTATCCTTCAGCTGTGTCAAATGTTGGTGATGGGTCAAGTCAGATGAGAGCAGAGATTTGACCGGGGCTTGATTATGTGCAGATGAGTAGCTTTAGTGCACTGGTAGAGAGGTAATCCAGATTGCGGTTAGCCAACCAGAGGATGTGAAACAATCTGGGTGAACCTCATGTAACGTTGCGCAAAAGGGGCCAGACATAACAATGCATATTGCCTGATTCCATAGTTCAAAAGGTATTAGACTGTGTTGTTCAGGGTTGCACAGGTTATAGAATGAAAGGAAACAGAAGGAGTGGTTCATGTGTGTGGTGAAGAGGGCTGTAATTCAGAAGAAGTAAGCGGGACTTCTGAGGAAGTGTGGTACACTCTACTCAGAGAGGTATCTTGTATGGAGCTCAGTAGGCTGTACATTGATGCTGTACACATTCCTGTGTTATAGTCACAACAAAGATGCCATAAAGAGGTGACAAAACAGGTTTTTAAAGCAGTTTTACCATAAAGGGGACAGAGAAATGGGGATGATGGAAATTGTCCAAGGGGCATTCCTCCGTCCCTCCTTCCTTTCCTCTTTCTCTTTCCTTTGTCTTCCTTCATTGAGAGGAGATGCTTCAATGTGTTATCAAAGGAGCACAGTCAGTATGCTGGTATATCCGCTCTGCCCCAGTCCCAGCTGCCTGCCAGCAGGTACTGAATGAGCAGAGAGAGGTGTGTTGTACAGGGGTGGGGTTTTGCCAGGGGAGTGAGGTGGAGAGAAGAACCAGAACCAAGAAGTTCAAGGTCTAGGAACTGTAGGAATGTAGAGCTGACTCATGGAATCAAAGGTTGGCAAGAAAGGGAGCGAGGTTGTGAGTCAGGCATTAACAAGTGAGAACTGCTAAGGCTAGGAACAAAGATTGAATTGGAATGGAGGAACTTATAAGTGAGATGGAAAAATGGAATGTAAGGGAGATAGAGGGGAGCTTGAAACTGAGATTTAGGTGGTATGAAGTGACAAATCCAAGGTGTGACCATGGGAGTGGGTAGTTGAGAGGGAGTTGTAAAGGAAATGATCTTTAGCAGTGAGTTCAAGGCACTGAGAGGCCAGCATGCTGGGCAGGAGATTCAGACAGGCACTGAAGTTGGCCAGGATGGTGCTGGTACTCAAGAGGAGGGTGGCAGTGAGCCAGGGCTTCACATCCAAATTCTAGGACAAGTCACAGGTAGTTACCATGAGATGCATGTCTGCTTATTTTGAGCGCTTACTCTCTACTGCAGCCACTGACCAGTTTTGTCTTTGCTATCTCATTTCATCCTAACCTCTTTGAGGTAGAAGATGTCTGCACTGTAAAATGCAAAACAGAGGCTTAGAAAGTTAAGTCAATTGCCTTGAGGCTACCAAGCAGGATTCACACCTGGCAATCCAGAGCCTGAGCGGTAATTTGCACTGTTCAGTGTTGTTGTTAAGTGCCATCGAGTCGGTTCCGACCCATAGCGACCCTGTACAGGGTTTCTGAGAGTGTAAATCTTTACGGGAGTAGAAATCCTCATCATTCTCCCGCGGAACGGCTGGTAGTTTTGAACCACTGACCTTAAGGTTCGCAGACTGACTCGTAACCACTACACTACCAGTGTTGTATAGCTTCCATTATTTGTGAACTTTATTCCCCTTTCATGTCTAGCACCAGCTAAGTCCTGCCCATCACAGAGTGAGGGCCCATGGAGAGTTCATTTTCTTTTTTTTTTTTAAATGTTTTTATTTTGGATTGAGTGAAAGTTTACAGGGCACATCATCAGCTTCACATTCAACCATTCATATAGCTTGTTTCATTACATTGATTATTATCCCCTCCATATATCATCAGTTTACAGTGTTTCTCTCTATCCTCTTTAGCTTTTTTTTTTTTTTTTTTTTGGATTGGGGGGACTTGCCTTTTTGGAATTTACAGTCTCGGCTTTTAGGGAAGGTTTTTACATTTGTCTGTGGATATCCAGGGCTCATGTATGAGATTACTAACAAGCATTACTGAATAATCAGATGAGGGACAGTTTGCTATGTCTACTAGGTAGCTAGAGTCTGATCCTCAGAGCCTATGGCTTAGACGGTCAACAACGCTTGGGCCCACAGGGGCTTGGCCTCCTGACCGGGTCTGCACTGTCTGCATCTGAATCCTCCTTATTTATTGATTGTTTAAGGGATGCTGCCTGTCTTAGGTGGGGAGTGTTAATTTTCTTTGCACCTTCTCTTGCCTTCCCCAGGTTTCCCCAATGTGGGAAAGTCCTCGCTGATCAACGGACTGGTGGGGCGGAAGGTTGTGAGTGTCTCCCGAACACCGGGTCACACCCGATACTTTCAAACCTACTTCCTCACTCCCTCTGTGAAGCTCTGTGACTGCCCAGGCCTCATCTTCCCCTCTCTCCTGCCCAGGCAATTGCAGGTATTTGGACAGAGGGAGCAGGGGGGCAGGGAGAGAAGGTGGAGGTCAATGAAGAAGGCTGAGTGTTCCTTGTTTCCCTCAGGTTCTGGCAGGGATCTACCCCATCGCCCAAATCCAGGAGCCATACACGGCTGTGGGATATCTGGCATCCCGAATCCCTGTGCAATCCCTACTCCGTCTGCGCCACCCAGAGGCTGAGGACTCCTCAGCAGGACATGCGTGGTGTGCCTGGGACGTCTGTGAAGGTAGGTTCCAAGTGTCTGACTTCTCCTCATCTGCCAGCTTTCTAGCACTGCCTCTTCTCAGAGATTCTGCCACTGACAAAGCAATTGTCCACTCAGACGGTTTCTGCCCCATAGACAGCAAAGTTCTCTGACCTGGAATGTTCTCAGGAAGACTAGAAAAACTATGTTATGGGGCTGGGGTAATAGTGACTGGTACCTGGTTAAGTGTTTTCTCAACCATTATTATTTTCTCCCTTCAGCCTGGGCAGAGAAACGAGGTTATAAGACAGCCAAGGCAGCTCGGAATGATGTGTACAGAGCAGCCAACAGTCTCCTGCGACTAGCGGTGGATGGCCGTCTCAGCCTGTGCTTTCATCCCCCGGGCTACAGTGAGCAGAAAGGTCAGAGAGCAGATGTTCTTTCCCAGCCTTCTGCTGTCATGTAGGCAAGAGGGCGTGCACTTTGTGGCTAGACAGCGAGGGCCAAACCTGGGTTCCTTGAAACCTCTTGGCCACTTCTGTTATTTCATGTTTCTGGTCTGCAAAATGAGGGGGCAAAGTCCTCCCTGGCAAGGTTGGGGCAGAGACTGGAGATAATGTATGCAGAGCTTCTGTTCAGTGCCTGGCGCAAAGGAGGCCCTCAAGTTTGACTGAATAAATGAGTGAATGAACACATGCTTGCAGCTATAAAGATTACCGTTCTTCCTAGCTTTTGCCTCTTCACCATCTTTCTTGGTGGTGGTTCCTTTCCCAAAACTCCCTTCCCCTCCTTTTTTCTTGTTTTGGTTCCCCAGGCACCTGGGAATCCCATCCAGAGACCATGGAGCTGGTGGTTTTGCAGGGCAGGGTGGGGCCAGCAGGTGATGAGGAAGAGGAGGAGGAAGAAGAGGAAGAACTGAGCAGCTCCTGTGAGGAAGAAGGAGAGGAAGACCGGGATGCAGATGAGGAAGGGGAAGGGGATGAGGACACCCCAACCTCAGTCCCAGGGTCCAGCCTGGCTGCCCGAAACCCTTACACCCTTCTGGGTGAGGATGAGTGCTGAGTCCCCACCCCTGCGCCATCTTCCCCACCCAATATCTTTGCTTTTGGACTGACCTGGGAGTATCTCCCCTCTGCTGCCCCAATTGTGAATAAAGATTGTCTGCTTTGTAGCCCCTTCCCCAGATGGACTGAGGTGAGAGCGGCTGGTTCAGGCTCGCAAATCTGGGAAACTTCTCTCTTCTTTTTCTGTGCATTCTTTTTGCTAAGGAAAAGTTCTCTTAGAAGTTAGTTCAGCGGGTTCAAAGATGCTGAAAGCAGCTTCTTATGCCCACTTACCCATTCTGCAGCTTAGGGATCCCACCAAGATGGGGAGGGATTGTACCATCTGAGAGAAGAGTAGTAAGAGAAGGTCACAAACGGATGTCTCGAAGTGAAATATAATAGGAGTAGAGTCTTAATTACTGGCAAATAATTAATATACATTTATGATTTGAGCAGAACAAATTTTTAAGTACAGTGTTCAAGTTTCATAATTTGAAATCCCAGCAGCTTAGGGTATAAAGGAGTTCTGGTGTAGCTCTGTGGGTTAATGCTCTGGACTGCAAAGTCAATTTGAACCGCAGAGTCATCAGTTCAATTTCATCAGTCGCTCCTCAGAAACCCTATACAAGGTGGCTATGAGTAGAAACTGACTTGATGACATTTAACAACAAGGGTATACAAGAGACAGAGGGCACAGACCCAGTCTTCTCAAGTCCCATTTTCCCTAGTTTGAGGTGGAGCAAAGATGGCCTGGTGCAGGGTTCAAGCTAGGAGTCATCCGGTGGCTAGAGCCAGCTTATGGTGTCATCTCTACATCAGCAGAAATAGGCTCTCCTGTGAGCCTGGGCACCTTTGGCCTTGCTGGATTCTTCCTTAATGTACAGCTGGATTTCCTATATTGATTTCTTGGTGGAAAGGGAGATTAAAGTTTCTTTCATTGGCTGCCATAGTGGTGGTGTCTGGGTTAGATGGTGGTACAAAGCTTAGTTGGGCAGGTTGAGCATTAGAAGTAGGGATGAAGAGGCTAAAGAGTGAAATTCCTAACTCTGAAGCATCCTGTTCAGGTCACTGGATACTTTCTCTAATGCCAGCAGAGAACCCAATAGCCAAGGAGCAAAGGAATCTAAAGCACTTGTACATTTACAAGAGGCTGAGGAGTCTGGGCCATATGTTCACTCAAGCTCATCCTTTGCATTGGTCTTATTGAGGCCATAACTCCTAGAAGTTGCATTCAAGGGCAATGACTAAATACAAGCATATGAATGTACTTGAAAGTTGAGCAGAATATACTAGAAAAGTCTGTTGAGTGAAAAATCGCTTGTCTCCTGTCTTGGGCACTTTTAGCCTGAAAGCTAAATTGACTGCTGATGGAGGAAAGGGGTTCCCAACTGCGTTTCCTCTGGGTCATAATGCTCTTAGGTGCCCTGTGACTCCTCTGCTGCTGGAAGTGGAGTGGGGGTATGGATTTATTGTCTAAAAAGGAAGAAAACCAGGATTCTGGTGGTGCCCTTCTGTGCTGTGCTACTCTTTACATGTTTATCTTTTTACTGTCTCATGAGTTCAGAGGTGGGGATGAGGCGCCCCAAGCTGGAGGGGCAGCTGGAGAAGGGGGATTATAATGCTGAAAACTTGAAAGAAGACAACTCTTACATCTCCAAGGGGCTGGACTATAAATGACTCCCAGGCCTTGTCAGTGATTTGCTCACTCTGTAGGAAGGTAACACTGGGAAAGCAATTCTCTTAGGACCAACAGATGAGGGAGGTCTAGGGCCCTGGCCGCTCCTACACCAGGCTAGTCTCCTGATGGAGAGAAACCAGTGCTTCTTCATTCATCCATACTATAACTTGATTTACATATTCATTTCCTTATCAGCTTTCTTTTTTCTAGACTGCATTCTATGTTCTAGTCCTGTTTCTGGAACAAGGTGCTTGTGTGTGTGGTTCATGGTAGAACACTTATCTGGGCCTGTCTTCACATACTCAGTGACACAATCATGTGGTTTAAAACAATGTGCCAGGCATGTAGAATCATGGCACAAGAAATAAGGCATAGACCCTATCCTCAATGAAACACACAGCCTAGTATAGCGAATACCAATAGTAATACTTCTATGTTAAGTGCTGTCGAGTTGGTTCCGACTCATAGCAACCTTGCATAGAGTTTCCGAGGAATGGCTGGTGTGGTTGAACCAAAGACCTTGTGGTTCGAACCAACCTTGCAGTCCAGTGTGTTAACCTGCAGAGCCACACCAATACTTCTATACTGTAAAGTACCATCAAATCAGTTACGACCCATAGCTTCCTGCATAGGGTTTCCAAGGAACAGCTTGAACCATCAACCTTGCAGTCCAAACCAACTTTGAAGTCCAGCACACTCACCCACAGTGGTACACCAGGACTCCAATACTTCTATAACACTATGGAAATGGTAACCTTTATTTTTGCAAGTACTCACTGAACTTTCAGAACTAAAGTGGATCGTATAATGCCAAGGATTTACTCACCTACCAAATATTGTTGAGCAATTACTATTTGCCAGTTACTGCAGAGTGGTAAGGGAGTGAGTGCAATGGCCCTTTGTGGGGCTTGCAATTTATTGGAGAATGGGAACAAGTAGACAATTACAAGAGTAGAGTGTGGTAACTGCCATGAGAAGGGTAGTGCAGGATCCTATGGAGTAATAGTAGCTCCGTAAAGGAGGTGCCTTAGGATGTTGATTAGGAAGGGGTGGGGAGGCAGAGTTTAAAGCTGTTGTTAGGTGCCATCGAGTTGATTGTGACTGATCCTCTGCACAACAACGAAATACTGCCTGGTCCTGCGTCGTCCTCATACTTCTCATGTTTGAGCTCATTATTGCTACCACTGTGTCAGTCCATCAAGGAGATTTGACTTGTTTTCAATGCCCTTCTCCAGAAAGACAAAATGTCCAAAGAACGAGATGAAGTCTCGCCATTCTCGCTTCTAAGTATTCTGGCTGTACTTCTTCCAACACAAATTTGTTTGTTTTGGCAGTTCATGGTATTTCTGGTATTCTTTGCCAACACCTAATTCAAATGCCATCGATTCTTTCCTGGTCTTCCTTATTTATTATCCAACTTTCACATATGTATGAAGTGATTGAAAATACCATGGTTTGGGTCAGGTATACTTTAGTCCTCAAAGTGACATTTTTGTTATTTAACACTTGAGAGGTCTTTTACAGCAAATTTATCTAAAGCAAAACATTTGATTTCTTGACTGCTGATTGCATATGTGTTGATTGTGGCTCCAAGTAAAAGGAAGTCTTTGACAGTTTCGATTTTTTCTCCATTTATCATGATATTATTTATTGATACAGTTGTGAGGTTTTTATTTTATTTACACTGAGGTGCAGTTCAGATAGAAGGATGTAGTTTTTGGTCATCAGTAAATATTTCAAGTCCTCTTTGCTTACAGTGATCAAGGTTGTGTCATCTATGTGTATCAAGGGTATTAATGATGATTCTTCCAATCCAGATGCCACATTCTTCACATAATCTACCTTCTCAGATTATTTGCTCAGCATACAGATCAAATAAGTATAGTAAAAGGATATAATCCTGCCACATACCTTTCTTGATTTTAAACCATTCAGTATGTCCTTATTCTGTTTGAACAAATGTCTCTTGGTCTATGTATAGGTTTCTCATGAGCACATTAGGTGTTTTGGGATACCTATTATTCTCAATGCTACCCATAGTTTGTTATAATTCATACAAATGCTTTTGCATAGACAATAAAGCAAAATGAAACATCTTCCTGGCATTCTCTGCTTTTAGCCAAGATCCATTTGACTTCAGGAATATTCCTTGTTCCACATCATCTGAAACCAGCTTGAGTTTCTGGCAAATCCCTGTTGATGTACTGCTGCAATAATTTTTTAATTATCTCAAGTAAAGTTTTAGTTGTATGTGATATTAATGACATTGTTTGATGATTTTCACATTCCACTACATCACCTTTCTTTGGAATGAGCACAGATATGGATCTTTTCCAATCAGTTGGCCAGGGGACTGTCTTCCAAATTTCTTGACAAGTGAGCACTGCCAGGGCTGCATCAGTTTGTTGAAACATTTCAATTTGTATTCTGTCAATACCTGAGGTCTTGTTTTTGCCAATGCCTTCAGTGTAGCTTGGACTTATTCCTTCAATACCTTTGGTTGATGCTTATATACTTCCTTTTGAAATGGACGAACATTGACCAATTCTTTTTGGTACAGTGACTTTGTGTATTCCTCCCATCTTCTTACAATGCTTTCTGCATTATTCAGAATTTTGCCCATAGAATCCTTCAATATTGCAATTGTAAGTTGAGGCTTGATTTTTTTCTTCAGTTCTTTCAGCTTGAGAAATGCTGAGTGTATTCTTCCCTTTTGGTTTTCTAACTTCAAGTCTTTGTACATTTCAGTATAATCCTTGACTTCGTCTTCCTTGCACTTTGAAAATTTGTTTTCAGCTCTTTTACTTCCTCCTTTCTTCCAGTTGCTTTAGTTTCTCTATGTTCAAGTACAAGTTTCAGTCTCTCGTGACATCCATTTTGTCTTTTCTTTATTTGGGTTTCTTTTTAACTATTTTGCTGTGAATTAAGTGGTTTACACAGCAGATCGTCAGGTTTACATTCAACAAATCTCTGTTTCATTTCATGGTTGCAGTCCCCTTCACATACCAACAGTTAACAGTATTTGCCTCTGTTCATTCCTCCCTGTGTCTCCCGCTACCTTCATCTTTTCTCTGCCAGCCTCCCTCTCGTTGTATACTGCCTGTCCTGTCACCCATGTTAACATGTATCTATCCTCTAGCTCATGAATAATTTTCCCTTTCTGCCCCTATAACCATTATAGATTTTTTTTTATCAAGATAACCTTTTTAAAACTTTTTATAATGTTGGTCTCATGCAGTGTTTGTCCTTTTGTGATAGATTAATTTTACTCAGCATACTCGAACATAAGATTGATTTGAACCACTAGGTCAGTGGGTCAAAGTCAACAGTTGGTACTCTAAACACTATACAGGGTGACTATGATTTGGAACTGACTCAATGACAACAATGTCCTCTAGGTTCAACCATGTCATGGGGTGTTTCACAGATTTACCATTATTCTCCAACGGTTTGTAATATTCCGTTGTGTGTATGTACCAAAGTTTGTTGAGCCATTCTTCTCTTGATGGGCATGTAGGCTATCTTCATCTTTTTATGTGGGTTAATGCACCAGACTGAAAAGCCGCTTGAACTGCAAGGTCAGCGGTTCAAGCTCACCAGCTGCCCCTCAGAAACCCTATTCAGGGTCACTATGGGTCGGAACCGACTCAACAACACTTAACAACAATGACAACAATGGGTTGGAACTGACTCAATGGCACTTCACAACAAACTTGTAGACAGCATATTGAAGGATACTGGTTTTTAAAATTCATTCTTTGTGTCTCGTTATTGCTACATTTACTCCATTTATATTCAGTGTAATTATCATAGGTATGAATTGATTGTTGTCATTTTTCTGTGTGTGGGTTTTTTGTGTGTACGATTGCTGGATTCTTTGTACCACATAAATTTCTCTGCTGTAGATTCTTTGTAGATTTTCTTTTACTTTCTGTTGTGTTAGTGTTTACTAAATCTTTCTGATTTTCCTCTTTTATTTTACATGAAGGTGTTTTATTTTTCTTTGAGCTTGCCCTGCAATTTATTAATTCCCTATTTCAAACAGTTCATTTTATCATGAAACCTACTTGACTTCCTTGCCATTTGGAAGTTCTGTATCTACACTATTCCCTCTTTTTACTTTGTAGTTGACTTCATTATACATCGGTATCTCTGGTTCCCTATTTTCAGTCTTGTCAAAATCAGAGCTAAGTCTTATTGGTTCTCCTTTGTAGGTAACTTTTTGTTTTTCCCAAGTTATTCTCAGGATTCTTTCCTTTTGGAAAATTTGATGATGATATGTCTTGGTGATTTTCTTTGGGGATCTATCCTGTTTAGGGTTTATTCAGTTTCTTTTATGCTTATTTCCTCATCTTTCAGGATGTTAGGGTAGTTTTCTTCCAACAACTTTGTTTCTTTTTTTTTTTAAAGCTTTTATTATGAATTGAGTGATAGTTTTTGTTTCATTGCAATGATTACAATCCCCTCCATGCACCATCAGTTAATAGTATTTTATTCCTTTTCTTTTTTGATGTACACAAAACACACAGAAAATATACATTCATTTAAACAACCAATGGGCACATTTTGCAAGCCAGCCTCCTGCCCTCTGTTATGCAGCCTTTCTCTTTTCATGGGTCTGGAGTCCTCAAGTGCTCTGCCTCTCCATGCTATCACTTCTGCTTCCATCTCTGGTGTTGCTACTTCTCTGGTTAGGATCCCATCTCCACTCATGCTTTTCCAACTCTTGAGGGTCCTAGGGTCCTCTGTTCCTGGAACATAAGATTAACTACTCCCCCCTTTTTGTTACACATCTTCAACCTTTAAAGTTGTGATAATCACAATTAGTCATGATAACAATTACAAAAGAATTCTATCCCCATCTCCTTTTACCAGACCAATCTAGACAAGAGAAAAACTATTCATTGGGGGAGTCTACCCCTACCTCCCTTGCTCTGAAACTAAGCACACTTTTGAAAACTTGTAAGCTAAGCACTTCATGCCTTTATAGCACCCCCATTTTTGGTAGCCAATGTCTAGGTTCCAACAAATTTTCAACAACTTTTTTTGTGCTTGTCTCTTTCTATTCTAGAATTCCAATCATCCATAAGTTGTTCCTATTCATGGTGTCTCACATAACACTTAGACTTGCTTCAGATTTTTTCATTATTTTTTCTGATTGTTTTTCTAATACTAGTATAGAGAGATCTTGAAGCTCACGAATTCAGGCTTCCATTGCTTCGCCACTCCTTTGCCCTTTCAATGTATTGCTCATTTCTGAGATCTTAGTATAAATCTTCTGGATTTCTAATTGCAGGTTTTGTATAGTTTCAAATTTTGCATTTCTTTTGTTGTTGTTATAGTGTTTTCTTCAATTCTTCTGAAAGTTTTTATTGTGTTCTCTTTGCTTTCTTCTATCGATCTTTCTGTCGATCCTTTGAAGGTCCCTAATTATCATTCTTTTGAATTCTTTTTCAGTTCTAGTCCCTTTTTTCTGCCAGAAACGTGTCTGGCTAGGCATCACGGTTATTTGTTTGAGCCATTCTCTATTGTTTCTTTATGTGAGCTAAAACTATCTGTTGTCTCCAGGGCATTGTGAGGTTGTATTTATAAAAGCAAACAGTGCAGTTGTTAGACCCAGAGGGGAGAAATCTCTGTGGGGCTCCTGTACTTCAAGGAGCTCATGAGTGGTTGTGGAAGGGATGTGACAGCAAGAGTTCCTGGCCCCAGAGTTCCTATTGGCTTCGGTGTTATTTATCTATGCTTAGGGCACTCAATCTGAAAGTAGTTTGTGAGGCCCTTGATGGAGCTGGTTTCAGTATCTGTTAGGACCGCAGGGAAGCTGGGCACAGGGTGACTGGTTAAATTCTGGTCTGGTAGCTCTGCTGATTTTTTAGGTTTGGAGCTGAGCCTGCCTGAATCCAGGCCCCAAAGTGGCACAGCTGCTGTTACCTCATGCTGGTGTGGCTCCCAACCATGTGGCCCCAAGGTCTGCATTGGGGGTAGATGAGGGTGGAAGCTGGACACATTTCTGGTCACTAGGGGAGCATTAGGAAAATGGAAAAACGCATGTTTTTCATCATCTGTGTGAATCTGTTTTGCTAGGTCTCTGCTGCCAAAGATGCTCAAAAATTGGTAGAGCTGCGTCTGGCCAGCCATTCACCAATTAGTCTCCCTCTCTCGCCATCCCTGCTCAGCTTCTCCTCTCAGCAAGCACTCTGTCCACCTCTATGATCTTTCCTCTGAAGTTCAGGGTGCCAGAATTTTCGTCTGTGTTTTATTTTGTGTCTCGTATTTTTGTAGACCAGATTATAAGACATCTGGAAAAAGAAAACAGAACTTCTCTCCAGAGGAATGTATTAGCATCTAGACTTTGAAAATTCCAACAGCTCATTTTATAATCAGTATGAGCACTTGATAATAAAAACAAAAACATTTGTTCATAAGAAAACAATATACCATTTAAGAATAGTAGAAACAGCAGTAGAATCACATAACTCAGATACTAGAAGAAGAATAAAAGGATCCATGCTGTTAAGTGCTGTCAAGTAGGTTCTGACTCAGAGTGACCCTGCATAGGGTTTCCAAGGAGCAGCGGGTGGGTTTGAACCACAGACCTTGTGGTTCACAGTCCAAGCTGATCCCACAGTGCCACACCAGAAGTCCAAAAGGATATATGGTGGTAAGTAAAAAAGTATTACTACAAAATCATAGAGACCTTTATTAAGCAAAAATATTAAAATGTGAAGCTACTGTTTCTCAACAAATCTATCTCTGGGATATCCACTGAGTGACTCTTACATGTTCTTCTTAATCCTGGAGTGGAGTTGCTGCTATTTTGAATGCAGAACTAGAGTGAAAGATGCTGACTGGGTCCAGAGATCCTAAGGAGGAGGAGGAAAAAGAGGAGGAGGAACTAGTGGATCCCCAACAACAGTGAGAGAGCAACGTGAACAGCTGGAGAAATGTGGAAAGGTCCGGGAGTGGCTGGAGCTCTAGATGAGCATTATCATCCTGGTCGCAGGCAGAATTGCACAGAAAAGTTCTTTGACTTCCTGCATGCAAGAGACCACTGCGTGGCCACAAACTCTTTAATGACTTGAAATAAATGTGCTGGCTCATTTATTTGTGTCTAATTTGTGTAAGTTCATGTGAACCTTCTGGATTTGGGCATAGGGAATTTCTGTGTAATTAGCAGTAATTCCATTTTAATAAAGTTCAGTGATACACACACACACACACAAATCTTCCATCTACATCTATACACATCTGAAGGAGGTATTTCCATTTACCTAAACCTTCCCTGAAGAATTCTGTACTCTTTGATTTCTACCATCTCATAATGGCAGTTTTGACACCCGCAAGGGACTCCAATTTTCTTTTCAATGTTCTTTGAGTTTGGGGAATAAAAAGAAGTCTGAAGTCAAGGGGGAGCTTAGTTTAATAATGTGTGGGGAAAGAAAGAGTCCCCACTGAATAGTTTTCATCTTGTCTAGATGGGGACAAGATTCTTATGATTCAATAATGAGTAATTGTTATCATGACTAATTGTGACTCTCACAATTATAAAGGTAGAAGTTTTGTAACAGAATCAGGGGAGTGGTTAATCGTACAGTCCAGAAACAAAGGACCCTAGGACCATCAAGGGAGAAGAGCACAAGCAGAGTGAGAGACCTTATCCATAGAAGCAGCGACACCAGAGATGGAGACAGAGACTGGACATGGAGAGAGAGAGCAGCTGAGGACTCCAGATTCATGGGAAGTGAGGGACTAAGAGATGACAGTCAGGAGACAGACTTGCAGAATATGCCCTTTGGTGGTTGGTGTAAATTACATATGCCTGAGTGTTTTAAAGAAAACCAAACTAAAGTGGATAGAAATCCTGGTTATTGATATAGTACATGGAGGGGATTATAATTATTGTAATGAAATACATAGTATGATTTGTGAATGTAAAACTGATGATCTGCCCTGTAAACTTTTACTCAATCCACAATAAAAACCTTAAATAAGTCTAAAGAGGAAAAATCAGGATTGTAGGGTGAATGGAATAAGGCTTCTCAATGAATTTTTCATAGAACAGCCCTTGGTATCATCAAAGAACCAGCAGATGCATTGCCATGATGGGGAAAAAAATTACTTGGTGCAAATTTGTTGGCCTTTATTTTCACCAATGCAGGTTTTAATTTTCTTAAAACTTCTTCTTAATAAGCCCCATGATTAGCCTGTGTTTTTAGAGAAAATCATGATAATATCTTTGAAATCCCAAGAAACAGTTGCTATAACCTTCTGCTATAACCTCTGGTCTAGTAGATCCTCTCAGAAGCCCCTGCCCCTTTCTAAGTCACTCTAATAAAACTAAAACAACTTGTCTGCAGCCACTGACTGCTCTCAAAGACATGTTTAAACACATTTTGTTTGGAATAAATTCATCCATATATGAGCTTGAACACTAGTGGCAATACTGACTGACTTATTCTGGTAATATACTTATGTTTCTTTACTATCATTAAAAACTTTAAAAAAATTTTAGGTGATAATTAAAAAAAAACAAACTGTAAAGAATGCCTCTGAAAATTTTTAAATAAAAAGATTCAACATTTATAAATGAAACTATAGGGATTAAAATGAGAAGCTCAATGGATTTTTCCAGACCAAACCAGATAAATTGATACAAACAAACCACTGCTAATGGGGATTCCCAAAATGTACAATATGAAAGAAAGAATTAAATTTTAAAGTGCAAACATATAACCATGGGTAAATTGAAATGAACACTAAATCTGGAAAAAAGATTCTAGTGAGATTAAAAAATACATTAAAAAAAAAAAAAGATAATCTATAGGATTTGTTGTTTTTCAGAGGTATCTCGTCAGTTCCTACTGATGAAAGGAAATACGGATAGGTCTCTTGTGATACAATAGTGAATAATTGTTATCAGGACTGATTGTGAGGATTGGAAATGTAAAGGTAGACGTTTTATAGCAAGGAAGGGAATGGTTAACTTTCCAGTCTAGGAGTGGAGGTTCCTGGGACCACCAAGGGAGAAGAGCTGAGAGCGGGACCCTACCCAGAGAAGCAGTGATCCCTGAGATGGAGGCAGAGACAATGACGTGGAGAGATGGAGCAGCTGGGGACTTTACACCCAGAGAGGGAGAGGGGCTGTGTGCTGATGACCTGGGGGCAGGCTTGTAGGGTATACCCTTTGGTTGGTTGATGATGCATAGAGGGGATTGTAACCATGGCAATGAAACGGTATACGGTAGGATGAATGTAAAGCTAATGTTCTCCCATGTAAACTATCACATAATTCACAATAAAACATTTTTTTTTAAAAAAGAAGAAGATGGAAGGAATACACCATCACTGTACCAAAAAGAAATTATCAATGTTCATTCATTTCAAAAGGAAGCATATAATCAGGAACTAATGGTACCAAAGGAAGAAGTTCAAGCTGCACTGAAGACATTGGCAAAAAACAGAAGTCCAGGAATTGATAGAATACAAATGCTGATGCAGTCCTAGAGGCATTCACTCATTTATATCAAGAAATTTGGATGGCCTGGCCAACTGGTTGAAAGAAGTTCATATTTGTGCTTATTCCAAAGAAAAGTGACCCAATGGAATGTAAAAATAATTGAACAATATCATCAATATCACATGCAAGTAAAATTTTGCTGAAGATATTTTAAAATGGTTGCAGCAGTGCAGCCACAGGGAGCTGCCAGAAATTCAAGAGGACGTGGAACTTGGGATATCACTGCTGACATGAGATGGATCTTGGCTGAAAGCAGAGAATACCAGAAAGATGTTTATTTATGCTTTATTGACTATGCAAAAGCATTTGACTCTGTGGATCACAACAAACTATGAATAACATTGTGAACAATGGGAATTCCAGAACACTTAATTGTGCTAATAAGAAATCCGTACATAAGCCAAGAGGCAGTTCCAACATAACTGAATGGTCTTATATTCAGGAAAGATATGCTCCAGGGTTGTATCTTTTCACCACACTTATTTAATATATGCGCTGAGTAAGTAATTCAAGAAACTGGATTATATGAAGAAGGACGTGGCATCAGAATATGCATTGTGATATGCATTGGACACAGCCTTGCTTGCGGAAAATGGAGAGGACTTAAAACACTTACTGATGATAATCAAAGACTACAGCCTTCAGTATGGATTGCACCTCAGGGTAAAGAAAACAAAAATCCTCACAACTGGACCAATAAGTAACATTATAATAAATGAAGAAAAGATTGAAGTTGTCAAAGACTTCATTCCCCCCACTGCCCCTACTTTTACCCATTCAAACCATGCCTCAATCCCTGTATCCCAGAGCCTTGTTATTCCAGGGTTGTACATACATCATTATTTACCTCTTTCCCACTTAGCCCATGCAAACCTGCTTAATTGTTCTCCCATCCGCCTTGTTCTTTCATTCCCCTTCTCCTTCTTGTGTATTGGCCCCCTCCCCAGCACCCAAACTATTCTGTGTCTATTCCCTACACTGTGTTCCACCTTGCCCTTCCTCCCCACCCCACCCCTACCTCCTGGTAACCAGCAAAAAAAATTTCCCCCCTTTTAGTATGGGTTCTTTT
>NW_006408851.1:2116538-2118942 GCF_000296735.1 Chrysochloris asiatica
TTTACTGATGAAGATCAAAGAGCACAGCCTTCGATATGGATTACATCTCAATGTAAAGAAAACAAAAATCCTTACCACTGGACCAATAAACAACATTCTTTTCAATGGAGAAAAGATTGAAGTTGTCAAAGACTTCATTCTTCTTGGATCAACTATCAACGCTCACGAAAGTAGCAGTCAAGAAATCAAACTGTTAACATATTGCATTAGGCAATTCTGCTGCACAAGACCTTTTAAAAGTGTTGAAGGGCAAAGATGTCAGCTTAAAAGACTAAAGTGCACCTGATTGAAGCCATGGTATTTTCAATAACCTCATATGCATGCAAAAGCTGGACAGTGAATAAGGAAGACCATGGTGTTGGAGGAGAATATTGAAAGTGCCATGGGCTGCAAAAAGAACCAATAGTCCATTTTAGAAGTGCAGCCAGAGTGCTCCTTGGAGGCCAAGATGGCCAAACTTCGTCTCTCACACTTCGGACATGTTGTCCGGAGGAACAAGTCATTGGAGAAGGGTATCATGTTTGGTAAGGTGGAGAGACAGAGAAAGAGAGGAAGACCCCCAAGGAGATGAATTGGCCAAGTGGCAGCATCGATGGACTCAGAGTGGCAACAGTAGTGAGTTTGGCCCAGGATCGGACAGTGTTTCGTTCTGCTGTGCATAAGGTCGCTATGAGTCGGTACCGACTCAAAGGCACCTAATAACAACAACAAGGGGTTAATGATCATGAACATTTCTTCATATGTTTGTTGGCTGCCCAGATCTTTTCCTTGATGAAGTATCTGTTCATGTCCTGTGCCCATTTTTTAATTGGGTTATTTGTGTTTTTCTTGTAGAGGTGTTGTAGTTTCCCATATATTTTAGAAATTAGTTCCTTGTCTGATGTGTTGTTGCAAAAGATTTTTTCACATTCTGTGGGCTCCCTTTGTTTACTCTTTTGGAGAAGTCTTTTGATGCACATAAATTTTTAATTTTTAGTATGTCCCAATCATCTACTTTGTCTACTTTTGTTTGCATAGTTTTCAAAATGTTTAGTAGTCTGTGTATGCCCTGAATTAGAGCCCTCACATTTGTCCCTATTTTTTCATTGATGACCTTCATAATTCTGGGATTCACATTTAGGTCTTTAATCCATGCTGTGTTGGTTTTTGTATAAGGGGTGAGGTAAGGGTCTTGTTTCAGTCTTTTGCATATCGCTTTCCAGTTCTACCAGCACCATCTGTTGAAGAGATTATCACCTCCCCATATGATATTTAGGCACTTTGTTGAAAATCATTTGTATGTGGATGGGTTAATTTCTGGATTATCGATTCTGTTTCATTGATCAATGTATCTTTCATTGTACCAGTACCAAGCTATTTTGACCACTATAGCCATGTAATACATGTTGAAATCAGGGAGTAAGAGGTTTCCAACTTTATTCTTCTTCTTAAGTAGTGCTTTGCTTATCCTGGGTCTCTTTCTTTTCCATATAAAGTTTGTAATAGTTTTTCTATCTCTTTGAAGAATGTCATTGGAATCTGGATTGAAATTGCATTATATGTATAAATTGCTTTGGGCAGTATCGACATTTTCACAATATTATGTCTTCCTATCCAGGAGCAAAGACTTAATTTTAATTGAGTCTACAATCAACACTGATGGAAGCCACAGTCAAAAAATCCAAAGGTATATTTCATTAGCCATATCTGCTGCACAAGACTTCTGTAAAGTGTTAAAGAGCAAAAATATCAGTTTGAGTACTAAAGTGTGCCTGACCCAAGCCATGGTATTTTCAATCCTCTCATATGCATGTGAAAGTTGGACAAGTAATAAGGAAGACTGTAGAAGAATCAATGCATTTCTTTCATGGTGTTGGCGAAGAATACTGAAAATTCCATGGACTGCCAAAAGAACAAACAAATCTGTCTTGGAAGAAGTATAGGAAGAATGCTCCTTAGAAGCAAGAGTGGTGAGGCTTCATCCCTTGTACTCTGAACAAGTTGTCAGGAGGGACCAGTCCCTAGAGAAACACATCATGTTTATAAAGTGGAGGGTCAGTGAAAAAGAGGAAGACCCCCATTGAGATGCATTGATGGAATGGCAACAACAATGGGCTCAAATATTAAAATAATTTTGAGAATGGTGTAGGACCCAGCAGTGCTTTGTAAGCACCAAATCTATGGCACCTAACAATGACAATTTTATAAAGAATGAATATACAAATTTAACCATAGAATGTTCATTGCTGGGAAGTTTTATGTAATAAGAATGTCATTTATTTTCAATTAAAATACAAGAAAATATTTTATCTCTCTATAAGGAGCTCTGGTAGCGTAGTGGTTATGAATCGGGCTGTGAACCTTAAGGTCAGCGGTTCGAAACTACCAGCCGCTCCGCGGGAGAAAGATGAGGCTTTCTACTCCC
>NW_006408851.1:2119048-2127506 GCF_000296735.1 Chrysochloris asiatica
GGCACTTAACAACAACAACAACATCTTAAAGAAAGTCCTGTGCAAAGTAATTGAAATCTGACTTTTTCCCCCCCTTCTTTCAGAACCATAGAGAGATCCAAGTATCATGGGGCATATGGAGTAAATCTCAAGTGGATTCAGTGGGACACCAGGGAGGAAATTTTTAGATAATCCCCAAAAGACATGGAATTACGATTTCAAACATAGTCATTAGTCACAATCTTAAGCACTGTACAGCTGTGTGCCCTTAGACAAGTTACCTAACCTTTCTTAACCTAATTTTCCTTGGACAGATTCTTTACATTTTCTACATTTTCTTTATTATAGATGACAATAGTATCCTCATATGGTTGTGGTAAATTTTGAACAAAATAACCCATGAAGGTACTAAACTCCATGTCTGAAATATAGCAAATGCCTTTTAAATACAGTCATTGTTTCTATAGTTGCTAATGTAATACTGTTGTCTAAGTATTCCTTTCCAGAGGTTTCCATACATGACGTCAGAAAATCTGATGGTGATGGATTGTCACTTCTTTTATAATATTTGTTGACAATGTGAAAATATCTTAGTTACAATACAGAAGAAATGTCACAGAAGTTTCTAATATCTTCACAGGTTTCTTCTGTTTGCAGAGAATTATTACGTTGATTTGAGAACACCATCTTAAGTTCTAGGACAGTTTTGCTTGAGCTTTTGGGGAAAGAATGATGTCAAAACTGTTTATTTGGTTGAAGCTGAGAGTTCAGAAAGCTCAGGACTGAGAAGCAAGGGGAGAATATACTAAATTCAAAGTGTTAAAGAAATGTTAGTTTGCTTTTGGCCAGTGGGTGTAACTGTGTTTTTATCAGTTAAATGCCTCATATGGAACATACTTTCCAAAGAATTTCTTTAAAAGTTCCAGCAAGACTAGACCTCTGGTCACCACCATCCTCCCAGTTGGACAGGAATAACCCTCTGAGCAGAGCAGACACCAACCAATTCATGAAAAGTTCTAGCTTGAAGTTGTACACAATTAACTAATGTTGGGGAGTGGTTTGAACATAGGACTCAACAATTACCTTGTATAAAAATTTTGTTTTAGATTAATAGTTTATGTTGTTTTTGTGTAGTGCCATAGAGTTGGTTCCGACCTATAGAGACCCTGTATAGGGTTTCCAAGGAGCAGCTGTTGAGCTTGAACCGCCGACCTTGCAATTCAAATGGCTTTAGCAGTCTGGAGCATTAACCCACAGCACCACACCAGGACTCCTTATAGTTTATAGGTCCTGAGAATGTTATGAGTCCTGGTGACACTGGAGAATAAGCACTGGACTGCTAACCACAAGGTGCAGTTCAAACCCACCAGCTGATCCTTGGGAGAAAGATGAAGCTTCTGTAAAGACTTAAAACCTTGGAAACCCTATGCAAGGTCACTACAAGTCAGAATCAACTAGATGACAGTGGGTGGAGAATGTTATAGGACGTTTGGAGTTAAAGGACTCACCTACTGAGAGCCAAAATGTCAGTGGTTCAACCTACCAGTGGCTCTGTGGGATAAAGATGAGGCAGACTACATCCATAAAGATTTATAGCCTTGGAAACCCTATGGGGCAGTTCTTACTGTTTTACAGGGTCACTTTGAGTTGAAATTAACTCAACCAGAGTGGGTTTGGTTTTGGTTTGGGAATGTTACGTGTTTTGTTTTAAAGCGATGTGGTGAACACAAGTTTTATTTGATAAATTCTTTTGCAGTTTCTTATAATTGGTACTCTGAAACTGCCTGTAAAGATTAGTTATAAAATCATCCCTTGAAGGCTACGTGTCTGAATAGAGTATTTGAAAGAAATGCTGGCTGACTTTTGCCACCTAGTGGCAAAATGCTGCTAACTTTTGCCACATTGGGTGACTGCACCTGTGTAGTATAGACCCCATAATAGACGACTATTTTCATTTTCAGATGAAAGGGGAAAATAAACCAAACATCCTTGCACTAGTGCTTTTCAGTATATAAAGGACCTTCAAAAAGTTTGTGAAATTGGAGTTAAAAGATAAAAATAAAAATATAAACTTTATTTCTCAACAATCTCCATCAAGATCAAGACAATTAAAGTGATGATACCAGCCATTTAGCCCATACCTAAAGAAATGAGGGTCCTAGGGATTTAACCATGTCAATGCAGTCCTCCTATATTATTAACTGAAGAAAAATGGATGCCCTTGAAAGATTTTGGAAGATTACAAAACAAAAATAAGTTGGACCAGAGATGGAGGGAGAGACGATGATGTGGAGAGATGGAGTAGCTGGGGACTCTGGACTCAGGGAAGGAGAGGGGCTGTGTGCTGATGGGGATGGGGGGCGGGCTTGCAGGATGTGCCCTTTGTTTGTTTGAATGGTTGTATACTCCTGAGTGCTTCAGTGTACATAAAAAAGCAACAACAAACAAAACAGACGGAATGGAAGCAAATGCTGTTGAATAATGATGCATAGAGGGAATTGTAGTCATTGCAATGAAATGAAATACGATAGGATGAATGTAAAGCTGATGTTCTCCCATGTAAACTATCATCTGATTCACAATAAAAACTTAAAAAAATAAAAATAAAAAGAGTCAAATCAGGACTATAATGTGGATGCCTATTGATTTCCCAAAGACACTCTAACAAAATTGTTCTTTGATGGGAGGAACGAGCAGGAACATTATCTTAGTGGAGAAGGGCTGTCTGGTAAAGCTTTCCTGAGTGTTTTCCTGCTACAGCTTTGGCTAGCTTTTTCAGATCATTCTTATAATAAGCAGATGTTACTGTATTTTGACTCTCCAGAAACTGAACAAGAAAAATGTCTTGAGCATCCCCAAAATCTGTTGCCATGACCTTTGCTCTTGACTAGTCCATTTCTGCTTTGACTGGACCACTTCTACCTCTTGGCAGTTATTGCTTTAATTGTGCTTTTGTCTTCATGATCATGCTGACAAAGCCATGTTTCATCTTCTGTTACAGTTCTTCAAAGAAAGGCTTTAGGATCTTGATCCCACTTGTTTACAACTTCCATTGAAAGCTCTATTCTTGTCTGCAGCTGATCTGAGTTCAACAGTGTTGAACCCAAGTGAAAAATCTGCTCAATTTTAATTTTCCATCAGAATTGTGTAAGCAGAACTGGTTGTCTATGGTATTGACTATTGTTTCTGTTGTTAATTATTGGTTTTCTTCAATTAGGGCATGAACAGGATTAATATTTCCCTCATAAATTGATGTGGATTGTCTGTGGTTGCGGGCTTCATCTTCAACATCATTTCATCCCTTCTTAAAATGAGTTATCCATTTGTAAACTGATTTCTTTAGGGCACTGTCCCATAAACTTTTTGTTAAAAGCATCAATGGTACCACCATTCTTCTAACCAAGCTTCACCATAAATTTGATGCTTGCTCTTGCTTCAATTTTAGCAGAATTCATGTTTGTCTGATAGGGGCTCTTTTCAAACTGGTATCTCATCTCTCTTATTGCCTCAAATTAGATCTTGTTCAGACATGTTATAACAAGTTGTTGTTAAGTGCCATCAAGTTGGTTTCTACTCATAACAACCCTATACAGGGTTTCCAAGGAGCAGTTGGTAGATTTGAACTGCCAACCTTGAGGTTAGCAGTCCAGCGCTTACAGCACTATACCAGGACTGTAACAAATTAGTAAGTTTATTTTGGTGAGGAAACAAAATGAAATCCACACGTAGGTTTTTCATAATGAGCACTTTCTATGAACTTCTTGAAAACTCTCATATATTTATTCTCAGTCCTATTTATGTTCACTGGACTGGTAACTGCAAGATTGGCAGTTCAAACCCACCAGCTGCTTTCCTCGGACATCCTATACAGGGTCACTATGAGTCAGAACTGACTCAGTGGCACACAACAATAACAACATACTACTACTTTATACTTGATTTAAGGAATCCTGGTAGCACAGTGGTTAAAACATTCTTCTGCTAACCTGAAGGTTGGTGATTCAAACCCACCAGCTGCTCCATGGGAGAAAGTTGTGGCAGTCTGCTTCCATAGAGATTACAGACTTGAAAACCCTATGGGGCTGTTACCTTCTGCCATATTGGGTTGCAATAAATTGGAACTGATTCAATGGTACACAGTAACAATATATTAGACATAAAAGGATCTCTGATGGTACACCAGTTAAGTGGTTGGCTGTTAACCCAAAGGTCTGCAGGTTGAACCTTCCCAGGGGTTTGAACTCCCTCATAGGTTTGGACCTACACAGTCACTCTGTGGAAGAAAGGCCTGGTGATAAGCTTCCTTAAAGAATACAGTCCAGAAAACCCTATGGGACTCTTCTAATGTTACATGGAGCCACTATGAATTGAAATCAGCTCAATTGCAAATAGCAACAACATATATTTTATATACATAATTTTAATGATGCTTTCACATACATTAGCTCATCTGATCCTGACAACAATCCTGTAAGCTTATCAGAAAAGAATTTAGTATCTTTATTTTGCCAATTACAAAACAAGTCCCCAAAATGTTAAATAAATTTCCTAAGGTTAGAGTAGAAAGCTCCTGGATATAAAGATCCTTTGTTCTTCTCAGAATCCTCTTTCCCTCCACTTGAAAAATATGGAAAAGAAATCAGACTGATTGTATCTTCCACTTAGTAATTAATGACTGCAATGCAAGATAGACTGGATGAGCTTGATATCAGAGTTTTCAAACTTTATTTTATCCTGTCTCCCTCAAACTATTGTGTTAAATTTGGCTAACGGCAGGAGAGATAAAATGCTCGGCACCTAATACTTTGTTGTTGCTATTAGGTGCCGTCTAGTTGGTACTGGCTCATAATGAACCTATACACAACAAAATGGAACATGTGCCAACCTCACAATTGTTGCCATGCTTGAGCCCATTGATGCTGCCACTGTGCCAATCCATCTTATTGGGGTTTTCCTCTATTTCTCTGACCCTCCACTTTACCAAACATGATATCCTTCTCCAGGGATTGGTCCCTCCTAATAATGTGTCTGCTGTGCATAGGGTCGCTATGAATCGGTACCGGACTCAATGGAACATAACAACAAAAATAATATGTCTGAAGTATGAGAGATGAAGTCTGGCCATCCTGGCTTCCAAGGAGCATTCTGGCTATACTTCTTCCAACACAGATTTGTTGTTGCAGTCCAAGGTACTTTCTCCACCCCCCCAATGGTACTTTTAATATTCTACTCCAACACCATAGCACAAATGCATGAATTCTTCTGTGGTCTTCCTTATTCACTGTCCAACTTTCACTTGCATACGAGGTAACTGAAAATACTATGGCTTGGGTCAGGTGAACCTTAGTCATCAAACTTACATCTTTGCTCTTGAACACTTTAAAGAGGTCTTGTGCAGCTGATTTGCCTAATGCAATATGTTGTTAGATTTCTTGACTGCCGCCTCTATGAGTGTTGATGGTTGATCTGAGCAAAATGAAGTCTTTGACAACTTACATCATTTCCCCATTTATATGTTGCTGTTGTTAATGGCTGTCGAGTCAATTCCAACTCATAGTGACCCTATATGGGGTTTTCCAGGAGCAACTGGTGAACTTAAACCGCCAACTTTGTGGTTCAAACCAACCTTGCCGTCCAGTGCATTAATCTGCAGCATGTTTTTTATAGGTACAGTGGTGAGGACTTTTGTTTTCTTTACATTAAGTTGCAACCCATACCAAAGGCTGTGGTTTTTTATCTTCGTATGTATTTTAAGTCCTCTTCACTTTCAGCAAGCAGGGTCGTATCATCTGCATATGACAGGTTGTTAATGAATCTTCCTCCTATTCTGATGCCATATTTTTCTTCATATAACTAGCTTCTCAGATTACGTACTCAGCATATAGACTGAATATATATGGTGAAAAATTACAACCCTGGCCCATTCCTGTCCTAATTTTATACCATCTGCTTGAACAACTGTCTCTTGTCTATGTACAGGTTCCTTGTGAGCACAATTAAGTGTTCTGAAATACTCAGTTCTCCACAACATTGTCCATAGTTTGTCATGATCCACACACTCGAAAGTCTTTGCATAGTCAATAAAACACAGGTAAACATTTTTATGGTATTCTCTGCTTTCAACCAATATCCATCTGACATCAGCAATGATATCCCCTTGTTCCACATCCTCTTCTGAATTGGGCTTGAATCTCTATCTATGTACAGTTGCGGCTTTCAATTACCTTTAGCAAAATTTTACTTGCATGTGATATTAATAATATTGTCCCATGATTTCTGCATTCTGTTGAGTCACCTTTGGAATGGGCACAAATATGGATCTCTTCCAGTCAGTTGGCCAGGGAGCTGTCTTCCAAATTTCTTGGCATATATAAGTGAGTACTACCTCCAGTGCTTCATCAGTTTGTTGAAAGATTTCACTTTATATTCCATCAATTCCAGAGCCTGGTTCTTTGCCAATTCCTTCAGTTCATCTTGAGCTTCTTCCTTCAGTATCATTGGCTCTTTATCATATGCTACTTCTTGAAATGGTTGAATATCGACCATTTCTTTTTGGTACAGTAACTTTGTGTATTCTTCCCATCTTTTTTTTTTTTTTTTGATGTTTTCTGCATCTTTTACTATTTTGCCTATAGAATCCTTCAATAACGAAAGCCGAAGCCTTAACTTTTTCTTCAGTTCCCTCAGCTTGAGGAATGCTGAGCATGTTTTTCCCTTTTGGTTTTCTAACTCGAGGTCTTTGCACATTTTGTTATAATATTTGACTTTGTCTTCTCGAGTTGTCCTTTGAAATTTCCTTTTTCCTCCACATTTCTTCCATTTGCTTTAGCATCTCTATGCTGGAGAGCAAGTTTCAGAGTCTCTTCTGACATCCATTTTGGTCTTTTCCCTCCTTCTTGCCTTCTTAATGACCTTTTGCTTTCTTCCTGTATAATGTTCTTGTCATCCCATAACTCTTCTGGTCTTCAGTTTTTAGTGTTTAATGCATCAAATCTGTTCTTCAGATGATATCTAAATTTAGCTGGGATATGTTCAAGATCATATTTTGGCTTTCATGGAATGTTTTAATTTTCTTCAGCTTCAGCCTGAAGAAAATGCATGTAAGTAATTGATGGTCTCTGGCCTTGTTTTGGCTGATGATATGGAGCTTTTTCCACCATCTCTTTCCACAGATGTCTGCATTAGCTTTGATCTTACTTAAAAGACTTATGGAAAGGTCAGCAATTTTAGTTAGCTGATCTAAACAAAAGTTTGTGTGTGTGCGTTTTAGTATGTCTTCATCCCAATGAGGTAAGTGTATCACTGAACAAACTTGTCTGCAATCGTCCACTGATCACAGAGACATGTTTAAACACATTTTATTTGTATGTAATAAACCTATGCATGTATGAGCTGGAATACTAGTAGCAATATTTCTTGACTTACCCTACTACAATAGATTTCTACTGTAGAGACAGACAGTGTAAACCACTAAAATATTTATTACTAGTGGAGTAGTAGCAACTACTATAAAGTAGTATGTGAAATTATGAGTTGAAGATTTTTCTGTAAAACTGAAGGAATGTATATGATTTTTTTACAAACTTTTTATTGGAATTGAGTAAAGGGTTACAAAGCAGATCATCAGTTTTACATTTATCAAATCATATACTCTGCTTCATTTCACAATGATTGCAATCCCTCAATATACCATCAGTTAGCAGAATTTACCTCCATTTCATTAATTCTTGCACTCCTCTGTCTCCTACAACCTTCATCTTTCCTCTGCCAACTTCTTTTACTGTATATTGCCTGCCCTGTCACCCATATTAACATGTGTCTACTCTGTAGCCTCCTCCAGCCCAATGCACACTAACCATCATAGAATGTTTCATTTAAAAAAAAAAAAATTTCCTAAATTTTTTACAACAGTGGTCTCATACAATGCTTATCCTTTTGCGATGACAAATTTCACTCAGCATGATGTCCTGAGCATGTTCTGATGCCATGATGTCATTCATGTTCTGAGGTGTTTTGCAGATATGCATACTATCCCACTGTGGGTATATATCAAAGTTTATTGAACTGCTCTTCAGTTGATGGACGTTAAGGCTATTGTGAAAGATCGAGTCATGTCACAGCTCATATTTCTTGAGAATATACACCTAATAGATCTTTGGGTGCTATGGTATTTCTGATTTTCAACTTTTATGAGAAAGCACCATATTATTTTCCACAGTGGTTGCACCATTTTACAGTTCTATCAGCAGTGTAGGAGTGTCCTGGTCTCTTCATATCCTCACTAGTATTTGTTGTTTTAGATTTTTTTGAACTTTGCTACTAATGCTGGAGTAAGATAATATTTCATTGTTGTTTTGATTTGCATCTCTCTAATGACTAGTGATCATGAGCCTATCTTCATATCTGTGCTGCCCACCTTAATGTCTTCTTTGGTGAAGTGTCTGTTCATGTCCTCTGGCCATTTTTTTTTTTTTTTTTT
>NW_006408851.1:2128711-2197078 GCF_000296735.1 Chrysochloris asiatica
CCGGCTGGTCTGCTTGTCCTTTCAAGTGGAGAAATTTCCCGTCTTTGAAGGTCTGGTTGTGGTTCGGGCTTCCACCTATACTCCCATGTAATGCAGAGGCTCCTCAGTGAACCTCCTTCACTGGACACATTGTAGCCCCATTTTAGGTATTCTAATCAGTTATAGGCAGAAGACGGCTCTGCCCATTTTTTAATAGGAGTATTTTTCTTCATCTTGAGGCATTGAAGTATTCTCTAAATTTTGGAGAGATAATGAATAAGGAAGAATTGATGTATTTGATTTATGGTATTAGAGAATATTAAAAGTACCATGAACTGCCAGAAGAAAAAAGAAATCTGTGTAGGAAGAAGTACAGCGAGAATGCTCCTTAGAAGCGAGGATGGCAAGAGTTTGTCTCTTACGTTTCTGACATATTATCAGGAGGGACCAATACCTGGAGAAGAATATCATGCTTAGTAAAATGGAGGGTCAGTGAAAAGAGGAAGACTTCCAACAAGATGAACTGGAACAATGATGCAGCAGCAACGAACTGGAGTATAAGGATTGTGAGGATGGTACAGAATGGGGCAGTGTTTCGTTCTGTTGTGCATAGATTTGCTATGAGTTGGAACTGACTCAACACCTAACAACAACAACAACAACAAAGTCCTTTCTCTGATATATCATTGCCAAACATTTTTTACCAGTTGGTGTGCTATCTTTTTACTTTTGGTGAAAACCTTTGATGCACATAGGTGTCCAATTTTTAGGAGGTCCCAGCCATCTATTTTGTTTTCAGTTTGTTTGATAGTGTATTTATGCCATGGCATCAGAGCCCCTAACCTTGTCCTTATTTTTTCATTGATGATCTTTATAGTTCTACATTTTACATTTATGTCTTAGTCCACATTGAGTTCATTAAAAAAATCTGGTGTAAGGTATGAGCCTTGTTTCATTATTCTGCAAATGGATTTCTAATTTTGCTAGAAATCATTTGTTGAAGAAATTTTCTCTCTTCCACATTTAATGCATTTTGGGCCCCTCTGGTAGCGTAGTGGTTATGAATCGGGCTGCGAACCACAAGGTCAGCAGTTCGAAACTACCAGCTGCTCTGTGGGAGAAAGATGAGGCTTTCTGCTCCCATAAAGATTTACAGCCTCGGAAACCAAGTACAGGGTCGTTATGAGTCAGTAACCGACTCCACAGCACGTAACAACGACATATATATATATATATTCGAAGTCTTTATCTTTATGAGAAAATATACACTAAGAACGCTCATACCATCAACATTAGAGAAAGAAAAATTCAAAGAACATTAGGAAAGTTATGGAATGTCTCTCCATTGTAAATATTATTATAATTTCTGCATGAGTTCCTGAATGGTACAGTTAACATGCTCAACTGCTAACCAAAAGGTTGAAGGTTCAGGTCCACCAATAGATACTTCAGAAGAAAGGCCTGGAGACCTTCTAAAAAATTAGCCACTGATAATCCTTTAGAGCACAATCATACTCTAGGACATATGGAGTTGCCACGAGTTGGAATCAGTTTGATTGGTATTTGATTTCTCAAGTCCTGGGGGTGACCAGATTGAATTGAAAACCCAGCTTCCCACCTATTCCCCACATCAGACTGGAGATGCAATACATTCTTTCAATATTCCAGTCAAAGAAGTCATAAAATATGCTCTCTTCAAAATACAGACTAGTCTTGCTCTGTGTACCATCTCTTTTGCCTCAAATCCCACTGCTAGTCCATGAGGAAATCTATGGCCTATCCTGTCAAACTATATAAAAAAAAAATATGAAGATTTTTCTATGCCTTGTTACACCCTGGTTCAAGGTCAACAGTTCAAATCCATCAGTCTCTCCGTGGGAGAAAGATGAGGCTTTCTGTTCTCTGGTATGGCGCTGTGGGATAATTCACTGGACCACAAGGTCGGTTTGAGTAAGGTCAGCAGTTCAAATTCACCAGCCGTTCCTCGGAAACCCTACACAGATAGGGTTGCTATGAGTGGAAACAACACTTACCAACACAGGGACACTATGAGTCAGAATTGACTTGATGGCACACAACAGCAACTAAGTCATTATCTTCCATCTGGATGGTTATAATAACCTCCTAACCGGTTTCCAACTTTGCTCTCCTGGTCTACAATTAAAAGAACAAAGTGATCTTTTAGAAATGCTTTATCAGCTCATGCCAGTGTCACTGTAACTTCCAATGGTTTCCCAATGAATAAATCACATTTCTCTGATGTTCTAATGACCCCTGGTTCCCACTGTCCCTGTGGCCACATTTTGTACTCTCCCTCTTGCTCACACTGAGCCACTTTCTGGTCCTTGAGCACACTGGGGAGGCCATCACTTCAGGACCTCTGCCCTAGCTGTTCCCTGTCTAGGAGGCTCTCCCCTAGATGTCTTCATGGTTAGCATCCTTTTACTCTCCCAAATGTCACTCTTAGTTTGGATTCTCCCAAGAAAACCCTGAAACAAGGACTTGTTATTGTTGTTGTTAAGTGCCGTTGAGTCGGTTCCGACCCATAGTGACCCTGTATAGGGTTTCCAAGGAGCAGCTGGAGAGCTTGAACCACTGACCCTGCAGTTCAAACAACTTTGCAGTCTGACACATTAGCCCACAGCGCCACACCAGGAGTCCACAAACAAGGACTTGGGTTGCCTTAAATTCTTGGATGCACCTTAATCTGGAAGGTGATCCTAGGAATTATGGTGAGAGAGGGGAACGGAAACAGGAGAGGGAAGAAAGCCTATAAAAGGTGTGTATAAGCATAGTGTTCCACAACCCTGATGGAGACCCAGACTCTAAGGAATACTGATCTGCCAATGATTGTTTTGGGATTGTGCCCAGGGCATTCCTACCTGGTACTTTTGTCTGACCCAGCACAGCTCCTGCTGCCAAATAATACCTTGGGCAGAGAGACAGAAGCTGTTGCATGTCTGGGAAGTATCCGCAGGAAGTCACCTCTGGGGTGGTGTGAGGGGATATGGAAGAGGTAACTACAGGCCTACTGTAGTCACTTCTCAGTGCTGCTTAGCTTGGCTGCTCTGTTTAAAATGGTAACCTGTACCCCAAATCTTCCCTACTCTCTCATTTTTTCCATAGTACAGATCCCTTTACAAATTCATCTTTTGCTTATATTCCTGGCATTCTTTTGCTCACTGATGTGTATAGCCCAATGCCCTGCCACAGAGTACAGTCTCCACAGTGAGAAGAAACTAGAGGAATAGAACATCGTTAAACTGTCCCATTTGACAAATGCCAATTGTAAGGACAGTAACTCAGAGTCCCTGACATCCACACCCTATCTTTTCTAATATATTTTGCTACATGTTACTATTCTCAAAGTATTATTATGATCATTATTTGTACTCCATTAATTTAGAATATCTAACTTTCAAGGTGCCTCTATATAAACTCCTTCATTTGAGACAAACATACTTGTGAGGTAGAGAAAATCACAATTATTATTCTCTTTGCTGAGAAATTGTTTTCTAATTTTCTTTGAATTCAAGACAGTCTCTCAATCAGTCTCTCTTCACTCCCCAGACTAAGTCAGAGACTAAGACAAAAATCAGATGTGGTAGGTTGTAACATCAGCGCAACTTGACCATGTGACATGCTTTGGCCAAGGGATCATTAACAAGCACGATGCAGAGGCTTGATAAGCATTTGTACAATGAGAGCCTGTTCTCTTGAAATGCACTCTATGGAAGTCAGAGCTATGTAAGAAGCTGTCCAACCACCCTGAGATTGTCATGCTGGGATGACATCAAAGCTACCTACATGGCAAGGCCATATGGAGAAATGATGAGGTGTCAGGCATGAGAGTGAAGGCTTCTTGGGCCTTTCAGACCAGCCACCAGGCAGGCGAGAAGAACCACCTTGCCAAGCTGTCAGAATTCCTAGCCCACAGAAGCAGAGGAAATAATAAACCATTTTTAAAGCAGCACTGTGAAGTGATTTTTATGCAGCAATAGATTACTACAACACAGGGTTTATAAGAGACAAGACAGAAAAAAAAACTGCTTTCTGTGAATAGTGAATTTATACACTTTTAGGGTAAATTGATTAGCTGGAAGCTAGCAAAATGGTTAGTTTGGGAATTCTGTCTTTATGTAGGTTTTACAGGGATTATAAGAAAATTTTAGTCATTCAAGGTTTTTCCAGACAACCTTGAGAGTTTACCTATGGAACTGTTAAGTTTTATGGAGCCAGTTCTGACTCATAATAACCATGTATGGGGTTTCTGAGGCTTTAAATCTTCACGGGAGCAGAAAGCTTCATCTTTCTCCCTCAAAGTGGATCGTGGGCTCAAACCACTGACCTTGTGGTTCCAGTGCTTATCGTATGGAGTCACTTGTGCAATATCTGCACAATCATACTCGTAAAGTAGAGAAAATCACAATTATTCTCTTTGCTGAGAAATTAAGTTTTCTAATTCTCTTTGAATTCAAGACAGGCTCTCAATCAGTCTTCTTCACCCCCCAGTGTCCTTCTGTTAACAACTCTGACTTTGCTATTTCAGGTTTGCACCATTTCCCTCTTTAGAAAAGAAAACACTGAGATTGGGAAAAGTAGACCTGGAGGATATGAACTGGCCATGCTTTATGTCCTCATATTTTTAGCCTCATTAAAAAACAGAGCAGTGTTATCAACAGTCTATCTAACCCTTTAGTCAAGAGTCAGTTCTACCTAAACATGGATTGTCCTAAAGATGGAATGTCTTAAGAAGGCTTGAGATCTTGCAGAAAGTTCTGGAACCTGAAGTTCAAATGTGGTACTGCACTGGAGCCTGGGTCCTGGAGATGGGAGCACACGGATGGTAAAGATAAAGGAGAGGTTACACAGTGACCACAGAAATACAAACAGAAAGAAAGGAAAACAAAGTAAGAGCTAAAATCCCCACAGAACACAAAAACACATGAAATAGAATTAAACTTTATGACTTTGGCAGGTAGGATAAGTCCATCATTGATGATTGGGACTCTGAGGCTGCACTTTCTCCTCAGGAAGATGGGCTGGAATGGGGTGAGTTGTGCTTGGCAGAGGCTGTGGTGGTTTGGGATCTGAGTACAGAAGCAGAATTAGAAGGACAGAATTAAGACTTGGTGGTGGAGCCTCTCCTACAAACCCAGAACTCACCGGTGTGTCCCTATTACCTGGGATAGCCTCCATTTTCCTGTACCACCTCTTACCTGCCTGGCTCCCCAGCTGGGCTTCAGGCCGGTCTCCCCATAGCAAATGTCTGGGATCATTGAGGAATCGCTGGCTGCGCTGGCATGTTAGGCACGTCTGTACTGTCCAGCGCTGTCCTTTACAGCCTGGGGTGGATGTAGAGAAAAAAGAAGAGGGAACCCAGGTTTAGCAGGAAACATGTTCTGCACCCATTTTGGCCTCCACAGCCTTTCAATAATTTTTTTCAGTAAAAATTCTATTTTTCCTCCTTTAAACACAAATCTGATGGTGCCATGCCCCATATATACCCCATGGATTTCTTCCTACCCTTAAATGTAAAGTCCAAACTCCTTAACAAGACTCTTCAAGACCTGACCTCAGTATTGTCATCCAGTTTCATGTCTTCCTCCTACTACTTTACCATTCAGCCTCCTACACTCTCATTTCCTTGTAGCAACACAAGTTCCCTTGTTTGGAATCCTCACACAGGTGCCTAGAATTTCCACCTCCCACTCCCTTTGCTTCTCATGAACCTCACAGGTATAAATAAATAACTCAGCACTCAACGCAATTAAATCATCTTCCTACTCAATTTCAATTATTATCTGTCCCAGTTCTGAAAAGGAAATTAGGGAAATAATACTATTTATAAAAGCCACCCAAAAATGAAATACTCAAGAATAAACCTAACCATAGAAACAAAAGACGTATACGAAGAAAATTAGATAACACAACTACAGGAAACCAAAAGAGATTTAGAAAAAATAGAAGAATATACATGCTTATGGATAGGAAGACTTAACATTATGAAAATATGAACCTTAAGCAATCCAAAAATATAAGCAGTCCCAATCAAGATTCCAACATCATACTTTAAAGAGATGGAAAAACTGATCACTAACTTTATATGGAAAAAAAAAGAGACCTTGAAAAAAAGCAAAGCATTGTTTAAGAAGATGATTACCAGCTTGGCTGCTAAGAAAGAGCAAGGCCAGCAGTTTGAATCTACCAGTTGCTCAGTAGGAGAAAGATGAGGCTTTCTACTCCCCTAAAGATTTAAAGCCTCGTACACCCATTCTTGGTGTGGCACTATGGGATAATGCACTGGAAACGCAAGGTTGGTTTGTACCACAAGGTCAGTGGTTCCAATGAACCAGCTGCTCCTTGGAAACCCTATACAGAGTTGCTATGAGTTGGAAACTACTTGATGGCAGGTAACAACACCCTTATAGAATTGCTATGAGTAGGAACAAATTCGACAGCTCATAACCACCAACTCAACAGATGGCAATGTCAATGAAAATAATGAATCTAGCACAATACTTGACACATAGCAGAAAATTAACATTTGCTAGAAGTCCTGGTGTGGTGCTGTGGGTTAATGCGCCAGACTGCAAAGCTGTTTGAACTGCAAGGTTGGTGGTTCAAGCTCACCAGCTGCTCCTTGGAAACCCTATACAGGGTCGCTATGGGTCGGAATCGACTCGACGGCATTTAACAACAACAAGTGAATGGTGCTGGGAATCCTGTCTTCTGCAAGGCCAAGTAATATACACAGCAGTCAGTATGGATTGCATCTCAATGTAAGAAAACAAAAATCCTCACCACTGGACCAATAAATAACATTCTTATCAACAGAGAAAAGATTGACAATGTCAAGGACTTCATTGTTCTTGGATCAACTATCAACACTCACGGAAGCAGCAGTCAAGAAATCAAACGACGTAGTGCATTAGGCAAATCTGTCAACTTGAGAACTAAGGTGCACCTGACCCAAGCCATGGTGTTTTCAATAACCTCATATGCATGTGAAAGCTGGATAGTGAATAAGGAAGACCATAGAAGAATTGATGCTTTTGAGTTATGGTGTTGGAGGAGAATATTGAAAGTACCATGGGTTTCCAAAAGAACCAACAGATCTGTGTTGGAAGAAGTGCAGCCAGAGTGCTCCTTGGAGGCCAAGATGGCCACACTTAGTCTCTCATACTTTGGACATATTGTCAGGGGGCACCAGCTGCTGGAGAAGGGTATCATGTTTGGTAGGGTGGAGGGTCAGAGAAAAAGTGGAAGAACCCCAATGACAAGGATTGGTAAAGTGGCAGCATCAATGGGCTCAAGCATAGCAACAATAGTGAGGTTGGCCCAGGATCAGGAAGTGTTTCGTTCTGCAGTGCATAAGGTTGCTACGAGTCGGTAAGGACTTGATGGCACCTAACAACAACATTATTATTTCTGGAGGCCTAGTGTCGCGCTGTGGGTTAATGCGCCAGAGTGCACAGCCATTTGAACTGCAAGGTCAGCGGTTCAAGCTCACCAGCTGCTCTTTGGAAATCCTATACAGGGTCGCTATGGGTCGGAATTGACTCGACTGCACCTAACAACAACAGTGTGGCGCTGTGGATTAATGTACTAGACTGTAATGTCGGTTTGAACAGCAAGGTCAGTGCTTCGAACTCACTAGCCACTTCTTGGAAACCCGATGAGTTTCTTAGTCACTATGAGTCAGAACCGAATGACCGCAATTAACAACATTATTATTTGTAAGGAGCCCTGGTAGCCTAGTGGATTACCAATTGGGCTGCTAATCTCACGGTCAGCAGTTCAAAACTACCAGCGGCTCCGAGGTAGAAAAATGAGGCTTCTGCTCCCGTAAAGATTTACAGCCTCCGAAACCCTATACAGGGTCTCTGTGAGTCAGAATGGACTCGACAGCACACCACCACCATTATTATTTCTTTACTGTCCTGATTGGGAATAAAAGTCAGGTTTAAACTTGAGTTGTCCAGGCGCTCGAGAGCGCAGGCGCCCTCAAATCCTAGGCCAGAGTCACCCACACGTAAAGCGAGGAGGGGTCGCTTGTCTCCCCCATACCCTGCTCTGCAATCATCGACCCCCGCAGAAGCACTCACGTCTCTGGCGCTGGGTGCACGTCAGATCCGGGATGAGGAAGGAGGAGCAGCCACGACACCCACCGGGTCCTCTTCACAGAAGGGTCCATGGGGATGGAGGAGGAAGGTGGGCGGGTGCCCGCGCTCCTTCTCGGCTATTCCCGGGCCCTGCCCGCCAGCCCGCCGCCGAGCTCCGCGCCCGCTCACCGCCGCAGGACCAGCCGCTTCGCGATGGTCCTCTCCGTGTGGCAGTAAAACCGCGCCAGAGCCTGATTCTCAGGGTCCTGCGCGAGGACGCAGTGGGCGGCCTGGAGGAGGGCAGTGGTCACTGGGCTGACTGAACTGGGCCGCTGTCCAGGTGAGCACCCGAACCACAGACCCACCTGGTACAGGAAGCTTAGCCTCTGGAAGGCCTCGCGGTCCTTCACCGGCCCAGTCATATTGGCGGAGCGCGTTCTACGCCTGCCTGTCCGAAGATTCCGACCGGAACTCGCCAAACCCTCAGCGCCCGCGCACGGGCTTCTGGGAAATGTAGTCCGTCCCCACCCCACCCCGAGCCGCTTCTTTGCACTCACTGCTCTTCTGAGGTCCGATTTTGTCGCCATTCTCCATTCTTAAATACTCATTTGTTCATAGAATTCAATGGTCCTCTGAGTTTTGGCTTTGTTCCAGAGACTTCAAGTCCCAAATCAGTTATCTAGAGACTGGAAAGACTACTGGATCAGACGATCTTAAACTTCTAAACATTTTCAGAAATGGCAGCATCGATGGACTCAAGAGTGGCAACAGTAATAAGGTTGGCCCAGGATCGGGCAGTGTTTCGTTCTGCTGTGCATAAGGTCACTATGAGTTGGTACCCACTTGATGGCACCTAACAACAACAAACCCTCTCCATATCGTTGTTGTTGCTGCTAAGTGTCCTGGATTCGGTTCCGACTCATACCGATCCTGCACAGGGTTTCCGAGGCTGTAAATCTTTACGGGAGCAAAAAGCCTCATCTTTTTCCTGCAGAACCGCTGGTAGTTTCGAACTGCTGACCTTGATGTTCACAGCCCGATTCGTAACCACTACGCTACCAGAACTCCATATCATAGGGGTTACGAATCAGGCTGTGAACCTCAAGATCAGCAGTTCACAACTACCATCTGTTCCGCGGGAGAACAATGAAGCTTTCTGCTCCCATAAAAGATTTACAGCCTCGGAAACCCTGTACAGGGTCACTATGCGTCGAAACCGACTCCAAGGCACATCACCACCACCACCAACCTCTCCATGCAGACAGGTTTGGAAGATGGTTATGGCAATCAAAAAAGTTAAGACATGCAGTCCCCGAAGCTATAGGCAGATGCCTGAAGATCTACAGACAGAAGGAAGACTGATTACATGAGGGGACTTCAAAAAGTTTGTGGGAAAACATAATGAAAAGATAACGGAGTTTTCCCATAAACTTTGTGAAGCTCCCTCATACATTCTAAAAGACATTTGTGCCACTGAAAGTCAAAATGGGAAGGGCCATGAGAGTGATGGAGAGAAGAGAGTTCATGGCAGATGAAAACACAGCTTATTCCCATTCCTTCCTAAGAAACGTATTTCTGCACATATAGGTACTCCTCACTTGGTGAATTTCCTATTCTTAGGTGTGGGAACACAGAAACCTGTCAATAACACCCCCCACCCCTGAAATAGGGTCACTGAGTTGGAACCAACTAGATGGCAATTAAAAACACCCATGAAATGACAGATATCCCATTCCTCAGGAAGACATACAGGATACGCTCTTACTTCTGATCCATCTCCCATTTGCTGTTTGGCATCTGTGTACATCCTCTTCAATTTAAAAGCAGAGCGAAGGAAGAATAGAAATGAACCCTGAGACCAAAAGAAGACATATATGGTGCCTCTCTGACTCCTGCCAGGCTGATGCAGGGAATCGGTTCTCCAGCTTAGAAAATGGTTGAGACCTCCTTCAGGACCAGTTTCACAAGTCCCCAGATTCAGCTGGGTATAGTGTGTTCAAAATGCAGATACCCAAGTCCCTCCTTACCCCACCCTGGATCCTGATTATTCACTGAGAATGAGACCCAGGAACATGCAATTTTAACACCCCAAGCGATTCCTACATCAAAACCAGGTCATTTTCAAATCACCACACAACACAGATGACTTCAGTAGGTCCTTTGCTCCATATTATTTCAAACAACCAAAGAACCAGTCAAGGCACAAAGGTAAAAGGAGAAGAGTCTGGACAAAGTCCTGTTGAGGTGAGAGGAGGAGCTGAAATGCCCTCAGCAAATTGTAGTCTCTTGTCCCAATCTTCTGTCAACTCTTGACTACTCAAAGCAGAGGTAATCCAAGTTATTTTAGTTTGGTTTGGCATGCATCATTTACCTTTTGACAACATATGTACCCTGCAGCATGTTTATTTTGGCCTATTAAAATAATTTGTGTTCTTTGAAAAGGGGAATGGCAAAGGGTGAGGGACAGCAACAAACAAGCCAACGACTGGCTCTTCTGAATACACATTCCAGGCCAGGTGCATGTAGGTGAAAGCAAGTTGCTTATCTGGCCTTCCCTACCCAAACCATCTTTTTCTACCCGTCCTCAGGGTGAGAAAGACATTACCTTTCTTCCTTTCTGGTGTGGACACCTCAGCCAGGTAACAGGCTGACAAGGAGAGTGACTACGACTTACCAGCCTTTGATGAAGTCAGGGCTTTGGGTAGAAATACCACTCTCTTTCTCTAATACCGCACTCTCTCCCTTCCAAGTTCTTTTGGGAAAGCAGTGAAAGAGCAGACATGTCTGCAGAATCTCTTCCACCTTCCTTCTTGAGGAGCAAGATGATTGTTTCTTGTAGACAACAAAGCATAAGGAGGCAGGCAATGAAGTCAGCTCTGCTCAAAGACAGCACAGGGATCAGGGTTCTCCCGCTTTCTTCTCTCCTCTCCCTGCAACCTTCCCTGATTCCCTGCTTTTGGTCAATCCTACTCAAATTAGTAACCTTAACCAGTGAATAGAAGACCAAAGAAACTCCTTTCTCTAACCTTCGTAATGCCTAACATCTGCCTCCAGAAATACTCTCCAACTTCTAGAACCTTGAGAACTGTCATTCATCTTTATTCAACCTCAGGGATCTTCCTCAAGAAATAGGACTGTTCTGGATCAAGGAACACCCTAAAAGATGTGTAAAGGGCTTTCTGTTTCCTTCCTTAGCTTGAGGAATGCAGAGTCCCCTTTATTGATAGTTTCTGGAAAAGCCCCTCTTTCCTTGCCAACCTGTCCTTGTGCAACAGAACTCTGATGGAATTAGGGGAGGCAATCCCCTGCGTACTAGCTCCTCAGCTCGAAAGTCAGGAGGGGGACACAGTTGTGCTCTCATCCCAGCCCAGTCCTCTCCTCCACACACACCATCTTACAAACCAAGGTGCTTCTCCTGGATGATTCAAGACTGGATCCAGGCAGACAGGAAGACGCTCCATCAGGACACAGGATGGAAGGCCCACTGCTCGACCCTGCCTTACCCGATTATTCCCATGTCCCCTCCTGACTATCACTCCCAATCTGTTGGGGGCCTAATTGTAAGTGGAGCAGCATTCTTCCGACCAGCCCGGATGCCTGGGTAGAAGAGGGGCCAAAGTTTCTCAGTGAAAGTGTCAGTGAAGGTGTAGATATGAGAGCGGTCTGTGACGTTGTAAAAAGACAGCGTGCCAGCCTCATAGTCTAGGAATATGCCAACCCGCTTGGGTTTCACCTTGATGTGCAAAGGGGTAAAAGGTGTGGTGGTGGCCGCATATTTGTCCCCATTCCACAGCCGTACCCGCCAGTAGCCAGTCTCAGGGAGTGGAGTTAGCTCGCCCTTTCGGCTCACGGAGTCCCGGCACACACCCACTGCCCAGTGGGTCTTGTCGCCCACCTCCACCTCCCAGTAGTGTCGACCGGAGGTGAAACCCTCAGCAGCCAGGACGCAAGGGTAGAAGGTGAAGCGCCGTGGTGTGTCAGGGAGATCCCGAAGTCTTGTCTCCACAAACTTGACACTCTTACGATCTTCTGACAGAACTAGGTTAGGATGTGCAGTCTCAGGGTCCAGGGTCACGTCCGCTGGCGGGAGAAGCCAGAGTGGGGAGCTAGATAAGAACGGGAATAGCTAATCGCCCCTGCCTCACTCTTCCAGCCTGCCTTAACTAAACTCTCTTCTTTAAAAGGTCCCCAGAACACATGGTTTGGTTTGCTTCCTCAATCCAGGATGTCACTGCCCAAGAGGGGAGGGAACAATGGTTTCACTTTTCAACTTGACCCTAATGTCAGAGATCTGACTCTGTAAGGGTAGGTGGTCCAGCTTCCAGCCTAGTCCTCTAAACGTCCCCCTTTGACATCCTCTACCTCACTGTGTGGAGACTAACTCGTCACAGTCAAGGGCCAAAAAGAATGGGATGTGCTAGAAGGATACAGAGCCAGGCAACAGTATGGTTTAGGGACAAAGTGATCCTGCGCCTGCAGTACGCCTCTTTTCTCGGCATAAATATTCATGCACTCCCTTTCATTCCTTTTTTTTTAAATGTTTTATTGTGAATTATGTGATAGTTTACATGGGATCCCTTTCAGTCTTAACAGTGTTTCAGGTTAGATACTATGTGGTCACTCTCCTGATGACTTGGGCAAATTATGGAAGCTCTCCAGGCATAAGAGCAGAAGATGCCTAAGGCTTCCTCTCACTTGGTCTCTCTGGCTTAGCTAACAGTGACACTGAAAGCCAGGTAAAGGACTGGGTGAGTGTGACTCTGGAAAGTGACAGGGGTAACTGAAGCCCAGATGAGGTTAAGACCTAAGGAGTTTCTGTCCTTTGCTGATTCCTCTGTTAGTTTTCTTTGGGGAACAACTCACCAATTAGTTGCTTAAGGATCTTCCTCAGGGCAAAGTACTGTCGAGGGAAATTGCTGAAGTTCTTCTCCAGCTGTATGGATACAGAAGTCACCTCCATGGTCTTCATTTTTTCACATCTAGGAGGGTAGGGAGATAGGGGAAGACAGGGTAGGGTCAGGGAGAAGTTCCAGTCACCTAACTAAGTATTCAGATGTTGTCATCTTCAGTGAGAAACAGTTTCCCTCTTCCCACTTTATCACCATTCCCTGAAGATAAACACTTGCCTACTCTTTTCTTTTACCAATCTATGGGGAACCATATAAGTCCCCTGGACAGAGTCTAACCTTGCGAACGAGACTCAGAACTTTCCAGAGGCGTTTTCCAATTTCGTGAATAATGATAAAACATCCTTCCCTTCTTCTGATACCTTCCTCCTCCTTCCATCCTGTTAGACACAGCTGGTGTGGCACTGTGGGATAATACATTGGACTACAAGGATTGTATGAACCACAAGGTTGCCGGTTCAAATTCACCAGCTGCTCCTTGGAAACCGTATACAGGGTTGCTGTGAGGTGGAACTGACTCAACGGCACTTAACAACATACCCCCACAGCACAGAACAGAATCTGCTTCTACATTATTAGTCTCCTCACCAAGAATGGCCTAATGATTTGCCCTCTAACTGGTTTCATGGGGCAAGGACCCTACTTCCACATCTTACCCACACACTGCACAGCTTCCCACACTTACTCCTCTAACTCTACTGCACCTCTAGACTCTAAACCAAGGCCTAACTCACTCAAAGAGATACAGGAAATCACTCACTTTTCCAGGGTACTTTTGACATCCTAGAGGGAAGGAGAAAAGAAAGCAGTATTGGTCCTAGTATTCAAGGGTCCTGAAGCAGAAGATTAACCCTCCCCCATAAAGTTCTGTACCTACAAAATAGGCACAGGACAAACTAAGAGTCACCATCCAAGGGGAAGAGCACCAGAGGGGCCCAAGTGCATCTCTCCCAACCCAATCCCTTTGGTCATCATGAAGCTTTGGTCATCAACTTTCCACATTGGTCGTCATGAAGCTTGGTAATTTACATCACTTCTAAATGGTTTCTGGTGTGTTTGTTCCTCACTGACACTGGGAGCTCGTTGCAAGGGACAGGGATTGTGTGTCTGCTCTTTACTCTGCCCCACTGGGTACTAATCACATAGTTCAGTTCCTTTGAGGTTCAGGAGACAATTCCAACTGGTGGCACAGGAATGAGTCACAATTTTCTGTTGTTTGGAATCCCCCTCTGGTATTGGTAAATAAATACATTGATAACTGTGTGTCAACCCCTGATAAGAGATTACTTCAGGTTTAGAACATAAAGAAGACAAATCTCTGCCCCGCTGCAAGATCTCCCAGTTTAATGTGGTAGGCAGAGCACACATACATGAAAGGACACATGAATAAATACCAAGCAATACATAGCATGCACACAAATGTACAATAAAGTCTCATGGATTCAAATGCTGGTACTTTCATCTTAAATATGTTTCCTAAAGTCTGTTTCAATACTGTTCAATTGCTTAAAAAACATTCTTTCAAATATTTTAGAGGTATCATTTCCATATCAAAAATAATATATTATCACACATAATTCTAAGTATCCTCTAAACTATGTTTTTTTTTCTTTCCCTTTTAGCACTAGATTAATCAAGTTCCAGATCTTAAAAGTAATGGAAGTCCGTTTACAAAACTTTTATTGCATACTTTTTCACTAATTCAGACTGGACTTTCAAAATAGTTAAGTTTTTCTTTGGTATAAATTAAGCACAAACTTGTTGATAAGACATAAGAACAGAAATGATTAGAAGGGGTTGGGAGAAGTCAGAGAAGCCTTTCAGTAGAAAAGGATCCTTTGAGCATGTTGGGAAAAAACAGGTTTAAAAGAACAGAGCAGAAGGGTGAGCATCCAGGGCCACTGGAATGGCCCATGCAAAGCTATATTGTTTGTGCTCGACCCGAGGGGTCACGCAGGGGCAAAGGTCGAACCTTAAGCATCTCGAAGCCCGATTGTAAGCACTTGGCCTCCACCTCAGCAGCCAAATGGGCCAGGTCCCGGCGCTTGTCCCCGAGGTAAGCAGCATTTTCTCGGAGTCGCTGCAGAACGTCCTGTTCCTCCTCCTCCAGTCGTGACAGCAACATCTGCTGCTCTTCATTCAGCCGCCTATGAAGCTCCTCAAACTCCCTTAAGATCTGCTGTCGGCGGCTCTCCACCAGTCTCTGAGGACAGAGGGATGATGTCGTTATCAGCAGGGTCAGTGGACGTGAGGGAGCCTTCCCTCCACTCACCGTGTGTGTGAATTGACAGACTTCCAAATAGTTTATAAATAGTTTAATAGCACATGTGTTTTTCTCTTGGAATTTCCTTCTGTAAAGAATGGCTCCACCCCTAATATTACCCTTCACTGATGAATTAATAGTGTGAGAACCATTGAGATTTAAAAAACAAAGCAAAAAAAAAAAAAATAGTCAAAAATAGTAAACTCTGTCTTTGGTATAAGTTAAGCACATAATTGTTGATAAGACAGAAGAACAGAAAGTCAGCGAAGCCTTTCAGTAGAAAAGGATCCTTTGAGCATGTTGACAGGAACAAGCTTATAGGAGCAGAGCAAAAGGGTAAGTATTCCGGTCCATTAATTAAAAAAAAAAATTAACTTTTAAAAATTAATGTCTAAAAAATGTTTTATGTTTTAATAAAATGTACTGAAGACCTTGGAATTCAATAATACGATAACCTATATATATATTCTGATATTTCAGAGATAGCTATCGCTCTCTGCTATTGCCATCTCTAAAGTTCCAGCTTGTGCAATCTTTCAAGAAAAGTACAAATGTTTAAAGATTAGAGGTAAGATTAAAATTATCTGTATACTGCAAGGCATCTACTGAAGAAAAACCAGAGAACCAAGTAGAAAGAGGTTAGTAATGGGTTGTTACAAAATATATGTGTAGATTTCAGGTCCAAGCCTGTGAGATAGTGCCCCTCAAATTAGCAGTCCCTACCCCAAGAGAAGATTCCTTTGTTGTTACTAGTTGTCCACTCACTGATTCAGACCTACAGTAAGCCGGTGTGCACAGAGCAGCTCCACAGCATCCACAAGATTGCCGCCTTTTGGAAACAGATTGCCAAGCTTACCTTCTGAGCCAACTCTGAGTGGGTTTGAACCATCAACCTTTTAGCTAGTAGTTAAGTATGTAGCTATTTGCAGCACTCAGGAACTCCTGAAATCTGATACCAGACTGGTGGTGGTGGTTGTGTGCTTATGAGTCAGTGTGAATCATAGAAACCTTGTGTAAGGTTTCTGAGACTATAAATTTTTATGGGAGCAGATAGCCTCACCTTTCTCCCACAGAGTTGCTGGTTGGTACATTCGAACTGTTGACCTTGCAGTTAGCAATCCAAAGCATAACCCACCACACTACCAGGGCTCCTTGACCATCACTGTTGTTGTATAGTACCCTAAAACACCAGCCATAAATTTTCAGAATGTTAATCCTTCAGTATGTTCTCCCTTCTGTGCCTCTACCTCATAGACATGTCATCTCCCCAAAAAGGATTGGAGAAGCTTCTTTGGACTAATGGGGAAGGATTAACCCAAGCCAGAAGTAGAGACTGGGGCTCTGGAAGAAGGAAGTGGATACATAGGGACTAGAAGGCAGGGTAGATGGTGAAGAGAAGGTGATCATGAAAGCCAGTGCTAGGGTTTTGCAAGTTTGGCAGTTTTTGGTTTGACCTCGTCCCCAGCCAAAGCTGCCTAGCACAGTTCTCTGGTCACTTGCTGCTTCCGTCCCCATTGCTGCCTTCTCAGGTGCATGTGGGAACAGAATATGATCTCACCACATTTGTCATAAAAGGAAAACACAATGTCTTTTTCCCTTTTGTTTGTTTGTTTCTTTCTATCCTTCCTGTTTAAAAAATGACATGTGGGAAAAGTTTCAGATTCATAAGCATAGTAAACGGAAAGGCTTTCCCTCTTATAAACCCATTACACCTTCTCTTTTTGCTTTCTATTTATAGGGTGGTGGTGGTAGTATGCTGTGGAGTCGGTTCCGAGTCATAGCGACCCTATTTATAGAGTAGCAATTTGTACTGAAAGGAGCTCTGGCAGCATAGTGGTTATGAGTTGGGCTGCTAACCTCATGGTTAGCAGTTTGAACCTACCAGCGGTTCCTCAGGAGAAAGATGAGGCTTTCTGTTCCCATAAAGATTTACAGCCTCGGAAACCCTATGTAGGGTCGGTATGACTCGGAACCGACTCCACGGCACACCACCACCACTAATTTGTAATGCGTTGGATTGCAAGGTTAATTGGAATTGCAAGGTCGGTGGTTCAATTCACCAGCCACTCCTAGGAAACCCAATACAGGGTTGCTATGAGTCAGAACTGACTCCATGGCACTTAACAAGGACATTTTGGAAATGGGAAACATTATTCTTTTTTTTTTTTATTGGTTGTTATGGTATGATGCTGTAGGATTAGCACTACACTGTGAATCACAAAGTCGACAGTTCAAACCCTCCATTTGCTCCTCAGACACCCGATACAGAGTCGCTATGAATTGGAACCGAGACTTGATGGACACTTAACAACAAAAACAATGTTGTGGCGCTGTAGGAAAACACTGAACTGCTAACCACAAGATAGTAGTTCAAACCAACCTGCTGAACCTTGGAAACCCTATACAGAGTTGCTATGAGTCGGAATTGACTCGAAGACACATGATAACAACAATATTGTGGGTGTGGGGGCAGGAGCCCAAGTAATATAGTGTGTGAAGACAGCCCCACTCTGCGGGAGCCAGATAAGGCAGCCTGCTTCTTTAGATTTACAACCCTGGAAACCCTATGGAGCAGTGCTATCCTATAAGGTCTCCTGGGGACTGACTGGATGGTCTTGCTGGGTGGGGGTGGGGTGTTTTGTTTTTTATGGTTGGGGGCATTCGTGTTAAGGATGCTTGCAGTTTTACAACATGTGAGAATATCCCACATAATCAACTGTCCCGCACAATTTCCAAGTGTTTTATTGGATATTCAAAACTTAAGTCTGAACTTGAATACCATTTTATATTAAACAATGTAGAGTAATTCTTATATGGTTTTAACAAACAAGGTAATGTTCCCTTAGTTCCAGAATGCCCTTAAGGAGGTAGTACACTCATGGAAAACAAGTGTCCAACAAATAGAGAGTGAAAACAAGAAGGCATAACAAATGTGTAAGAGGAGAACCTTTAGCTTCCTATTTACTAACTAGTGTTAGGAATCTGAAACTTCTACCCACATATCACCTCTATAAAAGGAAGGAAGGAAAGAATGAGAAGAGGCCGTGGTGTTTTATTTTTAGGGCAAATGTGGTGAGATAATAATATTCTATTGCAAAGTGCACCCCCTACTACTGGACAAAACTCAGTCAGACTACTTTCCTTTTCCATTATAGTATGAAAAGCTTTCAAAATAATCCTTTTTTCCCCCACTTTATCAAACAAGTTTATTGTCTCCACACCTACTCCCCACTTACCAATGATCTCATTATCTAACATTTTCATTTATGGCAATAGCACAAAAGTTGAAGGACTTTTTTCTGTCTAGCAGTAACAAACACTGAGCTGCTGGGTGACAGTAATACTGGCTATAATCATTAGGGCTGTCCATCAAATCGTCTGGGCCATGATTCTCAGTCACTTAATAATATAACTTGTTAATAACAGGATTTATAGTTATATAATGAAGTAGTCATCCTTCATTTTGTGATCTGATGAAGTCATCCTCCATTTTTGCCTATCGCCAATTTTCACAGAATGCCTGGTTTTCAGAAACTAACCATGTTAACTAAGAAATAGGTGTACATCAAGTCAGTGCTGACCCTTTAAATAAACTGCTTGAAATTGAAAACAAATGACTTATACTAGAACCAAAATAAGAAATATATATGTGTGTGTAAATGCTGCACCCTAACTTCCTTTACTATGAATTGCTTAATTTTTGTCTTCAGGATTTTTATATAATAAATATATCTTTGTTATATAATAATTATGTAATAATATCTGGGATTTTACAACTTCTCTTAGAGAAGGGAATTATGCTGTTCAGTCATAAATGGACTGGATCTTCCACTGCCATCCTCTTTGGGCTCCTGTTATAAACTCATCTGGTTGTTACACTTTAAGGTAGATTGGTTGTTTTTTCAATCGCCATGGTGTGGCGCTGTAGGATAAGCCCTGGATTACAGAAAAACAAGAGTCCTGGTGTGGTTCTGTGGGTTAGTTAATACACTGGACTGCAAAGTGTGTTTGAACCACAAGTTGGGGGTTCAAGCTCACCAGCTGCTCCCTGGAAACCCTGTAGAGGACCGTTATGGGTCAGAACCAACTGGATGGCACTTAACAATAACAGCAACAACAACAGAATCACAAGGTCGGTGGTTCAAACCAGCTGCTCCTGGGAAATCCTATGCAGGGTCACTATGAGTGAGATGGCACTTAATAACAACAACAACTACAAGTTTTTTTAGAAGGGGCAACAGGCCTGATTCTGGAGGTGTAGGTGAGAGACAAATGGATTCAAGGGGAGAAGGAGGAAGGAGAAATCAAATAATCACAAAAGGGGCACAGGTGGGAGTACTGAGACCATTGAGATGATAATTTACCGTTTGAAGACCACCGCAGCTGGGTTCAAGCAGGCAAAAAGTTTCTAAATAGTTTAATTTTCCTCCTTAATGCCCACCAGCAAGAAGCTGATCAACAGGAAGACTAAAATTAGTGACTAGAATAGCTTCGTTTTAAAATATTTTAAGTTTCTCCAGAACCCTCCAAAAGATTTTTAAAGTTTACCTTAGTAATCAAAATTAATTAAAAAATTTTAAACTGTACATGGTTACTTTGTTTAAATGCACAAAGAACTAAAGTAATATTTATTTCTGTTGAAATGTGGCAATTCATTTTAAGAACAAAACACTGTGCTATTTTATAACCTGTGTTAAATTTCCTGTGCTTCTTAAAGCTCAACTCCAAAAAACTCATTATTTCTCTGGAATTCTTTACTAATCTCTATGCTGTGTACTTATAAACTCGAACTGTGCATTTATGATGCTGAATGATTTTGGATTGGATACTTCTGTAGGTTCCAATTTCCTCCTGTGTGGAGTCCTGGTATGGCACTGCAGGATACTGCTCTGGACTGCAAGGTTAGTTTGAGTTGCAAGATCAGCAGTTCAAACCTACCAGCTGCTTCACAGAAACCCTATACAGGGTCACTATGAGTTGGAGCAGACATGAAAGCAGTTAACAACAACAACAACAACAAACATGAGGTAAGAGCATCTATCTTATAGGATATTTAAGGCCACCCTTGACAAAGATGAGCTCTAGGACTTCTTGTAACTTCTCTATGGCCCACTTGCCCCAAACTTCAACCTAGGTAGAACCCTGAAACCTAATACAAAATTCTGTGAATTTGGAATGCTATGGCACCTAATGAAATAATAATTAATGCACAGGACTCATAAATACTGTTATTGTCATTGTTAAGTGTAGTTGATTCTGACTCATAGTGACCCCTATAGAGGGTATCTGAGGAGTGGCTGGTGGGTTTGAACTGTTGACCTTGCAGTTAGCAGTCCAATGCTTATCATATAACAACACCAGAACTCTCAATAAATATTAGTTACTATCATTGAGGACGACCTCCAATGAGATGGATTGACACAGTGGAAGCACCAAAGTAATAACAGCTTAAATGTAACAGCAGCTGTTTCATTCTGTTGTACAAAGGGTCATTATGAGTTAGAACCGACATGACAGCACTTAACAACATCATTTATATTTATATAGAAACCCTGGTAGCATAATGGTTAAAGTATTCAACTGCTAAGTGAAAGTTTAGCAGTTCAAATCCACCAACCTGCTCCAAAGGAGCTTCCTTAAAGATTCACAGGCTTGGAAACCCTACAAGGCAGTTCCACTCTACCCTACAGGATCACTGTTGTTGTTAAGTGTCCTCGAGTCAGTTCCAACTCACAGCGACCCTGTATAGGGTTTCTGGGAGCAGATGGTGAGCTGGAACCGCTGACCTTGCAGTTCACATTGACCATACTGCATTAACCTGCAGTGCCACCCCAAGATTCCAGTAGGGTTACTATGAGTTGGAATTAACTTGGAGGTGACAGGTAACCATTGCTACTACTAATAATTGCTTACTGTTCCATAGAAGACATAAAGCTGATGCTGAAATACTACACGCTTGAATATGATAATGCTATGAAAAAGATCCAAAATAGTATGAGAATTAAGAAAGTTCATGTTTATTCTGAAGGATAAACTAAGGCTGTATCTGAAGTGGCTTTCATCCTGAGACCTAGAGAATCAATAGGATGCTACAGGTAAGGAGGGGAAGAGCATTCTAGGAATGAACCACCATCAGTTAGAATACTTAAACTTACTTGAGTGAAGAGAAAGTGGTCCTAATGCCACTGGGAAGTTCTCCTGGGAGCTCTTGGTCAGTTCCTTCCCCTTTTGTCCTTAGTGAATCTTCTAAATTGTCCTCTCTTCAATCCCTCTAGGAAACTTCTGTCTCTGCACACTTAACCAAGAGCTTCCCTCCTTGCTTTACAAAGTAAATTGGGAACAATGGACATGAATTCCCTCAACACGCCAGATGCAAGATGTTCTGTATGTCTCCTTCACCTCTTACAACCCTCCCATCAATACTTAATTTATGATACATTATTTAAGTATAATGTTTAATGACTATCAAATCTTATGCCATCAATTTTAAGAGAATAGCATTTTTCTAGGGAATCAGAACAAGTGGATTCTCTAGTGTGTGCTTACTTCCCTGCAGAGCAGAGCAGTCCAAATGAAACCGCTTGCCTCTACCTTGAGTTCTCCAGGCTTCTTCTCCTCTGAGGACTTGCAGCGGGTGATATCCTGCAGCTTCTGCTCCAGGGGGTCCAGGCACTTCTGCAACTTTTCCTGAGGGGTGGGGAGGAAGAGGGAAAGGTAATAACGGGCTTGGCTGGCACATGCTTCATTCAGTGGTCAACCCGGTTGTTTGCTTATCACCCATCTCACCTCTTGGTCCATCTCCCTTCCATACCTGTCATTTGTGTTGAAAAATTCTTCCTGATCCCTTCTCCTGCCCCCGAGACTACCCAAATTATTTCTGCCCATTCAACTTTCTTCTCACTCAAACTCATAACTGTCCAATGGACACCAACTCTGTGACCACTCCTGACCCTGTCCATCCTCTTAACTCAGGTCAAAGTGACCTTCTGCATTCTTCTTCAAACCAGTCCTTTCATCCAACTCTAACCTCCAATAAATGTATTGAAACCTTGTTTACAACATAATTAAGTGACAAGTTACAATATTGAAATCTCTAGTTCCCAATACTCAAATACCCACCCTGTGCCCCATTAGCAAGTTAAACCAGAGGCTATGGTATCCATGATCTAAGGAAGATGCTAACAATAGAATGGCTTAGCTTAAACTAGTCGATATCAGTTTAAAGTGGTATTACTTAGTCAAAATACTAAAAAAAAAAAGACAATGGATTGGCCAAGTGACTTCAACAATGACCTCAAACGTTAATAATTGTGAGGATGGCACAAGACCAGGCAATGACTTGTTCTGCTGGATACAGAGTTGCTGAGTTGGAACTGACTCGATGATACTAACAATAACTATAACACCACCAATGGGAAAATAAAAGGTATCTGAGCAGGGGAACAGAATGAAGAACTAAACTACCCTTCAGCTCTTCCTAAATTAGATTTCATCTACGTTATCTATGTAGTTTCATTCATTAATGAAAAACAAGACACATTCCAAGGTCTCACATACAAATAGTAACAATTTAGGCACAAATGCATTACAAAGGTCAAGAGAGAATATGTGGATACGCTACACACCACTGCTCTTCATACTTGAGGATGACTGAATTGAGCTAGAGTACTGCGTGGCCTCAGTGTGGCTAGCTCTGAGAGGATTAGAGTGAGGACCAGATGCAGTCTTGCCCTCAAGGAATTTATAATCTTCTACCCAGGGAGTCTCCCTTCATCGCTGTTCTGCCCTCTTTCCCCACGTTGGTATCATGCATCGGGTTCCCCACCTTGTACTCCTCTGTGGCATCATCCAGCGGCACAACGGTGTGGACCCGGTGCGTGTGGGAAATTGCACATATCAAACACACAGGCTCCTGGTCCTCATAGCAGAAGAGGCTGAGGGCCTCATGGTGCTGGGGGCAGAGGCTCTCGTCCCGGATCTTCCTCTTGACGGCCTGGAGCTGCTTGGCAATTTCCACCATGCTGCCTAGTTGCCGATTAGGTCGGAGACTGCGGTATCGGGATGTCTTTCGACACACAGGACAAGGGAAGTCCCTCTCCAGGTCCTCCCACCAGCGAGTGATACAAGCTTTGCAGAAGTTGTGCCCACACTCAATGATGACGGGCTCCTTCAGGTACTCGAGGCACACGGAGCAGCTGGCCTCCACCTGTAAGTTCTCCAGCGCTGCAGCTGTGGAGGCTGCAGAGGCTCCAGCCTCTAAAAGACCCGTCTCTGCCATTGTTTAACTTGAGAACAGAAAAAAAATATATTAGTTGGAAGTTTCATTTTTTTTTTTTCCACCCCTTGCCTAATTATTTGCCCCTATACTAAATACTACTTTGGAGTTCAATCTTGTTATTTTCCTTTCCCCCCAAGATAGTCAACCTCTTTTCTTTCTCCATTTCTATCTAAACTTGGCTCCCAGCTGTAAATCAAACCTCCCCACTCCCCATGTTTCTTCAGCAAACTGACACTCACCCCTCAATCTTTTCTGTCTCTAACCTCTGCTGTCTCTTGTTAAAAACAGAGGCTTCTCCTTACTCTAGCCTAGTGTATGCCTGATTCAGGCTTGTCATACTTGTATCTAAGAATGATTTCATTCCAGATCAATTTATCCTTTGTCTTTTCTCATAGGTTAGAAAAGAATTTTTGAAAGTACAAAGTACCATAAAAGTCAAAATGTTAATGAAGCTCAATCGCAATTCCCTGCAACTCTTCTCTCATTCTTTCAAAGGATAATAAATGGGATGGGCTAGGTGAGGGTAACAATCTCTTTAAAGGAAAGTTTGAAATCATTGTTCCTTTATTAGGCTAGCCTAGAGAAAATTCTTGAAGTAACTCACACAATATCCCATTTTGACTGTGTACATTTGGACGTGTGGAACTGCTGAAAAATGAGAAATTTGTGACAACTCTACTAGAGAATGCTATTGAGCTCAAACCATTGTCTTTTTAAAAAGAGGGCAGATAAGTCTAACCAAAATATTCAGCAATGACTAGAGTCTTCCAAAATAGCTATTCATAATTAATCCCCTGGATATACTGTGTCTCCAACTAATAGGTTCTAGAGTGGTTGGGGATTAAGAGGAAGAAAGTAAAGAGGCAATCAAAACTCCCTCAAGCAATGCCTCAAAAGAATGGAAATGCAGAAGACTTAATAAAGCAGAAGGTTGGCCCCCTATTTCATCTTTAAAATAGCAATAATTTTATCCATGAGTAAGTGCATTTCTCTATGAATTTACATCCATATCCACCTGCCTACCCATCTATCCCAAAGGATCCAATAGAAGGAAGAAAATTTGGCAGGTATGTGTGCTGAATAAGTCTTGCCCGGTGTGGCACTGGAGGCCAATGCATCAGACTGCAGGCATTTGAACTGCAAGGTCGGTGGTTCAAGCTCACCAGTTGCTCCCTGGAAACCCTATACAGGGTCGCTATCAGTCAGAACTGACTTGACAGCACTTAACAGCAACATGTGCTGAATGGAGTCCTGGTGTGGCATTGTAGGATATGCCACCAACCAGAAAGTTGGTGGTTCAAATCCAAAGGCTGCTCTTTGAAAACCCTACACAGGGTCACTATGAGTAGGAACTGACTTGACAGCACACAACAACAATGTACTGAATAGAAGTGACCGTGGAATGAGTTGGGTTAACAACTATTAGCAACTGTGTGTTAGATATTGGACTGCTAACGGCAAGGTTGATGGTTCAATCTTACCAGTTGCTCAGAGAAAGAAAGATGAGGCTGTCTGTTACCAAAAAGATTTACAGTCTCAGAAACCCTAAAAGGGTTGCTATGGTATTGGGTTTCTTCATATATATATATTGACAGTACATGTCAGATGTTGAACTTATCTAGAACTTTGTTCACCCTCGCATTTAGGAGAGAAGTTCAGTCAAATGATTTTCTTCTTTAACTATGGGAATCCACATTTGACTCTTGCCCTCTCCCAATCTTCTTAGAAACTAGGTCGCTTCCTGAGCTGAAGTGAGTTGATTTCTATGCGGTTAGGGGCCAGGATGGATCCAGAATGTCACAGGAAGAAGTGGTATGAAAGAGAGATGGAGTATGGAGAGGACTTGGAGCTCATGTGAGCCTCGCTTGCCTGTGGGTTAATCCTTCCTCTCCTATTTTTCGCTTGCCAGTGGAAGAGCAAACTTCATTCTGTTTCTACCACTGTCCAAGGTCCCACCTCTCGACTCTCTCCTGAGCGGTGTCCGCAAGTCTATCTCAGCCCCATCTCCATCTTCTCCCGCCAGTTAGGGCGCAGGGGATTGGACAGTGGGGAGAGGAAACGCTGAGGCTGGCAGGGGAGAGAGGGACGCGCGTCCAGGTGAGGTGTGACGTTAAGGTGGGATGCCCGCCACTATGACGCAGCCAAGATCGGCGGTGACGGCGTCAGAGTTTCACCCCAGGAGGCGAGCGGCAACGGGACCGGGGGACGGTGGGGTAGCCAAGCAACGCTGGACGCGCTGACGTCGCCGGGGCGGCAAAACGTTCGCCCGGGCCCGAGGCGGGTGGAGGCAGCTGTAGTTACGTTCGAGGGGCCGGTGACGCATCGCGGGTCTCTGGGACGCGGCAGGCAGAACCGGCCGGCCGGGCTAGACCCCGGGGTGCGGGCGCGGCGGCGGGACGGGACCTACCTTCCCGCCTTCGGGTCCGGGAGTGCGGGGCGCGGAGCCACCGGAGCGCTGCCTCCCTCTTTCCTCCTCCCCCCCGCCTCCGCCCCGCAGCACGATACACAATACTCACCGGAAGCGGAAACCGACAGCGCGGAGAGGCTCTGGTTGAGTGGAAGTCGGGTGCCCGCGGGCCGCCTCTTGGCCTAGGAGTACCTGTGGGAGAAGGAAAAGCGGAGCCGGAGGTGAGAACCAGCGGGCGGTGTCTAGGGCGAAAAGGGACCTGGAGAGGGAGGTGGCTGAGACGCCAGCGTCCAGGCGACCCGGGGAGTCCTCTGGAGAAAAAGGGCCGCGCATGCGCGTGGCTGAGTGCTGAAGCCCATTGCCCGCAGGGCGCCGGACGGGTGCCGGGGCGGGCGAAGCTGTCCCGTCCAGGCTGCGGCTCGGGCTCTGGTCAGGCAGGCTCGGTGGGTCTCAAGACAGATTAGCTGAGGGAGCGGGTTGTGATGGTCTAGCCACGCTTTTCCTCGTCGGGCCAGTCCTGGAGAGCGCTAGTTGAGGTGGCGGCCAATTACGTGGAGGACCTGCTGTTCTCAGCTGAAGCGTCACTTCCGACTAGTTGAGTGTCAGTCTTTTAACATTTAAGGAATACTTCTCGTTACCCAGTGCTTCAAAAGCTTTTCGTCCAGTCGTTCCTTTGCTTGAATGAGTCTGGAAAGAGGTGGTACTGGGTTTCTGCTCTCTCTTCACACGTAGTCCGACCGCAGCAAGCGCTGGTTAAACTCTGGTCCCCCCTGTCCATGGCTGAGACTGTGATTTGAGTTCCTCCCGAAGTTCAAGATGGTCTTGTGCAGATACTGCAGGCACATTAATTGTAGCCTATCTTTCTTGTAGAGTCCTGGTGTAGCGCCAGACTGCAAAGCCGTTTCAACTGCAAGGTCTGCGGTTCAAACTCGCCAGCTGCTCCTCGGAAACCCTATACAGGGTCGCTATGGGTCGGAATCGACTCCACGGCACTTTTAACAACAACATCTTTTTTTGTGGACTCCTGGTGTGGTGCTGTAGGATCAGCAGTGAACCACAAGGTTGGCAGTTCAGATCCACTAGCTGCTTTTCGGAAACAGGGTCGCTATGAGTCGGAACCGACTCGATAGCACTTAACTACAACATCTTTCTTTTGCTGCTGGAAGCTCTGCAGGCTTGGGAGTGAGGTGATGGACTGAGGATGAGTCTGCTGGCTAGAGGTGTGATGGAGTTAGAGAGGAGTTGGGGCGGGGGCTGGAGTGAGTAGGTGCGTCGTAGAGGGGTTATGGGTTGGGGAAGAAGAGTAGTTGCCAGGTAGAGGGGCTGGAACTGCGGAGTAATCAATGCTAGGAGTTCTGGTATGGCGCTGTGGGTTAATGCACTGTACTGCAAAGTCAGTTTGAACCACAAGGTCAGTGGTTCAAGGTCACCAGTCGCTCCTCGGAAACCCTATACATGGTCGCTGTGGGTCGGAACCGATTCGACTACACTTAACAACAACAACAACAGGAGTATGAAACTGATGGTAGAAAAGAAGCAACTTGTACTCTTCTTGGAGACAAAATGGCTCAGCTTGCCATCAGTCTAGATTGTGATGTTTTCGAACATTCTCATCCTGAGAGCCAGAATTTTTACATGCAGAAAATACGATGAAATGAGCGAAGTATAAAACTTTAGGAACGCACATACAATTATTCTGCTTTTTTCTTCTTGTACCTTTGCTTTTGTTACTTTTTTTTTTCCCCAGTAGCCAGAGTTTTGAAGGAAAACTCGAGAAAATTATATTGCAGGTAATAATGGCTACCACAAACTATATTTGCAACTGTTCTCCATGCCCCCCTTAAAAACATCTAATTTGTAATAATATATACAATACACAATGTTGCAGCAAGTAATTTGCTGATATCATTCTAAATGCTCACTAGTATGTATCTTATTAATGTTTCCAACCAGCATAGTGGCGACTCTGCTGTGAACCGCAAGGTCAGCAGTTTGAAACTACCAGCTGTTCTGTGAGAGTAAGTTGAGGCTTTCTGCTCCTGTAAAGATATACAGGCTCAGAAACCCTGCACAGGGTCGCTGTGAGTCGGAACCGACTCTGCGGCACACCACCATCACCACCAACCCCCAATGAAAAATAAAGATGAGATGTTTAAAGATCCTGTACTGGTATTAAGGAGTCCTGGTGGCACAGTAGGATGAGTACTGGACTGCTGCTAACATAGGTCAACAGTTCAAACCCACCAGCTGTTCCTTCGGAGAAAGAAGACTTTCTTCTCCCTTAAAGATTTGTAGCCTTGGAAATCCTATATAGGGTTGCTATGAATTGGAATTGACTCTGTGGTTTTAGTTTTGGTGCATATAATAAAAGGCAATAATAATGAAAACTGACTTGAAAAAAGCAAGGTATTGGACTTATGTCAGGACATATGACGGGAGTTGTTGGAAGGAAACCCCATTGTAAGTCAGGGAACAACGATGTGACTGGAACCTCCCAGAAACCTCCCCCAAGTTCCCCAGGTCTCCAGGGTCTTCTCCACTTGTGGAGACAGACCCACTTCTCTCTCTGATGCTTTGCAGTAAATGTTTTATGAGTGAATGCCTAGTGTACCTGTGTGAGTAAGAAGCAGCAACCAGTCGAGTCTGATTCCTCAAATTCTTGTAGAGGACCATAATAGGACTACCTGTATTAACTTTCAGGGATTTTAGCTGCAGTATTTGTCGTTGTTGACAAAGCCCCTGGATTCTATGTCAGAGTAGCTGGGAGGTCAGCCTCTTTAGCCTTGCTTTGTTAGGAGAGTGATGCTGACATTTGATTCTGGTTTTAATTTGTTAATTGTAGTTTTGAAGGTGTTGATAGCACTCCTATCTGGCTTTCTCTAAGGACCAGGAATATGTGTGGTGTTGTTAAGACTCATAGCAACCCTTATATAGGGTTTCTGAGGACTGGCTGGTGGGTTTGTACCTCTCACCTTGTGGTTAGCATGCAGCACTTAACCTTCATTGCCACACCAGTGATTGTTGTTGTTGTTAAGTTCCGATGAATCGAGTCGGTTCCAACCCATAGCGACCCTGTATAGGGTTTCCAAGGAGCAGCTGGTGAGCTTGAACCATTGACCTTGCAGTTCAAACAGCTTTGCAGTCTGGCACATTAACCCACAGTGTCACACACCAGTGATTAGACTAAGGAATTTCCTAGGAGGGAATGCTTCTCTTAATGTGCTGGCCTGGAGAACAGTAGATTATTAAGGGTGGTGGTTGTTCAGTGCCATTGAGTTGTTTCTGACTCATAGCAATCCTATGCACACAGAATGAAACACTGCCTGGTCCTACACCATCCTCACAATTGTTGTTACACTTGAGGCCATTGCTGTTGGCACTGTGCCAGTCCATCTCATTAGGGGTCTTCCTCTTTTTTGCTGACCCTCCACTTTACCAAGCATGATGTCCTTTTCCAGGAACTGGCCCCTCCTGATAATATGTCAGATGTTTGAGAGAAAAAATTTCACTATCCTTATTTCTAAGGAGTATTCCAGATGTACTTCTTCCAAAACAGATTTGTGTGTTCTTCTCTCAGTCGATTGTATTTTCAACACCATAACTCAAATTCATCAATTCTATGGTGGTGGTGGTGTGCTGTGGAGTCGGTTCTGACTCATAGTGACCCTGCATAGGGTTTCCGAGGCTGTAAATCTTTATGGGAGCAGAAAGCCTCATCTTTCTGGGAGGTTCCAGTCACAGCTGGTAGTTTCCAACTGCTGACCTTGAGATTAGCAGCCTGAATCTTAACCACTATGCTGAATCTTCTTTATTCATTGTCCAACTTTTACATGCATATGAGGCTATTTAAAATAACATGTCTTGGGTCAGGTATACCTTAGTCCTTAAATCTTTGCTTTTAAAGAGATTTTCTACAACAAATTTGCCTGATGCAATACATTGTTTGATTTCCTGACTGCTGTTCCCGCGAGAGTTGATTGTGGATCCAGGCAAAATGAAGTCTTTGACAACTTCATTATTTTCACTATCATGATGTTTTTTGTTGGTCCAATGGTGAGTTTTGTTTTCTTTACATTGAGGTACAATCCATATTGAAAGCTATAGTTTGATTTTCATCACTAAGTATTTTAAGTCCTCTTCACTTTTAGCAGGCAAGGTTGTATCATCTGCATATCACAGGTTGTTAATGAGTGAGTCTTCCTCCAGTCCTGATGCCACATTATTCTTCAGTAATCCAGTTTAATGGATTATTTGCTCAGTTTACAGATTGAATACGTATGGTGAAAGGATACAACCTTGGTGCACATCTTTCCTTAGTTTAAACCATTCAGTGTCCCCTTCTTCTGTTCAAACGACTGCCTCTTTGGTACAGTTTCCTTAGGAGCACAATCAAGTGTTCTGGAATACCCATTTTTTTCACAATGTTTTTCATAGCTTGTCATGATCCACACAGTCGAAAGCCTTTGCATAATCAACAAAGCACAGGTAAACAGCTTTTTGATATTCTCTGCTTTCAGCTAAGATCTATCTGACATTAGCACTGATATCTTAGTTCTTCATCCTCTTTTGAATCCAGCTTGAGTTTCTGGCAGTTCCCTGTTAGACCTGGTGTGGCTTTGTAGGATAAGTACTAGACTGCAATATCAGTTTGAACCATAAGATCAGCAGTTCGGATCCACCAGCTGCTCTTTGGAAACCCTATATAGGGTCACTGTGAGTTGGAATCGACTCAATGGCACTTAACAACAATAAGCAAAATTTTACTTGCATGTGATGTCATCCCACTGCTCTTCAGGTCTTTGGTCATTAGTGTTTAATGCATCAAATCTGTTCTTGAGATGATCTCTAAATTCAGGTGGAATATATTCAAGGTCATATTTTGGCTCTTTTTTGTTTTCATTTTATTCAGCTTCAGGTTGGACTTGCATATGATTGCTTCATAGTCTGCTCCTGGCCTTGTTTTGGCTGACGATATTGAATTTTTTCTCTGTCTCTTTCCACAGATGTAGTCAATTTGAGTCCTGTGCATTCCATGTGATGAAGTCCATGTATGTGTATAACTGCCTTTTATGTTTGGTGTTGTTTTTTTTTTTTGGTAAAAAAAAATCTTTATTTTATAATATGTATAATTATACAATTAAATTACCATAATTATATATAATAGTAAACAAATTTAAAGTACTCGTTTTTAAATCTGACAAGCACTTCAAATACACAGATGTTAAAATGACAATACTATACGTTAAGCAACTTTTCCTTCAATGACTCTAGCTCATTAGTTCAGGCTGAAAATTCATTCTCCAAAGCACTTCTTCAGGTATACAAAAAGCAGGACTACCGTGTTTAATCTGTTCTTCTCCCAAAAGTGATAGTCCAGCAGTTCCAAATAAAGTATGAAAGCGATCTACCATATCTCCTGGTCTGTCTGCAGATCCCCTAGTTTCTTCATCTTGACATGCTACCATGAAACTTCCCAGTTTCTCTCTGTCAATCCAGTGAAACCTTCCAGTTATCATTAGGGAAGCCAAAACCTACCATGAATAGCATACAAGTGGTAACATTGCTGGGCTTCCATTGAGTACACCTGATGGTAACTGTCCTTCACAAAACCATCAACTGAGTAAGTCAGAGTTTACTTGATGCAGTTGAATAGTAATAGCAAGGAATCTTGTGCAGCAATTTATCTACCCCGCATGGGATTCAGAACCAGGTCTGCAACCAAATCCACCATCCAAGTTTCTACATGTCAAAACAAACTCACTGGCCTTCACATTAACAGCATCCAGCTTTCCCAAGAGAGCCAACGTTGGTTGCCACAGCACAGAAAGAAAATCTTGTGTCAATTTCTCCTCAAATGTCTCCAGCAAAAGAACCATCTTCTTTCTGCATACTTTGAGCATATTTCTGAAGTTTATTTGTATCAGTAGCATTAATACTATCATATAGAATAAGTATCTGGACAGCACTAAGTGTATATAAAAGATGAGAATCATGTCCGATACTAGCACTTATTCCACCAGATTCATGTTGACATGACTTAATAAACATCAGTATTTCTTCTCTATTCATGTGATGAAGTTGCCCCATGAGATCCATTAGCGTCAGACCCCAAATAGATGCCACTCATTCTCAAATATTCAGACATACAATATTCATTATCATCTTTCTTTGAGTCATAGGATGCTATATAATCTGCATGTTTCTCCAGCTATAGGGTGCCTAGTACATCTGATCAACATCCTTCTGCGGTGTGCCCATGTCTGCAAAGGAACAAAGCCTTTTATGTTGTTTGAAAAAGTTTTTTTCAATGAATAGGTTATTGGTCTTGCAAAAATCTGTCATGCGCTCTCCAGCATCATTTCTATCACCAAGGTCATGTTTTCCAACTACTGACCTCCTCCTTTGATTCAAGTCATCTCATTTCAATCACAGTAACTATCAATACATCTTGATTGCATGTTTGATCAATTTCATACTGCATGTTAGATCAACTTCAGACTGAAGATGTCGATGGAATTCTTCAGTTTCATCATCACTGGTTTTAGTGATTGGTGAATAAATTTGAATAATAGTGGTATTAACTCTTCTTCCTTGTGGGTGTGTGCTATCACAGACAGCATTGTACTTAAAGTCAGCTTAAAACTGATTCAGAGTTAAATTAAGAAAAAACATCAGCCCTGAGCATTATGCACTTTCAAGATAGTTCTTGAAATGCTCTTTTTGAAGATGAATGCTATGCCATTCCTTTTGAATTCATTGTTCCTGCATAATACAACATGTAATTGTCAGATTCAAAATGGCCAATACCACTAATGCCTAGGATATTGATTTTTGTGTGTTCCATTTCATTTTGACAATTTTCCTAGAGTAATATTTCATACATTTCGTGTTCCAGTTATGAATGGATGTTTATAGCTGTTTCTCTTCATTTTAAGTTGTGCCCCATCAGCAAATGAAGGTCCTGGAAACTTCTCTGTTTTCGGTATCACGGTCAACTCTACTTTGAGGAGGCAGCTCTTCCCCAGTCATATTTTGAGTGCCTTCCAACCTGAGGGGGTTCATCTTCTGGCACTATATCTGGCAATATTCTGGTGTTACTCATAATGTTTTCATCTTCCAGCACTGGATCTGACAATGTTCTGCTGCCACTCATAAGGTTTTCAGTGACTACATTCAGAAGTAGTCCGCATCCGCGTCTCCTCCTTCCTAGTCTGTTTTAGTCTGGAGGCTCAGCTAAAACCTGCCCACCATGGGTAACCCTACTGGTTTTTTTGTTTTGTTTTCTTTTTTTAATCTTTATTGTAAAAGAATATAGTACACATACAGATAAATGCATAAACAGTTCACATAACTGGTACTTTTTAAGAGTCCACCAACATCCAAGCCAAGAACCAAACCTGTTGCTGTCAAGACACTCCCCGCTCGCAGTGACCCTGTAGGACAGAGTAGAACTGCCCCACAGGGTTCCTGAGGATGCAGATCTTTAGAGCTACACATGGCCACATCGTTCTCCCAAGCAATGGCTGATCAGTTCGAATCAGTAACCTCTTGTTTAGTGGCCTCGTGCTTACCCGCTGTGCTGTCAGGGGCTCTTTAAGTCCAGCAACAGATGTTTAACTAAAGTGGCTGATGGCAGTAAGTATGAGTAGTACCTGAATCTCCCCCAAAATTTTTTTAACCTTCTTTTTTTTTGGGGGGGGGTTATCAGTATTTTTTTATTGGGACATCTTTTGACATTTTTCTTTGTTTCTCCATGGTGTTGCTATGAGTCAGAACCACCTGCTGGTATTTTAAATACTGGAGGCATAGCTTCCAACATCACAGCAACACGCAAGCCACCACAGTAGGACAAACTGACAGACGACTGGTATTTAATGTGGGAGAAAGATGTGGTGGTCTGCATCCATAAAGATTTACAGCCTTGTAAACTCGAGGGAACAGTTCTACTCTTATCTATAGGATTGCTGTGAGGAGGAATCAATTCAGTGGCAATGAATTTTTTTTTTTTTTGGTTTTATACTAAATATCAGGGGAAAAGGAAAGGAATGTCTTGGTAAACCTATAAAATATGAAGGTCATGTGGCATGGCATAGAACAAGGGTTAGTTAGCACATTATTTGTAAAGTGCCAGGTAGAACATGTTTTCAGCTTTGTGGCTTATGTTGTGTTTGTTGCCACAACAGTGTCTTGGTAGAATTAAAGCAGCATTGTAAAATCCTGAATGAATATGTTCCAGTACAACTTTGTAGATGCTGAAAACTGAATTTCATATAATTTTTGTCATGACATATTGTCTTTCCCCTGCTACCACCAACCATTAATAGATATAAAAATTATTCTTAACTCATAGGCTGTAGAAAAAAAACACGTGGCCAGCTGTGGTCTGATGACCTATATGATATAGTATAATAATGAAATACCCATTAATTTTCAAGAGAAAATTAGGATAAACACTATTGTTGTTGTTGATAGGGGTCATTGAATTGGTTCCAACTCATAGCAACTCTGTGTGGTGTTTCTGAGGTGTAAATCTTTATGGGAGCAGGACGCCTTTATCTTTCTCCCTCACAGCAACTGATAGGTTTGAACTGCTGACAATTGCAGTTAGTAGTTCAGTATTTATCCTATAGTGTCACACCAGGACTACTACTCTCATATTTTGTTAAGTGCTGTCCAGTTGGTTCCAACTTATAGTGACCCTATGTAGGGTTTCCAGGAGTCCTGGTGTGGCACTATAGAATCAGCACTGGACTGCAAAGTCGATTTGAACTGCCAAGTCAGCGGTTCAAACTCACCAACCACTTCTTGGAAACCCCATATAAAGGGTCATTGTAGGTCAGAACCCCCTTGAGGACACTTAGCAATCACAATAAGGTTTCCAGGAAGCAGCTGGTGGGTTTGAACTCAGTGCTTATCCTACAGCATCACACCTCGTATAGTAATACGTAAATTAGTAATAATGTGGATGGGAAAGTTCCATTGATTAAGGGTAGGGTTGTACAGCAAATTATTGCAATTGGTGGTGAGAAGTTGAAGTTGAATTGGCAAAAGTTGCGTGATACATTTATAACAACAGCAAAAAAAGAGTAGCTGCTCATGCAGCTTATATAAAACCAAAAACCTATGGAATTTGGTTCCTTGGTTTGGAAAGTCATGGTTTCATAGAACATACCAATTAATTTGCATAATACATTTAGTGCTTCTGTTCTACTTCCTTGTTCATTGCATAGTTTCTGGGGTCTTAAAAGCTTGCAGATTGGCTATCCAAGGCACAGCAGTTGGTCCCTATTGACTTGTAGTAACAGAGGCTGGAGAGTCAGGAATAGGAGCAGGATGTGGAATGTATGGCTAATTGCCTCGATGAATAGCTAGCTGCCTTCATTGCCATGAGACCAAAAGACCTGGATTGAGCCCTGCTAGCATTACTGAACGTTTTGGTCAAAGATACCATAGAAGAATCCTGGTCAAGAGGGAGAAATGCAGAACAGAATTTCAAATTCTCTTGGATTCTAGACTTTCTGGAGCCGTGGACAGTGGATGACCTGAAACTATTGTCCTGAGGTTATCTTTAAACTTTCAACCTGAAATATCCACTGAAGTCATCTTAGAACTGATTACGAGTTAAGCTGGGAAAAAAGGTCAGCCTTGAGCATTATGCACTTTTATGGTATCAAATTGACGACAGCAACTTGAAAGATTTAGATCTGAAATGAAGCAGGGGTTGAGTTTATGTTCATGGAGAGAAAGAACTCATAAAGGGAGGGTGAGAATAAGTGTACAACTAGAAGAATGTCATCATTGTCACTGAATGTACATGCAGAAATTATTGAATTTGTGTGTGTTTTGCTGTATGTATTCTCAACAACAAAAATTTCAAAAACAGTAATAGTGTGAATCTGAGATTTTACACTAGATTGTTTTGACCTCAAAAACTTGCTTGACTGAGACACATAAAATGTTATACAGTTCATGAGAGGTGTGGAAGGTTGCTTGATACAAAGGGATTTCTACTACAAGAATATTAAGAAATAAATCATTGTAATAGAAAAAAAGGGTCATTTAAATTTGTTTTAAAAATTGATTTTAAAATTTCATTTTTATTTCAGGTAAGAAAAGATGAGATCTTGAGAAAACACTGAAGTTAAGTACAGGAAATGGCTATATTAGCAACGCAGGTCAGAAAATTGGTGGTCATCAGACAGAGTTCAACTATGTAAACTTGTGAGATTCTCAGAAAAAGGCAAAGCATCTAATCCCCCCTTTTTTTTCTTTCATTTTTTTAATTGTAAAAATTTTCTAACAGAACAGCTGAAAGCTCTTTAACTTCATGTGTCCTTGCTATCTTTTATCTTTCTAGTTCAGTAATATAGAGGGACCTTTTTTATGTTTGTGTTATTCATTGTTATTGTCAAGTGCTGACGAGTCAGTTACAACTCATAGTGACCCTGTATAGGGTTTCTGAGGAGTGGCTGGTGAGTTTGAACCGCCAACCATGTGGTTCAAATGAACTTGCAGTCCCATGCATTATCCCACAGTGCCATACGAGGACTCTGTTATTCATTGTAGAGACATATAGTTCATTTAACCATTTTATTACTAGTGTACATTTAGGTCCAAGTCTTCTTACAAGAAAGGGTGCAGAGAACATCCTTGCACATATATCCTTAGATTGTCGTGCCATTATACTTGCAGGACAATTCTTGGAAGGTAGGTTGCATGGGAATTTTACATTCTCTTTTTTTTAATGTGTGAAGTGTATGTTTGTGTATCTTGGTGTAGTGCTGTAGGATCAGCACTGGACTGTGAACCACAGGATCAGTATAGTTCAAACCCACCAGCTGTTCCTTGGAAGCCCTATATAGGGTCACTATGAGTTGGAAACCAACTTGATGGCACTTAGCAACAGCAATGCTGAAGGCACTGACAAAGAACAATGCTCCAGGAATTGACGGAACAAAAATTGAAATCTTCAGCAAACTGATGACGCAGTAGAGGCACTCATTCATCTATGCCAATAAATTTGTAACACAGCTACCTGACCAACTGATTAGCAGAGATCCATATTTATGCCCATTCCAAAGAGAGGTCACCCAGTGGAATGTGGAAATGATTGGACAATATCATTGATATCCCCTGCGAGTAAAGTTTTGCTAAAGATAATGAAAAAGGTTGCAGAAGTACATTGATAGGGAACTGCCAGAGGTTCAAGATGGATTCAGACAAGGGTGTGGAACTAGGGGTATCATTGCTGACATCAGATGGATTGTGCTGAAAGCAGATAATACCAGAAAGATGCTTCTTGTTGTTGTTATGGGCCGTGGAGTCGGTTCCGACTCATAGCAACCCTGTACAGAATTTCTGAGGCTGTAAATCTTTACAGGAGCAGAAAGCTTCATCTTTCTCCTATGGAACAGCTGGTAGTTTCGAATTGCTGACTCTGAGGTTAGCAGCCCAGTTCGTAACCGCTACGCTACCAGAGCTTACTTGTGCTTTATTGACTACGCAAAGGCTTTGTGCAGATCACAACAAGCTATTAGATAACATTTGTGAAGAAAATGGGTATTCTAGAACACTTAATTGTGTTCATGAGGAACCTTTACATAAGACTAAGATGCAGTCATTTGAACAGAACAAGGGGACACTGAATGGTTTAAAATCAGGAAACGTATGAGCCAGGTTGTATTCTTTTGTCATACTTATTCAATCTGTATGTTGAGCAAATAATCTTAGAAGCTAGATTACATGAAGAACATGGCATCAGAATTGGAGGAAGACTCATTAACAACCTGTGATATGCAGATGATATAACCTTGCTTGGCTGACAGTGAAGAGGACCTAACAATATTTAGTGATGAAAATCAAAGGCCATAAAAGTTCTCACCATTGAACCAGTAAATAACATCATAATGAATAGAGAAAAGATTGAAGTTGTCAAAGACTTATTTTGCTTGGATCCACTGTCAACACTCATGGGAGCAGCAGTCAAGAAATCAAGCGATGTATTGCATTAGGCAGATCTGTACAGGACCTCTTTAAAATATTCAAGAAGAAAGAAAGATGTCAGTTTGAGGAACAAGGTGTGCCAGATGTAGGCCACAGTATTTTCAACAGCCTCATATGCATGTGAAAATTAGACAGTGGATAAGAAAGACAGTAGAAGAATTGATGTATTTGAGTTGTGGTGTTGGAGAAGAATATTAAAAGTACCATGGACTACCAGAAGCACAAATCTTGTGTTGGAAGAAGTGCAACCAGAATGTTCTTTAGAAGCCAAGATGGCCAGACTTTGGACATGTTTTCAGGAGGGACTATTCCCTGGAGAAGGATATGCTTTGTTAAGTGGAGGGTCAGTGAAAAAGAAGACCTTTAATGAGATGGATTGGCAATGGACTCAAGTGGAACAATGACAGTAAGAATGGGACAGGACTGGGCAGTGTTTCATCTTGTTGTGTTGTTGTTAGTTGGAAAAGACTCAATGGCACCTAACAACATATGCTAGTGTGGGTGTACACAGGGTGGACCTGTGTACAACATAGCATATCATGAAAGTCTGTTTTTCTACCGGGGAGTTAATGCTGATAGTTATAATACTTACAAATTTTTACTCATATTTTGGCTTATAATTTTATTGGCTGCATAATAGGTTTTATTCTGTACATTCCGTAATTTTCAACATTTTGCCATTGCATTTGTTGTTGTAAGTACTGTCAAGTCTCTTCCAACTCATAGCGACCCTGCATAGGGTTTGCAATTAGCGGCTAATGGGTTTGAATCACCAACCTTGTAGTTAGCAGTCCAGTGCTTATCCTACAGTGTCATACACTATTCTCTGCCATTATTTTGTTTATTGTTGGTAAGTGCCATTGAGTAGTTTCTGACTCCTAGTGACCCTGTATAGGGTTTCCAAGGAGCAGCTGGTGAATTTGAAACATCAGCCTTGTGGTTCAAACCAACCTTGCAGCCCAGTGCGTTATTGCATAGCACCACACTAGGACCAGTCCATTACATTGGTGGTTATGTGCCATGGAGTCGGTTCCAACTCACAGCGACCCTGTACAGGATTTCTAAGGCTGTAAATCTTTACGGGAGCAGAAAGCCTCATCTTTCTCCTGTGGAACAGCTGGGAGTTTCGAACTGCTGACCTTGCGGTTCGCAGCCCAATTCGTAACCACTATGCTACCAGAGCTCCATTACATTGTTGTTGTTGTTAGGTGCTGTTGAGTCGATTCTGACCCATAGCAACCCTGTATAGGTTTCCCAGGAGAAGCTGGTGATTAGTTGGGCATTTATTAGTTTCCTGTTGATTATTTTATTAATATTGTTACTTGTTGTCATTTATGTTTTATGTGGTAAAATGAGTTCTTTTATATGGCTTTTTGCCTTCTTTCTTTGGAAAAACAGCTGGAGAGATTTTTATCCCTTATACCCCTGAGTTCTTTGCCCTAGTTTTCTATCCCAGAGGGTTTGGTATTTTTATCCAGGTTGTTGGACATTTTCTGGGTATACTGTAAACAACTTGGTGGTTTGATACTTTTTTGTCTGGCTCTAGTCCTGATGTGGCACTGTGGGTCAATGTGCTCTGGACTACACAGTCAATTTGAACTACAAGGTCAGCAGTTCAAGCTCACCTGCCATTTCTTGGAAACCCTATACAGGGTCACTATGGGTCTGAACCAACTCGACAGCAGTTAACAACAACAACAAGGCTGCAGTCTGTCCTGTGACTGGTCTCTTTTATGCAGGGACTACAAGAAATATGCAGTCAATTCCACAGAGATTTGCAGACAGAAAAGAGGAAGAAAGCAGCAGAAAAGGCAAGAGAAACAAAAGAGAGAAGAAGTGAGGAACTTGTAGAAGAGCTGTAACACAGATCAAGGCTGTAACATTGAAAGCTGCGAGAGGCCTGGAAACGGTCCTGCAGCAAAGACAGTGGTGTCGACAGAAACCTGCTGCTAGGCATGTATCTAAGAGAACTGAACATAACTGTTGCTCTGGCTGTGAGTTGGGTCAGTTATGGCAGAGAGACCTATCCTTTGGACCTAAAAGGAGGCCTTCCTGGCCCAGAAGGAGCGTACACATCAGAGAAAAGGACCTGTTGACTTGCCTGGCTGACTGGAACTGAGAGAGCTAATCTATCCTGCACTGAAGAAGGGAGAGATGTGCTCTCCTCTTCAGAGGAGTCTTCCAGACTTTGCTTCCATGCTTCCCGATCCTGATTCTGATCCTGACCTGATCCAGACCCTAAATTGTACCCTAATAAACCACAACTACAAGTATGGTCTGTAGCCATCACAACAGATGATCAAACACAGGCTGGGATCAGAATTGGCAAAAAGTTTGGAAAGTGGAGGAATGTCTTACCTCTGCCTCATAGGAATCAGCTTTTGGCTGATCTTGATTTTCATTATTCCCCCTGAAGTTACATAGGTTCTGCTGATACTACCGATTTACACCTTAGTTTCCATTTTTGCTGTTATATAAACAGTGATACAGTAAAGAATCACTGAAAAAATTGTCCTTATGTACTGGTGGGTTGGAGTTCTGGTATGGCACTGTGGGTTAATACACTGGACTGCAAAGTCAGTTTGAACCACAAAGTTCAAGCTTACCAGCTGCTCCTTGGAAACCCTGTACCAGGTTGTTACGGGTCAGAACTGACTCAGCAGCACTTAACAACAGCAATAACTGGTGGGTTTATTTCTGTGAGAGTTCCTAGATTGAAGGCTATTAGGGATGCTGCAGGTTGCTTTCTCCGAATACAAGTTGTGTGTCACTTATTCATTCTGGCAATGTGTGACCACATATGTGTCCCTGGGCTGGATCACCCAGGTGTGTGTGCCAGGATGTCAGAGCCTTGTCTTGAGGTAGGAGTTCCACTTGTGCCCAGCTGCTGCACACAACCTGGAAGCCATCTAGTCTGTGGCAATGGAGGTCCAGGCCCAAACTTGGAATCCCAGTCCCCCTCAGCTCCTATGACTCAGTGGATCTAGTCCTGCCGAGCATCAATGGAAAGGTATTCCAGCCCTGGCTCTGGCATCCTCACCTCCCTTGGTCTGCACTTCCCCAGGCAGGTTCTCAGGGGCAAGGTGGCATTCACTTGAGGCACGTGTAAGAACAACCCACCACACAGGGCCAGTGCACCTGGGAGCCTGGACAGTTAAACGACATATACCCGCACTGTTAGCTTCACAGTTCCCCAGCAACAGGTGAGCTTGCCCCTTTCCTGTTTCCCCAGCAGTGATGGATGTTATCTGTTTTAAATTATTTCCAGCCTGATAGGTATAAAGAGAAAGCTGAATTGTTGGAATTGTATTTTCTCCTCTTTTAGTGATTTTTAATGTCTTTTGTTGTTATTTTTTTGTTGTCAGTTGACTTTCTGTGCATTTCTTAATCCTGCCTTTTGCCCACTTTTCTATTGGTTTATTTGTCTTTTTCTTCTCTATCTACACATACAGGGAGCCCCTGGTGTGGTGGTGTGGGTTACATGTTGGGCTGCTAACTGCAAGGTCAGCAGTTCAAACCCACCCACTGCTCTGCAGGAGAAAGATGAGGCTTTTTGTCCCCTAGAGATGTGAAAAGTCTCAGAAACCTTATACAGGGTTGCTGTGAATTGGAACGGACTTGATGACACTTAACAACAACAATTTCATTAAAAGCGAAACAGATGGCTCTGTAGGCTAAGCACTGGACGACAAACTACAAGGTTGGTGGTTTGAGCCCACCAACTGCTCCATGGGAGAAAGATGAGGTTCTTCTCCTGTGACGATTTAAAGCCTTGGAAACCCTATATAGCACTTAATAGCAACAACAATTTCATTCAAAAGAAAAGACCAAAGTGGACATCAGAAGAGATTTCTGAAACTTGCTCTTGAATGTAGAGATGAGCTAAAGTGGCTGGAAGAAATGACATAAAAGAGCTAAATGGAAAATTTCAAAGGACAGCTCAAGAAGACAAAGTCAAGTAAAAAAAAAACTCTATGGAGCATGGGCCTACCGTGGCACAAAAAAAAGAGACAAAGTCAAGTATTACAATGAAAAATGTACAAGGGAAAAATGATACAGGAAGCATCAAAAGAAGATGGAAGGCATACACAGAGTTACTGTGTCAAAAAGAAATAGTCGATGTTCACCCATTGCAACAGGTAGCATATGATCAAGAACCAATGGTACTGAAGGAATTCAAGCTGCAGTGAAGACCTCGGTGAAACACAGGCTCCATGAATTGACAGAATACAAATTGAAATGCTACAGCAAACTGATGCAGCACTGGAGACACTTGTCTGTGCCAACAAATTAGGAAGACAGCTTCCTAGACTACTGATTAGAAGAGATCTATATTTATGCCCATTGCAAAGAGAGGTAATCCAATGGAATGTGGAAATCAAACAATATCATCAACATCACATGCAAGTAAAATGTTGCTGACGATCGTTCAGAAAGGGTTGCAGTGGTACATTGACAAGGAGCTGTCAGAAATTCAAATCAGATTCAGAAGAGGACATGGAATGAAGGATATCATTGCTGATGTCAGATGGCTCTTGGATGGAAGCAGAGAATATCAGAAAGATATTTATTTGTGCTTTATTGACCATGCTAAAACATTTGACTGGATCATAACAAACTATGGATAACATTTGAAGAATGGGTATTCTAGAACACTTTATTTGCTAATGGGAAATCTGTACATAGACCAAGAGTGACTTGTTAAAACATAACAAGGGAAATACAGAAGGACTTAAAATCAGTAAAGGTGTGTGCCAGAGTTGTAACCTTTCACCATACTTAATCTTTATGCTGAACCAACTCAATAACACTTAACAACTACAACAACAATGCAGAACAAATAATCTGACAAATGATTATATAAAGTAGGATGTGCCATCAAGATTGGAGGAAGACTCATTAACCCGTAATATGCAGATAAGACAACCTTGTCTACTGGAAGCAATACTTACTGATGAAGATCAAGACTACAGCCTTCATTATGGATTGTACCTCAGTGTAAAGAACACAAAAATCCTCACAACTGGATCAGTGAAGAACATCATGATAAAGGGAGAAAAGATTGACACTGTCCAAGACTTCATTTTGCTTGGATCTGTAATCAACATTAATGGAAACAGCAGCCAAGAAGTCAAATGATTTCATGGGCAAATCTGTTGCAAAAGACCTCTTTAAAGTGTTCAAGAGCAAAGATGTCACTTCAAAAGTAAGGTGAATAGACCTAAGCCATGGTTTTTCAATTGTTTCGTGCATGGGAAAGTTTGACAATAAATAAAGAAGACTGCAGGTGAATTGATACATTTGGATTTTGGTGTTGGAGAAGAATATTTAAAATATGGACTGCCAGAAGAACAGACAAGTATGTATTGGAGAAGTACAGCCAGAATGCTCCTTAGAAGTAAGGATGGTAAGACTGTATCTCTTGTACGTTGGACAACTGTTAATAGGAGGGTTCAGTCCCTGGAGAAGGTCATTATGCTTGGTAAAGTGGAGAGTCAGCAAAAAAGAGGAAGACCCCTAAGGAGATAGATAGACACAGTGTCAGTAGCAATGGGTTCAACAACAATTTTGAAGATAATGCAGTATTACCCCTGGTAACCACAATAAACTTTGATCTCTACATTTGCTTTTTTTTGTCTTTTAAAAATATATATAAGTAAGAGCACAGTGGCTCTGTAGGATAAGCACTGGGTTGCAAACAAGGTCACCAGTTCAAACCCACCAGTCACTCTGTGGGAGAAAGATGAGGCTTTCTGTCCTGCAAAGATTTAACAGCCCCGGAAACCCTATACAGTTACCACTATGAGTTGGAACCGACTCCATGGCACTTAATAGTAAAGCCATACAATATTTATCCTTTTGTGATTGATTTATTTCACCCAGCAAAATGTCTTTCCATCCATATTGTAGCATAACAATACTTCATTTCTCCTCTTGGATAGGTGGTGGTGGTTAAGTGCCACTGAGTCGGTTTCAATTCATAGCAACCCAGTATAGGGTTTCTGAGGAGTGGCTGGTAAGTTTCAACTGCTGACTTTGTGGTCCAGACTGACCTTGTGGTCCAGTGCTTATCCTTCAGCACCACACCAGTACTCCTGAATAAGTAATATTTCACGGTATATATATATATATATATATATACCACATTTTGTCTATCCATTCATCTGCTGATCGGCTATTGAAGGTGTTGTTTCCACCTTTTGGCTGTTGTGAATAATGCTGTGTTGACCATTGGTATACAAGTCTCTGAGTCTCTGTGTTAAAGTCTTTTAGGCATATATCTATAAGTAGAATTGCTAGGTCATATGGTAGTTCTATTTTTCGTGTTTTGAGGAACTGCCATGCTGTTTACCATACCTGCAGTGGGCAAGGGTTCCAGTTTCCCATTTCCTCACCAATGTTTGTTGTTCTCTGTTTTGTTTCATTTTTTGAAATCTTAGCCATCCTGTTGGTGCAATGATATTTCATTGTGGCATTGTGGTTTTGATTTGTATCTCTGAGGAGCAGCTGGTTAGCTTGTACCGCTGACCTTGCAGTTCAAATAAATGTCTTTGCAGTCTGGCACATTAACCCACAGCACCATACCAGGACTCCACCAGAAGCATAGGGGGCTTCAAGAATTTTGTTTAAAATTCCATTAGCGTAGTGGTTACGAATCGGGCTGCGAACCTTAAGGTCAGCGGTTCGAAACTACCAGCCGCTCCGCGGGAGAAAGATGAGGCTTTCTACTCCCGTAAAGATTTACACCCTCGGAAACCCTGTACAGGGTCGCTATGGGTCGGACCCGACTCGATGGCACTCAACAACAACAACAACAATGTTTTAATTAAATTTTCCACAAACTTTTTGAAGCTCCCTTGTAACGTGAAGAAGAGGTATACAGACAGAAATGGGTTGAATAAGGAGACACATGGGGTTTGGTTACTCGCTCAGATAAGGTTTGGGTACATATTTTAAAGGATAGCAAAGGTGGGGTGTGGGAAGCAGAGATCATCTAGGCTGAGGCATTGAGGACACCTGTTAGAATGTAACCTGGAAGGAAGCTGGGTCCCAGGCAGTTTTGATGAGCTTTGAAGCAGACCCTGGAGGACTTGTAGACTGACTAAGAAGAAAGACCTGGCAATTTGCTTCAGTAAAAGACGTAAATTTCCAGGTCTGTCGTCTTAGTCAGTGTAGTCCCACTGAAGCGAGTGTACTGTGGATGAGCCTGCTGGTGATTGAAGTACACTTAAAGTATCTGAAATAAATAATTTGTTAAAAGTCACATAAATATTCAAAGTTTTTAAAATAAATGCTTCAAATTAGCCCATGAAAGCCATATGGATCACAACAAAATACTGTCTGATTTAGTGCTGGAGGATGAGTTGATTGACAAGGATGTCACAGGACCGGCAGTGTTTTGTTATGTTATGCACTCTGTGACCATGAGGTGGCGCTGACGTAACAAGATAACGGTATAACAGAAAATATATGAGAATTTAAATCAGACTATTAGGTTCAAATCTAGAATTACTACTGCTTACTGACTCGACGACACTTAACAACAACTAGTTATGTAACTTTAACCAAATTATTTAAACTTTTCTGTACTTCAGTACTTTTCCTTTGTAAACAATTATAGAACTGCAGTGTAACGAATGATTTACTATGTCTGTTCTAGCCATGTTGTTGTTAAGTGTCGTTGAGTTGGTTCCAACCCATAACAACCTTGTATAGGGTTTCCAAAATGCAGCTGGTGAATTTGAACCGCCAACCTTGAGGTTCAAACCGACTTTGTGGTTCAATGTTTTATGAGTTTCACACCAGGACTTCATTCTAATCATCATCTTTTGTAAGCTCTCACCAAACATTTTTACCCTGATGGGTAAGAGAAGGTGGGAGAAGATGCTGACAAGATTATATGATTCAGTTGTGAGGGGTTAACAGGGTTAACGATGATTGTAAAAACCTGGAACTCTGATGTCTATAAAATGAGCCCTCTCCGAAACAGGAAGGGGGGATCGCACTACCGTCAAAGAAGAAGAGCCGGTAGTGGAGTTCGTCCTCCCTGACCAAGGCACAGAAAACTGACACCAGAGGAATGGCAAGAGAGCTGCTGAGCCAAAAGCCAGAGCAAGAGAGCGGGGGCTTCCCAGCCCATGGAGCAAGTAAAGCTGAGTGACATTTCATTGGGGGAGCTGGTTTGCTGACCCACTGAACTAGAGCCTTCAAGCTGAAACTTATGGTGGAGTGGCATATCCTGTGGGCATTTATCAGCAGTCCTAAAAGAGCTTTTGTAACATTGGCTGGGCGGAAAGAGTTCTGCCTATGCGCATGACTGAGGCTATCCCAACACTTTGCCTTGAGCATTTTTGACTCTGAATTGTTATCTTGTTAACTTTCCTAATAAAACCCAACAACTGAGTTCTGTGTGGCCATTACAGTGAATTTTTCAACTCTGTGGATCTTGACAAACTATGCAAAGAATTGGTGTCCCAGAACACTTACGTGTGCTCATGAGGAACCTGTCCATAGATCAAGAGGGAGTCAAACAACAAGGGGACACTCAGTGGTTTAAAATTGGGAAAGATGTACACCAGTTTTGTATTCTTTCACCATACTTATTCAGTCTATCTGTATGCTGAGGAAATAATCCAAAAAGCTGGATTATATAAAGAACAACGTGGCGTCAGGATCAGAGGAAGACTCATTAACAACCTGTGATATGCAGATGATACAAGCTTCCTTGCTGAAAGAGAAGAGAACTTAAAATACTTAGTGATGAGGTTCAAAGACTATAGCCTTCAGTATGGGTTGCCCCTCAAATGTAAAGAAAACCAAAATTCTCACCACTATACCAATAGATAAGCGAGTAACCAACCCCTAATAGATAACATCATAATAAATGGAGAAAAGTTGTCAAAGACTTATTTTGCTTGGATCCATTATCAACACTCATGGAAGTAGCAGTCAGGAAATCAAACACCGTATTGCACTAGGCAAATCTACACAATACCTCTTTAAAGTGTTCAAGAACAAAAAAGTCAGTTTAAGGACTAAAATGCACCTGATCCAAGCCATGGTGTATATATATTTTTAATTTTTCTAATTTTATTAAATCTTAATATTATTTTTTAAGGATAAGCACACAGAGAAGTAGGTTGTATTTTATTAGTATTATTTAGTGGATAAACAGAAATAAGGTATGGCATAGAAGTCTTATTTTCATAAGAGAGTGAAGAAGCCGCTAAGATATTTCCAGGTACTTGCTTCAGTGATGCTTCTTGTCTTTATTCTGGGACTCCAGTAAATATTCAACTCCTGCAGCTACCAGAAATGCAGCAAATCCCCATTTGAATCCTTTTAATATTGCACCAACAAAGAAATCATTGTTTGCAAATTCACCCATGTATCGCCATGCCTCACTGCAGCCCCATGGATCCCGTAGTCCACGTGCAGCCAGCTGCTCCTGAACTGTTTCTAATGGTGTTCTTTCTATCTTCCGTTGTTTAATATCCAGAAGTTCCATTTTATGATGGCCATGTTCATGTCCCTGTCTAGGTGCCATGTCTACAGGAAAAGATTATATGATGGCAACCTGACCTCTCAGGACTTTGAAACCTTAAACCTCCAGCTGGAAGCCCACTAGAAACAAATTGTTCAGCCATGGTATTTTCAGTAGCCTCATATGCATGTGAAAGTTAGACAATGAATAAGGAAGACCATAGAAGAATTGGTGCATTTGAGTTATGGTGTTGTTGAAAGTGCCACGAAATGTCAGAAGAACAAATAAATTGGTGTTGGAGGAATGCTCAGCTCAAATGCTCCTTGGAATCAGAATGGTTAGACTTCATTTCTCATACTTTGGATATATTATCATGAAGGACCAGTCCTTGGAGAAGGACATCATGCTTGGTAAAGTGGTTGTTAAGTGCCGTCGAGTCAGTTCAGACTAATAGTGACCCTGTATAGGGTTTCCTAGGAGCAACTGGTGAGCTTGAACCACTGAACTTGCAGTTCAAACCTACCTTGCAGTCCAGTGCATAAACCCACATTGGCACAAGGGTCAGCAAAAAAGAGGAAGACCCTCAGTGACTGGCACAGTGGCAGCAGCAACGGGTTCAAGTGTAGCAATGATTGTGAGGTTGGCTCAGGATCGGGTAGTGTTTTGTTTGGTTGTGCATAGAGTTACTGTTAGTCAGAACTGACTCCACGGCACCTGACAACAGCAACAATCCTTCCAGGGAATATCTAACAATCCAGTGTTCTTTTCTTGAAGGTTCCCAGGTGGGAAACTTTCTGCTATTTTATTACCCTCACAAGTTTCCTTTTTCTTATTAGCCACTTGATAAGCATAGAAATTCAACCACACTCTTCTATAAATCCCCCTGTGTTTGACCTTTGGTGTTGATGAAGAATATTGAATGTGCCATGGACTGCCAGAAGAATGAAAATGTCAGTCCAGAATGCTCCAAGACTTTTATCTTGCTTACTTTTGACATAAGACCAATTTCTAAAAAAGGACACTGTGTTTGGTAAAGCAGAGTCATTGGAATCAAAACCCTCAATGACGTAAACTGATATAACAGCCAAACCAATGGACTCAAACATACCAGGATCATGAAGGTGGTGGCAGTGTTTCGCTCTGTTATACATAAGGGTGCCATCATCATGACTCAGAGTCTACTCAACAGCAACTACACGCACATTTCCCCTTCCCCGCTTGTCCTTTTAGTCTAGTTTCCAGTTGAAACAGGATCCTGTTCATCTTTTTACCAGTACAGACAGAATATAGACCCTATTACCAGGAGTTACAACCTTGTGTCTCTGGGGTATGTGTGCATTAGGCTCTGGCTGGGTTAGATACTGAATACTCATTTGCAGATGTTTCATAGCTCCGGCTGTTTTTCTCCTCTTTATAACTTCTCCCATCCAATAATGCTCTTGGCCCTGCTGGTCCCTCTGGAAAGGAGGAAGCAGTGGCCAGAACAATGGACTAGGCCAGGCTCTCTACTTTCACTTATTATCTTCCCAGCCTTGGTGGTTCTAGTGCCTGCTCCGATCCTGAACTAATTTGCCGACTCCTGGGGACTGGGCTACTGGGTTGCAGAGGCAGCATGATGGTAGGGAGACCCCCCTCCTTCATCCAGTCAATTCTGATCCTAGCAACCCCACAGGACAGAGTAGAACTGCTCTATAGGGTTTCCTAGACTAAATCTTCCTGGGAGCAAACAGCCTCAGCTTTCTCCCATGGAGTGGGTAGTAGGTTTTAACCACTGACCTTGGGGTTAGCAGCCCAACGTTCCTAACCAAGCTCCTAACCAAACTCCTAACCAGACAGAAGGCAGACCCAGATTGGGTCCTGGCTAACTAGTGTACAAACTATGTGATCATAAACTGTTCATTAACTTTCCTTAGACTCAGTTTCCTTATAATAAAGTGGTGCTGGTGGTGTGCTGTGGAGTTGGTTCCGACTCAGCGACCCTGCATAGGGTTTCCGAGGCTGTAAATCTTTTACTGTAAAGGAGCTCTGGTAGTTTTGAATTGCTGACCTTGAGGTTAGCAGCCCAACTCCTAACCACTACACTACCAGAGCTCCTTTATAGTAAAGTATGTATGACAAAATCTATCTTTGAATGTATTACTCTTAAGAGAATGAGAAATTATATATAAATGACCTAATCCATAAAAGGTGCCAAATAAAATTTAGTGTACTTTCTCTTGGACAATGAAGGAATTATTAGTTTAATACAGTTATCACTCCTACAGCTTCCAAGTACACGTCTTTAAAAGCTGTTTTCTTCTTTCTCTTTCTGCTTGTTATTATTAACATTTTTGTACTTAAGAAATGTCCCTAGAGATGGACTTCCGGCAAGATGGTGGGCTGGGCAGCTATGCCTCATGGACTTTCTACAAAAAAGATATGCGAGATCAAATGAATAGACACAGATGAGAATCCTGGAACCCTGAACTTCAGAGGAAAGGTGACAGAAGTGGATTGAGTGTTTGCTGTGAATAGAATTTGAGCTGCAATCTGGATACAGAAGTATTAAAAGTAAAACAAATCTATAAGACTGAAAATAGGGAACAAGAGATAACGATTTATAATGAAGTCAGCTATAAAACAAAAAGCGGGAATAGTGTAGATACAGAACTTCCAAAGACAAGAAAGTCAAGTAGATTTCAAGATGTAAGATTGTTTTAATTAGGGAAAAATATTAATAAATTATAGGGTACCTTCAAAGAAAATTAATATACCTGCACATTAAAATAAAAAAGGAAAATCAGATTTCCTAAATAATTAGCACAACAGAAATGAAAAGAAAACCCACAAACAAAATGAACTCAGTGCAGAAAATTATGTGTAACAAAAAAACCCAGCAGTATCACAAAAAACACAGCTAAATGACATCGTCATACCTATTGATAATTATATTAAATGTAAATGGATTAAATGCACCAGTCAGTACAGAGAGAAAACACAATGGATAAGAAAACAGTCCTTCAATATGTTGTCTACAGGAGACACACATCAAAAAGATGGAGGCAGCCTAAATGCCTATCAACAGAAGACTAGTTAAACTTTGGTACATACACACAATGTAATAGTACACAAAGTCGAAGAATAACAGTGAATCTTCAAAACCTCATGAACTGGATGAACCTGGAGGATACTATACTGAGTAAAATTAATGAATTACAGAAGGGCAAATATTATATGAGACTAATGTAAAAAGTTAAAATGTTTTCTTGAAAAAAGAAACAATCTATGATTGTTGGGGTTGGGGAGGGGAGGCAGGAGGAAAAATTATTTATGAGCTAGAGCATAGATACATGTTACTAAGCGTGCAGGGCAGGCAGTATACAACAAGAGGGAGGTTAGCAGAGGAAAGATGACGTTAGCAGGAGTTTAAAGGAGGAATGCTGTGTTAAAGTGAATATATTGTTACTTGTTGGTACATGGAAGGGATTGCAGTTATTGTAATGAAGCAAAGTATATGATTTGTTGAGTGTAAAACTGATGATCTGCTCAGTGTCCCTGGAAATACCTGGCTGCTTCCAGGTACTTATTTGTTCTACCAGGTTGGATTCCTGCACACTTTGGTTGAAACATTTTGGAGGAGATATCATGTGTTTCAGTCTGTGATAATCTAATCTTACAGTAATTTAAAACAAAACAAAAAAAGCAAAAACACCTATATAATCAAAACCCTCTTTTGCTCCAGAGCTGAGGTCTTTTTCAGTAGACTGTAGAATGGTTCTGTGGAATGCTTACAGCCTCAGGAAAGATTTTCTCTACTGGGCCTGGGAGAGAGTCCAAGTGCCAAGAAACTACTACAAAGTGGGCAAGGGGAGAAGGTGCTAAATAGCTTCCTTGTCTCCTTACAGTTGGAAGGAAAACACACCTCATTTTATAATACAAGGTATAAATAAACTCACTTTCTTTAGCTGTCACAGGCTTCATCTTGAGCTGTTGTGGCTGCTTTTTCCTGGTTCTTAAATTGCCCCAGATTTCCCTTAGTGTTGCTCCAAGACAACTGGCATGGCCTCTGGAAGGAAAAATGGATGATTGATCACTCTGGAATAAGATTTCACGAAAAAGATAGGAAATGTTACCTTGAGCTAGACCTGCCATTAGGTGAACCCATTAAGAACAACTTCTTGCTAAGGAGACTCAAAGTCAGTTGATTTCTGTTGCCATTATTAGATCACCTTGAAAATTGTACTTTGTAATACAATGATGAGCATGATCTTTCAAATCCATGAAAATTGGGTTTGAAATCTGGCTATGTTTCCTAAGTAACTTTAAATAAATTGCATAACCTGTCTAAGCCTTGGTTTCATCATAAGAAATGAGGGATCATACGCATCATGAATATAATGAGAAGCATGAAAGCAGTGAACACAATGCTAGTCCAAGAGAAGCTCAATCCATTTCTTTATTCCACAGTTTCTTTGACTGAAGAATTCTAGCATATCTGTGAGTATGATACCTAATGTAGAAACAAGTTCTCGTCCTTTAAATAGACAATGCTCTTCTAAAAATAGAGTCCCATAATCTAACATTCCAAGCCATTAATTTTTTTCTCTCAGGTAGAAGTGAGAGCAAGAGACAAACAACAAATATCCTTCTGGTCTTTGTACATGGTATAGGTTCCCTTGGAGTACATCAGTCTTATTTGTGATTTCAAGAACTTTATTTTCAAAGGTTAAAGACACAGATATGCCGCCATTTTCACCTGAGTTAAAGAACAGTAATTAAGTGACTGCTACACATCTTGTTCTCAAAGTCAGAAAATCCTCAAGTGTTAGAGATTACCAAAGTGATCTGTGAGGCACCTTTGATAAATAGCCCCTCACATTCTTAACAAGTTGAGAAATAAAGAATTAAATAGGTCAAATACCATTTCTAGGACTTTGTTGTTAAATGCCATCAAGTCGGTTCCAATTCATAGTGACACTATGTCAGCTTTCTGAGGAGCAACTGGCAGGTTTGAACTGCCGACATATGCAGTTAGCAGTCTAGTGCTTTTCCTGCACTCCATTTCTAGAACCAATAACATGTAAATTGGAAGATACAGTTGAGTGAAAGAGACATATGATGTCTTTGTACTAAACCCCACATAGAGATATACACACTCACCCCATCATGGCAACTCTGACCATGACAGTCCTCCCGGATGGGTTCTTCCACAACTCTCAACATAGAACAGAAGGGGATCAGGATTTATTGGAGGATTTTTCCCAAGAGAGACAAAGGTGGTGTTAAAATAAATTACTCAGCTATTTTTCCCAACATACTAGTTAACATAGATATTACAACTGGCTAGACGTGTGCTTAGGCATATCCCTCCTTCATGGAGACCAGGAGCTAGGACAGGGTGTTTCCCTATAACAGTCATGCAGTCATGATTCCATAACTCCGCTATGATTCCACATAGAATAGGCTTTTGTCTAAATCAGGTGATTGGATTACTGTGTGCCAATAGTAACATTTGGGGAAAGGACCTTTGTGAGTCAATGCTACTGCAAGCATTTTAAATAGATGCATTAGGGAAACTTCCTTTTGGCTAATTTCTTCACAACCTAGAAAAAAATATAGAGCTAATCAGAGCTCACTTTTCCCATCTTATGCCCCTCTTGGTTGGTTGTGAAAATGATCATTCCAAAGGGTGAAAGTCTTTTCTGATTAAATATTTCATAAAATCCTGCCACTTCCACATTCCATGCTAAGCCTTTACAGACCAGCAAAGAGGACAGACTAAAATATGACTTAATGAATATTGAGTATTTGTCAAAGAGTAGAGTCTAAGAATTGTTGTGATGTTGGTGATGAAGATAAGGAAGAGGGGAAGGTCAGGAAAGAAGAATATAGGTGGCCTTTTGTGTCTTTACCGTCTGTGAGTGACAACAGTTTCTTGAAGACTTTGGTGACATAGTTATCTTTTCCACTGATGATCCCCTTGTTCAGAATTCCCATTTGGACCAGAAAGAGGTGTTCCTAAGCTTTTGAAAGTTCCTAGTCTGCCTGTACTTAGACATAAACCTGTTGCTTCTTGCTTTGTATTATGGTTCTATAGACATAAAAGGGAATTCATGATCTGCAACCCAGAGACCCAGTGAATGTTCCCCAACACAGAATACCAGTAGTTGGTTGAACTTTAATGGAAATTTTACACTTGTTTTCTATAATTTAGTAGATGATAAGGAAGTCTGTATGAAATTTAACATACAAAAAGAGGATTGAACTTGAGGAATTGACTTCCATGCACCAGTGAAGTCCTAGTTTTATCATGAAATACTGTTAGCTTTCTTGGGTTTTAACTTTTTTTTATATAACTCTAGAGATCATTCTTGAGTATGAACAGATCATTCTGGGGTAGTTTGTGTATTGGGAAATTTAGAGGATGGGAGTGGAAATAATGAAAATTCACAGAAAGAAAGTTAGGCTCAAATGTGAAAAATAGGAACTCAAGAAACTCTTGTTTTCTGTTAGATCTTTTGTTTGTTGTCCAGACCCAGTGTGTGTGACTTCATTTCTCACCCAAGCAATTGATGTTATGGTTCTCATATTTCCCTTAGTATAAGAATTTAATCTCTTCTTTTTCACCTCTTTATCCTTCCATGGAATCCTGGTGTGGTGCTGTGGGATAAAGCACTGGACTACAAGGTCAGTTTGAACCATAAGGTCAGCGGTTCAAATTCACCAGTCCCTCCTTGGAAACTCTATATAGGGTCATTATGAGTCAGAACTGACTCGAAAGCACTTAACAACAACAACAACAACCCTTCCATAGTATGGCATTGTAGGATAAGCACCTGGATCACAAGGTTGATTTGAACCACAAGGTCAATGATTCAAACTCACCAACTGCTCCTCAAAAACCTTATACAGGGTCACTAATAGTTGGAAACAACAACAAACAACATTCGTCCATGACCTCTCACACCAGAAGAGGTGAATAGTATTGTGAGAAACATCAATACCCTGATACTGCCTCGGTCCCTCTTGGGCACTAGCAGGTCAATATAAATCCCTGACTAGGGCCTTACCCTAATGGGTTTCTGGAGGGAGAATGTGGTGGACCACCTTATCCCATATGAGGTCACTGATGAGTTATCACGAGTGCTTACCACGACAAATGCTCAAGAAATCCAGTCTGTATTCATTTTAGCAAGAGTGAGGCTTTTTAATTCAATTTTACAAAATTGGATTCCAAACTCAAAAGACATGGCCAGATGCACTGTGTGGGCGGTTCCCAAAGAATTTTATCTCCTAGTCTGAGAAAGTACCTCCCCCCGTCCGTCATTGACTTGAGTACTATGGGGTTAAAAATCTTCTGGGACATTATCTCTGTCCCTTGATGATTGCATTCTTATTTAAAGTTTCTAGTCAGTGGAATAAGTTCCTTCCCCTTCATCCCTGAAGATGGACCAGCCTAAGAGTTATTTTTCACAGTATCTCTGTCTTGAAAATCAACTTGAACCCTTAGCTGGGAAAATAGAAGAGAGAGAAACAGGGTATGATTTATCACGAAAGCATATATTATCTCTTCTCCCATCTGCTTCATCTTCTAATCAAACCCCACTGTTTATTGAGACTCACCAAGCAGCTCTAGATTTGATCCTGTGAAAATAGAATACTTATTGTCCATGAATCAACAGTTTTAATCTTAACACCTCATTTCTAAGAATTCACATCATCCTAAACTAAGTTAATGATGGATTCAGAAGTAGTGACCCAAAAGAAAAAAGCGATATAAAAGTAGGTTGAAACTGTTAAGGTAGAAGTTTAATAACAAAAAGGAGGGAGTAGTTAACTTTATAGTACAGGAACAGAGGACCCTAAGACCATCAGTGGAGAAAAGCACAAGTGGAATGTGGGACCCTATCCAGAGAAGCAAGGAGCTCTGGTAGTGTAGTGGTTACCAATCGGGCTGCTAACCTCAGGGTCAACAGTTCGAAACTACCAGCTGTTCCGTGGGAGAAAGATGAGGCTTTCTGCTCCTGTAAAGATTTACAGCCTTGGAAACCCTGTACAGGGTCGCTATGAGTCAGAACCGACTCTACGGCACATAACAACAACATCCAGAGAAGCAGCGACACCAGCGATGAGGACATGGAGAGGGAGCAGCTGAGGGCGCTATACTCATGGAAAGAGAAAGGCTGTATGCTGGTGGCCAGGAGGCAGACAGGCAGAATGTGCCCTTTGGTTGTTTAAATTATATATTCCTGTGTGTTTTTGTGTACATCCTAAACAAAACAAAACAAAACAAAAAAACAGAGGTAATAAACGCAGATACTGTTGAATTATGATGATGCATGGAAATTGTAATCATTGCAATGAAACAATAACTGTAAAGCCGATGTTCTCCATTGTAAACAATCACTCAATTCACAATAAAAACTTAAAAAACGAAAAAGTAGGTTAAGGGGTAAATTGTTGTTATAGTGCCTTTGAGTGGGTTCCAACTCATTGTGACCTTGTATAGGGTTTCCAAGGTTTTTAAATCTTTCCAGGAGCAGAAAGTCTCTTCTTTCTCATGCAGGAGTGGCTAGTGGGCTTGAAACGCCCGACTTTGTTGGTCACAGTCCAGTGCTCATCCTGAGTGAATAGAAAAAGATTTGTTGTAAGTGCTGTCAAGTCTGTTGAAACTCATAGTGACCTTGTATAGGATTTCTGTGGTGTGGCTGGTGAGTGTGAACCACCAACCTTGGGGTTCAAACCGACCTCAAGATCAAGTGCTTACCGCCTAAGGTGCTACACCAAGACTCCAGAATAAGACTGGTTCCGACCCATAGCGACCCTGTATAGGAGCAGCTGGTGGGTTTGAGCCACCGACTTTCAGTTCAAATTAACCCTGCATGCAATTCAGCGCATTATCCTGCAGTGCCACACCAGAATAAGACTGTTAAGTGGCACTGAGTCAGCTCCGACTCACAGCAACCCTGTATAGGGTTTTCTGAGGAGTTACTGGTGAGCTTGAGCTGCTGACCTTGTGGTTCAAACTGATCTTGCAGTCCAGCACATTAACCCGCAGTGCCACACCAGGACTCCAGGATAAGACTAGTGCTATATAAAACTGTTATTGTTACCTGTTACCATCACATCTATTCTGACTCATAGTGGCCCATTGTTGTTATGTGCTGTTGAGTTGGTTCTGACTCATAGTGATCCTGTAGAGGGTTTCCAAGGAGTGGCTGGTGGGTTTGAACTGCCAACTTTGCAGTTAGCATTCCAGTACTTATCCTACATCACCATATCATAGAACAAGGTAAAACCAACCCAGGGAATTCCAAAGCTATAACCTTTACAGATGCAGAATACCACACCTTTCTCCTGTGGAGCAGCTGTGAATAGGGTTGCTGTGAGTGCGAACCGACAGCCCATAAAGATAATGTTTTACATCCTAGTTTGATGAGTAAGTGACTAGGATCCTCAAAAGTCATGAGCGGCCATCTAAGTTGTAACTATTGATCTCTCCAGGTGCAGAAGAAAAAATTGTGATGAAAATTTGAAGATGCTTGAAATCACCTAGTCCTCTGGACCAATGGAACATGTGAACATCAGTCACTACGACTCTGAGACCAGAAGAACTAGATGCCTGGCTATCGCTATCGACTGCTCTGAAAGGCAGTCATTAGAAAGTTCCAAATAGAGTGGGAGACAATGTGGAAAAAAACTCAAAATGATATTTTAAAAAAGAAAGGCCTGGCATATTGGTCAGAAAGAGATGGGAGGAACCCAAGACGATGATCCTTAACCACCCTTCAGGTCTGCATTGGAACCCACTCTCGTGGCCCAGTTTTCAGCCAATCAGTAGCCAGGTCTATGGACAGAGGTGGGGACAGCAAAACTAGTAAGGCATGCTTACCAAGGAATGGCCTTCAAGATCAAAATCATTCAACATCAAAAGGGCGACATTTACCTAAGGACAAATTTGAGAAGAGATGGGACGGAGGGTGGAATGGAAATAAGAACCACAGGAAGTGGAAAAATTGCTGTTAGTTACACAGAGGGGATTGCCATCCTTGAGATGTAACAAGGTATATGGTGTGTTGAATTAAAAAAAAATCTGTTTGATTTCTTTACACTAATAGAGCTCTGAAAAGGAAATCAGGAAAACGGAGCCATTGAAGACCATTACAATAGCATTTTACAAAATGAAATACTTAGGAATAAATATAACCAGAGAAACAAAAGACTTATGCAAACAAACTACAAAACACTACTGTAATAAACAAAGACCAGCTGAAATGAAGGCTGGTGGATAGAAAGACTTAACATTGTAAAAATGTCAATATTACTAAATGCTATCTATAGATAAAATGTAGTCCTAATGCACATTCCAAGGAGCTCTGGTAGCATAGTGATTACAAATCGGGCTGCTAACCTCAAAGTTAACAGTTCGAAACTACCAGCCGTTCCATGGGAGAAAGATGAGGCTGTCTGCTCCCATAAAGATTTACAGCCGCAGAAATCCTGTGCAGGGTCACTGTGAGTCTGAACCGACTCCACATACTTAACAACAACAACAATCCACATTCCAGTATCATTCTTTAAAGAGATGGAAAAACTAATCACTGAGTTCATATGGAAAGGAAAGAGACCCCAGATAAACAAAACATTACTTAAAAAGAGGCCGCTTCATGATCTCAAAACCTACTACATAGTCATGGTAGTTAAAAGTGCCTGGTACTGGTACAATGAAAGATACATAGATCAATGGAACAGAACTGAGAACCCAGAAGTTGAGCTATCCACCCATGCTCAGGACTAGGCAGTTTCATTCTGTTGTGCATGGGGTCACTAAGAGTCAGAGCCAACTCAGCACCAAACAACAAAAAGCTTAGCTGATCTTTGACAAAGGGCCAAAATACATTAAATGGGGAAGAGTTAGTCTCTTCAACAAATGGTACAGGCAAAACTGGAAATCCATTTGCAGAAAAATGAAACAAGACTTAACACCATGTTTAAAATGGACTCATTGTGGATTAAAGACCTAATGTAAAGCGTAGAATTATAAAAATCATCCATGCAAAAATAGGGACAAACTTAGGAGCTCTGATATATGGCATAATAATACACTATTAAACATAACTGAAAACACGCAAACAAGACAAAACAAACAACTATGAGCTCCTAAAATTAGACACTTAAGTGCATCAACAGAGCCCTAACAAACAGAAACAGACCCTGTTCCTTTTTGTCCCACTTTTCCTAGTGTTTAGGTTAAAGATTCAACAAAGTTATTGGTGGTGGTTTGTTTTTGTTAAGTGCATGTGTTTCCAACTTAATAGTGACCCTGAATAGGGCTTCCAAGGAGTGGCTGGTGAGTTTGAACCATTGACCTTGTGGTTCAAACCAGCCTTATGATCCAATACTTTAACTCCACAGTGCCACTGGGAAAATGTCCCTGGAGGACATTTCCCTTGAACTTTGGGCACAGTTTGACCAGAGCACACACTTATCCAATCCTTCCCAGGCTCTTTGACTTTCTGTAGACCGTACTTCTGACCTCTTTCAAAGAGGAAGGGGAAATCAATATGGGAGACAGGACTCCTGCCAGGACTATGTAGCCCTTGGCCCCTTTGTGGGGAAATGCTTTGCTTTCACTTTGGTTTCATGTTTGACCGCAAGACTATTCTGCCTGAAAAGTTAAGTTTCTTTTTCCCAACAGGCATTCAGAAACTAATTCCTTTCCCCTTTCTGACACTCAGGAAGCCTTCCCTGCTACCCTTGCCTTTTCCTCCCCACCCCCATTTTTAAAATAGAGGCAACTGGCTGTTTTTATTAATTCTGTTCTCTTTCATGCAGTCCAACAGCAGTTAGTGGTAGCAACCAAAACCAAGGAAGAATTTGTCCTCGGGTAAATGCTGCCCTTTTGATCTCAAATGGGGCATGATATAGTTCTAATTTAGCTGTCTTCAGACCATGTGTGTGAGACATGGTTTGACAAAAGGACTACAGGAAAAGCTTCCAATTGTTTCTCCACTGAATTGTCTTTTATGTAACATCATGTAACGTCAACTATATTGTTCATGGTGCTAAATTCTACCACTTTAACATTTATATAAAAGAGTTTATGACCATTGTAATAGTATCTGCAATGCTTTTATATTTGATATCTCTGTTGTGCATTATGTCACAAAAACCACTTATATATATACTGCCATATTTAATTAGCCTCAGTTTTCATGCAGTTTATAAACATCATTCAGGATTGATTAAAGTTTTAAAACTGAAAAGTTCTTTATTTTTCACTTTTGCCATTACTACAATTGCAATCCATATATTATAGTTACTTTGTTTTGTTTTCTCATGGAAAACCAAAATAGAATAAACATTTTTCTTTCAAATAGTATATTTCTTTAAAAAAAAATATTGTCTGCTGTTTTCTTTGTTGCCTATATTTACTTTCATAAGTTAATGGATTCTTATTTCTATCAAATTAACCCAGCTTCTTTAATAATTTAACATTTTTCTGTGACAAGACTAAAGATAGTATTGACATCTCTTGTTACAGTATGTTACTAAAACAAATATCTGGAGAAAAATCTATTTCCAACATTTTGTTGTTAGGTGCTGTTCATAGTGACCCTATGCACAACAGAATGAACAAACAGCCCAATCCTGCGACATCTTCACAATTGTTAAGTTTGAGACCATTGCTGTTGCCACTGTACCAATCATCTCGTTAGGTGTCTTCCTCTTTTTTTGCTGACCCTCCACTTTATGATGCATGATGTCCTTTTCTAGGTAGGGATGGTCGCTCCTGATAACATGTCTGAAGTATGAAAGATAAAGTCTTGTCATCCTGCCTTCAAAGGAGCATTCTGGCTTCACTTCTCCCAATACAGATTTGTTTGTTCTTTTGGCCATCCATGGTACTTTTATTGTTTTTCATCAACACCATAACTCAAATGCATCAATTCGTCTAAGGTCTTTCTTATTCATTGTCCAAATTTCACATGCATATAAGGATATCAAAAATAGAACCATGGCTTGGGTCAATGTGCCTAAGTCCTGAAACTCTTTGCTTTTGAATACTTTGCTTTTAAACAGATTTGCCCAATGCAATGTCATTTGATATCTTGACTGCTGTTTCCATTAGAGTTGATAATGTATCCAGGCATATAATGTATCATGGACAACAGTCTTTTCTCTCATGATGTTATTTATTAGTCCAGTTGTGAGGATTTTTGTTTTCTTTAAATTGAGGTGCAACTCATACTGAAGACTGGTCTTTGCTCTTCATCAGTTAGTATTTTAAGTCCTCTTCGCTTTTAGCAAGCAAGGTTGTATCATCTGCATATCACAGGTGGTTAATGAGTCAAAGTTGTGATGGTAACTTTTTAATGTTTTGTTGGTTTTGTCAACTCAGAAATTATTTCAGAAGTGCTATTTGAATGCGTTCTTATTACTTTATTGTGTGAAGTTTTATTAGAGTCCTGGTGTAACTCTGTAGGATAAGCACTGGATTGCTAACCACAAAGTCAGTGGTTCAAACCCACCAGCCATTCCTCTGAAAACCCTACGTGTCAGAATCAACTCCACAGCATTTAACAACACCACCATTGTATAACACTAATTCATGGTGTTCACTTCTTTTCTCTTCGATGATTGCTATTTTTCCATTGAGTTTTAGAGTTTTAGGCAAAATGTACTTAGCACTTTCAAGTTTTCACAGTACTGTTTTTGAGAATCATTTGCATCCTATATTCACACTGCTTGTAGTATTAAGCCACCTGCAAAGTTTGTCAAAATTATCAGGGTGTTTTTAAATTTGAGAAAGTCAGATTTTTTTTGTTTTTTGAACAGAATCTTATACAATAGCAAAGACATTCCTACTTGTTATAGTTTGTGCACAAAATCAGAATATATTCCAGGATGTGATTTACATTAATATCATTGCTTCTTTCTTCCCTCTCAGATTCAGAAGATTCATGTTTATAATATTTAAAAGTAGTATAAAAGTATATACAAACTGCACTGTCAGTCCCTTACTGTTGATCTTAGTATAAGTTCTTGAATTTATAGCTATCAGAACACTGCACTATTGTTTATGTAACAATACACCAATAACATAAACAAATGGAAAAACAAAACTGTTTAGAAACTACACGAGGATAGTGATAAACTAATGATTTTCCTCAATCTCAGAGTGAAGAAGGTATAATCCAGCCGTATTGCTTGCTGGGGCATGGCTAAACTGACAGGTGCCCCTATGTGTGCCTAAATGTTGCAGTGGCAGGAGATTCATTTAGTCATCGTCATTATGATAGCCTAAGCCAAATAGCTAATGAGTTTACTAGAATTCCTCACATTCTATTATTATTATTACTAACCAGTATGACTGTACTGGTGCATTCAGGCAAACACCACAATGTAAGAGAAACCATAAAGGTCTATATGAACATTAGTTAATACACTGTTCCTTTAAAAAATTAGTTTTGCTTTTGATAAAATACATAGCAAAACACACACATACTAATTCAAAAATTTCTACATGTACAGTTCATTAACATTGATTACATTCATCTAGAATAAACTATGGCTTTTAACATTTAAGTGTCCAGCTGATTAGGGCTAGGAGTCAGTTGAGGCACATTTAGAAATTACAGTTAATGCAAGTCCTCAGGAATTAGGATTCTGTATCCTAATAGGTTGCAGTGGACTGCAGAGTCTTGAATAGCAGTGTCGGTGGTTCAAGCTCACAACCCGCTCCTTGGAAACCATATACAGGGCTGCTGTGGGTCAGAACCGACTCGATGGCACTTAACAACAACAACAACATTCTAATAGGTGGAGTCCTGGAGTGGTGCTGTGGGTTAATGAGCTGGACTGCAAAGTCAGTTTGAACCACAAGGTTGGCAGTTCAAGTCCACTAACCACGCTTCGGAAACCCAATACAGGGTCACTATGGGTCAGAACTGACTTGAAAGCACTCAGCAACACCGACATTCTAATAGGTGACTCTTGGTGAGTAATCTGTTTTTCACTGATGACTTTCACTGGGTTGGAACTGACTTGACAACACTTAACAGACGAAGACTTACAGACATGTGCTAACTTGGGCAGCCGGAAAAGCACTGAAAAAGAAAACTGCTAATTTTGTTCAGGTACTGGAAAGAAAGTAATGTATATTTTCTCATTAGGACAAAGTGTTAGAGGGAAAGAAAAGGGGAAAAAAATTAAAGGAGAGTGAGAAAAAAATAGATTTGGAAAGAGATGGTGGTGATTGTGCAACACGGGGGTGAGGTTGGTGTGGCTGGATTGTTCTTGTAAAAATGGTTGAAAGGACAAATGTTATTTATAGTGCTACAATGAAAAAAATAAAATGTTAACACATTTTCATGCCAACATTTACTCAATAAGGAGTCCTGGTGTGATGCTATAGGGTAAGCAGTGGATTACTAACTGCCAGATTGGCAGTTTAAATCTACCAGATGCTCCTTGGAAACCCTTCATAGGGTCACTATGAGTTGGAACTGACTTGGCCATACTTAACAACAATAACAACAATAATCTACTCAATAAAAAATATACATTAGTAAGTTATTTTTATATTCTCATATCTCTGAAATCCAGTGTTTTTTTGATAATCAGTTCCTCAGTTGCCCTAGTTACATGTATCTCATTTTCCTCACCTTCAAATGGAGATGATAGTACCTATTCTTAGAGAAAGGAGCCCTAGTGACACAGTGAGCTAAGCATTGGGCTGCTAACCAAAAGGTTGGCAGTTTGAGCCCACCAGCTGAGCAAGATGAGGCAATCTGCTTGAGTAAAGCTTTACAACCTCAGAAACCCTATGGAGTTCTCCATCCCTTGCCCTTTGGGGTCACTATGAGTCAGAATCAACTCACTGCATCAGAATCTCTTAAGATTCTCACGAGAAAGAAATGAGTTAATATCAGCAAGTATCTATTTTATGTTCATCGCCTGCCAGGTACTGTAATGCTTTATGTGCATTTAATCCTCTCAGTATTCCTATGAGGTAGGAACAGTCATCACCTTATTCTATAGTTGAGCAAACCTACAGAAAGTTAAATATTTTCCTAAAAGGACATTACTAGTAAGAAGTGAAACTGGGATTCAGACTCAGCTAGCTTGTACTGGGTTGAATAGTGCCCAACACCAGGAACCCTAGTGGCATTCTGAGTTACACATTGGGTGACTGCTAACCACAAGGCCAGCAGTTTGAGTTCACTAGCCGTTCTACAAGAAAAAAATGCAGCTTTTTACTTACTCTCCTAAAGGTGTATAGCCTTGGGAACCCGACACAGGGTCACTGTAAGTTGGAACCTACTCCACAGAGCACAACCACCACCACTGTTACCCCACTTCACTAAGAAAAAAGGCATGTCTATCTGATACCTCAATGGGATCTTATTTGGAAATAGGGTTTTTTGCAGAGGTAATTAGGTAAATTAAGATGGGTGCTAATTCTAGTGTGGTGCTATAGAATAGGCATTTGATTTCAAACCTCAAGGTCAGGAATTCAAACCCACCAGCTGCTCCTCAGAAACCCTATACAAGATCGCTATGAGCCGGACTGACTTGACAGCACTTAACAACAAAAACAACAATCCAGTAACTGGTATTCTTAGAAGAAGAGAAAACAGACACACATAGAGGATGACAGCCATGTGAATACAGAGGTGGAGATTGGAGTGATTCATCTATAAGCTAAGGAATCTCAAGAAGCGCTGGCAACCACAAGAAGCTAGCATTGTGTTGATTCTGACTCATAGCAACCATGTAGGACAGAGTAGAATTGCTCTATAGGGTTTCCAAAACAGTAAATCTTTATAAGAGTGATATCCTCATCTTTTTAGTAGGTTTGAACTGCTTATCTTGCAGTTAGCAGCCCAGTGCTTAACCTACTGTGTCACCAAGGGTACCTTGAAGGTAGGATGAAGCAAGGAAGAATTGTTTTCTTGAGCCTTTGGAGGGATCATGGCCCTGCCCACACCTTAACTTCAGACTTCCAGTAAGAACTCTGGTAGCGTAGTGGTTATGAATCGGGCTGCTAACCTCAGGGTCAGCAGTTCAAAACTACCAGCTGTTCCGTGGGAGAAAGATGAGGCTTTCTGCTCCCATAAAGATTTACAGCCTTGGAAATCCTGAACAGGGTTGCTATGAGTCGGACCACAAAGGTGGTGGTTCAAACCCACTACCCACTCCTTGGAAATCCTATACAGGGTTTTTGCTATGAGTCAAAACCAACTCTGCACTTAGTAACAAGCAACACTGTCTGTTATAGTGTTGGAAGATGAGCCCCTCAGGTTGGAAGACACTCAAAATACAATTGGAGAAGAACTACCTCCTCAAAGTAGAGTTGACCTTAATGATGTGGATAGAGCTGATTGGGCATAACTTTGAAGTAACAGCTGCAAACATCTATTAATAATCAGAGCATGTAATGTCTGATTTTAGAAAAATCATAAATACCTAAATAGAATGCATAAATATTGATATCTTAGGCATTACTGAGCTGAAATGGACAGGTATTGGCTGGCCATTTGAATCAGAAAAATTCAAGAGAAATGGCATTACATTAATCATCAAAAAGCATTTCAAGTTGTATATTTAAGTACAATGCTCTCTGTGATAGGGTGATAACCATACAAGGAAGACCAATTAATGTGACTTATTCAAATTTATACACCAACCACTAAAGCCAATGATGAGGAAATTGACAAATTCTACCACCTACTTCTGTCTGAAATTGATCAAACATGCAATCAAGATGCATTGGTAATTACTGGTGATTGGAATGTGAAACTTGGAAACAAAGAGAAAGGATCAATAGTTGGAAAACAGAGAAAAATTGGAGATCACATGACTTGTTCATTGCAAATTTTTTTTCTGACAACAAAAACAGCAACTATACACATGGACCTACCAGATGAAATACACAAGAAATAAACTGACTACATCTGTAGGAAGAGCTGATGAAGAAGCTCAATTATCATCAGCTAAAACAAAGCCAGGAGCAGACTGTGGAACAGACCACCAATTGCTCATATACAAGTTCAGGTTAAAGCTGAAGACAATGAAAACAAGTCCACAAGAGGCCAAATATGATCTTGAATATATCCCACCTGAATTTAGAGACCATTTCAAGGACAGATTTGATGTATTAGACACTAATGACAAAAGATCAGAAGAGCTGTAGGATGACATCAAGAATATCATATATGGAGAAAGAAAAAGGTGTTTAGAAAGAAAGAAAAGACCAAAGTAGATGTCAGAAGAGACTCTGAAACTTGCTCTTAAATGTAGAAAACCTAAAGTAACTTGAAGAAATGAGGACGTGAAAGACCTGAACAGAAAATTTCAAAGGACAGCTCAAGAAGACAAAGTCAAATATTATAATGAAATGTGCAAAGACCTGGAAATAGAAAACCAAAAGGGAAGAATACACTCAGCATTTCTTAAGCTAAAAAAACTGAAGAAAAGGGTTCAAGCCTCAACTTGCAATATTGAAATTATTGAATAATTCAGGAAGCATCGAAAGAAGACAGCAGTCACTGTAACAAAAGGAATTGGTCAGTGATCAAGAACTGATGGTATTGAAGGAAGATGTCCAAGCTGCCCTGATGGCATTGGAGAAAAACAAGGGTCCAAGAATTGATGAAATGCAAATTGAAATGTTTCAAGAAACTTACACAACACTGGAGGTACTCACTTGTCTATGTCAAGAAATTTGGAAGACAGCTATCTGGCCAACCAATTGGAAGAAATCTTTATTTGTGCCTATTTCAAAGAAAGATGACCCAATGAAATGTGGAAATCATTGAACAATGTCATTAACATCACATGCAAGTAAGATCTTACTGAAGATAATTTAAAAATAGTTGCAGAAGTACATCCTCAGGGAGTTTCCAGATATTCAAGCTGGATTCAGAAGAGGATGTGGAATGAGGGATATCATTGCTTATATCAGATAGATCTTGACTGAGAACAGAGAATACTAGAAAGATATTTACTTCTGCTTTATTGACTATGCAAAAGTGTTGGTGTGGGCAACAACAAACTAAGGATAACATTGTGAAGAATGGGAATTCCAGAACTATTGTGCTCATGTGGAACATATACATAGACCAAGAGGCAGTTGTTGAAACAGAACAAGAAAATACTGAATGGTTTTAAATCAGGAAAGGGTTGTTATGAGTTGGAACTAACTCAAAAGCACTTAACAACAACATATGCATGTGAAAGTTGGACAGTGAATACAGAAGACCAAAGGAGATTTGATACATTTGAACTATGGTACTTGCGAAGAATATTGAAAGTACCATGAACAAACAAATCTGTCTTGAAGGAAGTACAACCAGAATGCTCCTTAGTAGCCAGAATGATGAGACTTCATCTCTCATTCTTTGCCCATGCTGTCAGGAGGGATTAGTCTCTGGAGAAGGACATCATGCTTGCTTTGTAAAGTGGAGGGTCAGTGAAAAAGACGAAGAGCCTCAACAAGATGGAATGACACAGTGACAGCTACAATGGGCTCAAACATAACAATCCTGAGGATGGTGTAGGACCAGGCAGTGTTTCATTCTGTTGTGCCATAGGGTCGCTATAAGTTAGAATCCACTGGATAGCACCTAACAACAATTATGTGGGAGTGACTTTAGAGGGAGGCAGTGGGCAGGGACTGGAAGAATTATTAGAAGCTCGAGGGAGAAAGCCTAAAATTATGTGAACAGATTTAGTAAAAACCTGGGGTTCAAGAACACTGCCAGTGGGAATGTAGGGGATTAAAAAAAAGGTGAACCAGTTATCGGCAACTGGAGTTCCAGGTGGTGCTGCTGTGTATGTCAATCTCTGGTTGTTGTCTTTTCTTGTTGGTTCTCAGTCCAAATAACTCCCTTTAGGATGTTTTGAAACATTGGGTTGGCTTAGACAAAATCCCTTAGCTTCTTTTATCCAGGAATGTTTTAAATTACACCATCGTATTTGATTGACAGCTTTGCTGGGTAGACAATTCTTGTTGACAGTTTTTTTTTTTTTCTTTCAGGGTTTTATATATGTCTGCCCATTGCCTTCTTGCCTGCATGGTTTCTGCTGAGAGATGAGAGCTTAATCTGATTTTCCTACCTTTGTAAGTAACACTTCTCTTTTCCCTAGCTGCTTTCAGGATTCTCTCCTCTCTTTGATTTTGGAGAGCTTGATTATGATATGTCTTGATGATTTTCTTTTGGGGTCTATCCTTCCTGGGTTTGTTGAGCTTCTTGAGTGCTTATCTGTTCATTTTTCAGGATGCTGTTGTTGTTGCTGTTGTTAGGTGCCATCGAGTCAGTACCGACTCATAGCGACCTTATGCACAGCAGAATGAAATACTGCCCATTCCTGGGCCAACCTCACTACTGTTGCCACGCTTGAGTCCGTCAATGCTGCCACTTGGCCAATCCATCTCGTTGGGGGTCTTCCTCTTCTTCTCTGACCCTCCACCTTAACAAACATGATATCTTTCTTCAGTGACTGGTCCCTCCTGACAATATGTCTGAAGTATGAGAGACGAAGTTTGGCCATCTTGGCCTCCAAGGAGCACTCCGGCTGCACTTCTTACAAAACAGATCTATTGGTTCGTTTGGCAGCCCATGGCACTTTCAATATTCTCCTCCAACACCAAAACTCAAAAGCATCAATTCTACGGTCTTCCTTATTCACTGTCCAGCTTTCCCATGCATATGAGGTTATTGAAAATAACATGGCTTGAGTCAGGCCAACACTTTAAAGTGTTGCTCTTCAACACTTTAAAAACGTCTTGTGCAGGAGATTTGCCCAATGCAATACGGCGTCTGATTTCTTGACTCCTGCTTCCATGAATGTTGATAGTTGATCCAAGAAGAATGAAGTCCTTGACAACTTCAATCTTTCTCCGTTGATAAGAATGTTGTTTATTGGTCCAATGGTGAGGATTTTTGTTTTGTTT
>NW_006408851.1:2199448-2207478 GCF_000296735.1 Chrysochloris asiatica
ATGATGTTCTTGATGTCATCCCACAACTCTTCTGGTCTTTGGTCTTTAGTGTTTAATGTATCAAATCTGTTCTTCAGATGATCTCTAAATTCAGATGGGATATATTCAAGGTCTTATTTTAGCTCTCGTGGACTTATTTTAATTTTCTTTAGTTTCAGTTTGAACTTTCATATGAGTAATTGATGGTGTGTTCCACAGTCTGCCCCTGGCCTTGTTTTGACTGATGGTATGGAGCTTTTCCATCGTCTCTTTCAGGATGTTAGGGACATTTTATTCCAGCTATCTCTTCTGTGGACTTCTGTAATTCTTCCTATTCTGGAATGCCAATAATTCTTAAATTATTCCTCTTCATGTTGTCCCACATGAATCTTAGGCTTTCTTCAGATTTTTTAAGTCCTATTTTTTCTGCTTACTCTTCTATCTTAGCAGTATTGAGAGATTTGTCTTCAAGCTTGCTGGTTCTGGCTTCCACGTCTTCGATTCTACTCCTTTGCCCTTTCAGTGTATTGTCCATTTCTGATATTTGATTATTAATCATTTGGACCTCTTTTTGCAGGTTTTGAATAGTTTGCTTCCAGTGCTATTTCTATTTTATTTACTTGTTCTGTAGCTCTTTCCTGACTTCTTCCTTACTTTTCTCAACCTCTTTGTGGAAGATTTGTATGAAATGCATTATCATTTTCCTGAATTCATGCTCAAGCAGTTCCAAAGCCTGCCTTCCTTCCAATGGGTAGTCTAGGTCTACCTGCAGCTCGTTTGTTTCAGTTGCTCTATCTTGTTTCTGGACATATTTAGAAATCTTGGACTGTCTCTTAGGCATCTTCAATAATTAGGTTTGCTTTCAAGAATTAGATGAATGTATGTTGATGTATTATTAAGGTTTCTGATTGCCTCCAGGTAGATGTGATCAGGAGATGGGCTTCCCTTTTCACCCTTCTTATTACACAACTCAGAGTAACTGTAGCAGGTGTTGGCTATCTTGTGCATAGCAGCTGGTATTGGCTCTTACCTGGATGGTGGGATTTTATAGGGTATGATTGTAGCTTGGCTATATGACTACAATTGCTGTCTCTTCTTGGGTAATGTAGGAAGAGAAAGACACCCCCCCCACACACACAAAGTAAAAGGGAAACAACAACGTCAACAACAAAACAATAAGATCACAGCAGCAAAAAAATAAAACAGATTGGATACCCCCGTCTATAATTGGGAAAAAACAAAACCAAAAAAAAACCAATATATAAGTAAGGAAAATATAAATATGACTTTAACACCCCTCGCTCAGCCGGCTGGAGCCATTTGGGGGACCGTTGTGTTTTAAGCAGTTCCTGTTGACCTTTCCCCTTTCTTAGATTCTGCGTGCTGTGGTTTTTGCTGAGCAGATCCATGAGCATGTGTAGTAGAACCCGCTGAGCGTGGAGTGGGACATCTGCTCACTCAGACACCTCCTCTCATCACCAGAGTGGAGGTGTGCGTACAGTGAGAGACCAATGAACAGGAAAAAAATATTCATGCCTTTATTTCTGGAGATCGGTCAGACCTCTGTGGTGGGAGTGCTCCTCTTATCCTGTTCCTGCCTTCGTCATTCCCAAGATGGCCACTCTGGTATCGGCTAGCAACCACAGGTCAGAAAACACCACCGTTCTTGTTTCTGCTACAAATTTCCCTAGCAGTAAGCCTTTGACTGATCCTTCTAAATAATCCTTTATATGTAGTTCAGAGTTCTGGGATAAATAATCCTTTATATGTAGTTCAGAGTTCCCCTGTACCTGCTTTGTCCGATATTCTGTGTTATTACTGTTGGAGGGCTACATCAAGTTTTTTCCTAATTTGCCATCAAGCCCCACCCCTTTCATTCTCTTTGAATTCTAGGTTTCCATGAACTTTTTGTAACCCTCTCCTACATCAGCCCTTGCATACATGTTCAAACTCCAACATGGTAAGCAAATATCTGCAATTTTTACAATTACATTTGTAGAAAAAAATGTAAAAGACCAGAGAGATGTTAGGTGGGGCTTTTTGTGTGTATGTGTGTGTGTGTGTGTTTATTGTGACTTGAATGAACGTTTACAGGGTAGATCATCAGTTTTACATTCAACTGAGTGGGGCTTTATTGCTGGGCTGAAATCAAGATCCTAAGTGTACAGATAACAAAGGACTTTCAGGGACTTGCACACAGCTTCCTGCCCAGACCCACCCAAGTCTTAGAGCACAAGGCTGTGCTATATCCGTTCTCACTTAGGGTAAGTCCCCAGAAGGACTCCACCACCTTCTGAGTTTCACTGTTACTCAAACAATGCTGCTTTTTTTTAATTGGACATTTTAAACGGAGGTCATGAAAATCAACCATATTCTGAACAGCTTGACAATCTTTTCCTATATATGTAATGTTTTCCAACTCAACTGCATCTCAATTTTAAAAATACATTTTCCCCCAGTCAGCAAGTTTGTAATATTTTCCAGGCTTTGAATCATCCTTTTAAAAGAACCCTGGTGGCAAAAATAAATTGTTTGGTTTATTCCAATGCAACTGTGGCCTGCATCAGATAGCAATGAAACTGAAAGTGACTGGAAAGTTTGTAGAAAAACTGGAGAAAGCCTTTTATTGAACAAATGCAGAAACAAAGCAGTTTTTAAATTGGTTGACTGGAACTTGGTGGTTAACTTGGAGTCTGGGAGGTTGGTTCTGTAAGTTTAGTTGAATTGGCAACCCTGATTGGCTCTTACTAAGTTTTGCTTATGAAATGTGTCAGGTTTCACAATCCTGCCTGTCCTACAGGTCTGTTTGAATTTCTTTATTATTGTTGTTACTGCTGATGTAAAAGAAAGGTATAACCTGGAGGGAGAAAGAGTAAAGAGGAACAGACAGTTCTCTTACGAAAGAACAGATCTTGCAAAGCCGAAGTGGAGCAGGAAATGAAACTTAACAAGACACTTTTTTTTAGTGTTTTGCAGAAATTGCTATGTTCCTCCAGCTTGCAAAGCCTGGCAAATGCAGAAGTTCAGGTCAGGCTGGTAACCTCAATATGGGGCTTCAGAGTCAGACCTGGATCTCAAAGCAGGGTCTTGGATGTGGTACACGTATGTGAGACATGAGCATTCAACCAGAGGCATGAGGAGCCAGGAAGCAATATCTGAAACTGCAAGATGTTGTCAAGAATTTCAGGAACCTGCTGAGACTATCCCTGCATGTTCCCCTGCTTTTAGCCCCTATAAAACCCCCAAAGGGGGTTTTATAGGGGCTAAAACTGAGCTTTGGGAGATATTGCTGTCGGTGGCATGTTTCCCCTGTAAGGTCCCTGTTTTTAAATTAACCCTTGCATTGCTGTTTCACATCATGACTTTCTTGTCTTTTGTAGCCCAATCTGGTAGCACCGTTGAATGGATCTGTCTCAGAGTGACCCTGTATAGGGTTTCTGAGGCTGTAAATTTTTGCTGGAGCAGAAAACCTCATCTTTCTCCAGTGCAGCAGCTGGTGGGCTCAAACTGGCATTATGTTTCACAGTCCAGAGGTTATCTGAGGGAGCCATTGTGCTCCTTGAGTTTCTTTATCAGACCTTATTTGCATTTCGGGGAGGAAGAAACACCGGCTGTGCTGTGAGGCTGTGAGGCTGTGAGGCTGAGAAAACAGATCAGGGTGAAAACCTGCTTAAGGTTTGTGTTGTCTGGAATGTCCCTGACTGCTGGGTTGACTCTTTGTGGCACTGGGCTACGGAACCAAGTAGTGTTTTCTGTTCTCCGGGATTTTCATCTTTTTCAGGAACCAACTGCAACTAGAATTTCTAACGTGTATGTAGACTGCTGTCAGTTTCTATTCAGAAGCTCCTCCCACAGTTCCTACCAGATCTAAGTCAGACTGTGCCTGACATTTCAGGATTGATTTTTGGGTGTCTAGTGTTATCCCAATTGTAACAGATGTGATGGTGTGGGCTCTCCTCATTCGCATGCTCCTGAGTTTGCTGCAAGAAGTTCAAACACGTGAGTGGGGCTCTGGGGGAAGGCTGTGTGTCAGGGAAAAGTAACCTGAGAAGTAAGGAGAAGGGTGGGGAAGAGAGGTATCTAAACTGCCATCTGGGGACTCAGGAGTGACTTTTCAGTCACAGTCTAGGTGGGAGCACCGTTGGCCTCTGGCCACCATGGGGCAGCGTGGTGCTAAAAAGGGCCTAAGGCAGATTTCCAGATTTCCATAGCTTGTTTTGCTCATAGTAGAGGCTCTTCATCTTGAAGAGCCACATAGAATAAGGAGCTCTGGTAGCTAGCATAGTGGTTACAAATTGGGCTGCAAACCGCAAGATCAACGGTTTGAAACTACCAGCTGCTCCTCAGGAGAAAGATGAGGTGTTCTGCTCCTGTAAAGATTTACAGCCTCGATCACAACCACCACCACCAGAACAGGGAAGACGGTCCCTAACCCATAGCCCCTGGGCACACAGCTAAGAAAACTCTATGGAGCAGCTCTGCTCCAGAGAAATGGGCTTGTTTTGTTTTTGTTGGCTAGTTGTTTGGCTTGCTCTTTTTTAAAAAGGGGAAATTTGTAGAGTATTTGGAAGGGCAAACCCTGAGTCAGTGCTAGTGATCTCCAAGGTTAAAAAAACAAACATAATCCTTACCATTTAAACTCTATTATTTATTTTCCTATCTTACTATACTAATAAGGGGATCCTGGTGTAGCGCTGTGAGTTAATGCGCCAGACTGCAAAGCTGGTTTGAACTGCAAGGTTGGTGGTTCAAACTCACCAGCTGCTCCTTGGAAACCCTATACAGAGTGGCTATGGGTCAGAAATGACATGCTGGCACTTCACAGCAAACATACTAAGAAGAAACCTTGGTAGTATAATGGGTTACAGGTTGGGCTGCTAACCACAAGGTCAGCAGTTTGAATTTACCAGCAGATGTGCTTGTAATGAAAGATTAACAGCCTCTGAAACCCTCTCTCACTATGAGTCAGAAATGACTTCAGGGCATATCCCGACCACCACCACTATACTAACGGGAGCCCTGGTGTGATGCTGTAGGATTGGCACTGGACTGCTAACTCTCAGGTCAGCTCAAATTTACCAGCCACTATACAAGGTTGCTCTGGTAGCGTAGTGGTTACGAATCGGGCTGCGAACCTTAAGGTCAGCGGTTCGAAACTACCAGGCGCTCCGCGGGAGAAAGATGAGGCTTTCTACTCCCGTAAAGATTTACACCCTCGGAAACCCTGTACAGGGTCGCTACGGGTCGGACCCGACTCGATGGCACTTAACAACAACAACAACAACATACAAGGTTGTATATGAGTCAGAAGTGGTCCAAACTGTACAACTGTAACAACACTGTACTAATGGGAGTGTGGCGGCACTGTAGGACAAGCACTAGACTGCAAATTACAAGGTCAGTGGTTTAAGCCCACCAGCTGCTCCTCAAGAGAAAGATGAGGCTTTCTACTCCCTCCCCCCAAAGATTTACAGCTTCCATCTGTAACCCTATACAGGAGTCCTGGTGTGGCGCTATTGGATAAGCACTGGGCTGCTTATCTATAAGATTGGTGGTTCAAACCCATCAGCCACTCCTCAGAAACCCTACACAGGGTGGCTATGAGTCAGAACTGCGTTGGTGTCACTTAACCTCACTGTACATTATATACCTTGTTTTCTTCAAAATAGAAAAAATTTAAATATAGGCTAAAGATAAAATATTTTAACACTAAAAAGTTATCTTTATCACAAATTTGCCTTTATAATATTATTAATGATATGTTCAAGTGAAGGCAATGTGACTGAATATGCTTGATTATTTCAAAAATTATACTCTAAGTGTGTGATGCAGCCATTTGATGGTCTGGTTCTAGACTGTATTCATTTTGCTTGTTCTTGGTTTTCATGATGGTCAAGGCTTAAAGAGAGATTGTGCTTACACACACAACACTCCTACATTCAAGTGGAAGAAATGCATTACTGATGTACCCAATAAAACCTGACTCATTTTGAAACATCTTACTCCAAATATGTAAAGTTTTTTTTTTTTTCCCCTCCCAGCTGCTAAATATCTATATTCTTTTATGTAAACCAATGAGAAACCAATGCCCAAGCCTCGCTGTCTTCTAGCATGGTTAGTAGCACTGCTGTTGTCAAATTTGAGTGGAGGTGTGGCAGGAAAGGTCACAAGTAAAGGCCATGGCCACAACTAAGTTTCCTATTCAGTGATGTGCTCCGTACCAGATGGCACGATGAGAAATGAAACTCTTCACACTCATTTTTAGCACCAACAGTTTTGTGGGGGAGTTTTCTGATAAATCCATGAACTACACTGACCACATTTTCTTTTTTGAGTCTCACCTTTTTGTGAGTAAGGAAGTTCTAATTAAAGTCTTGGTGTGGTACTGTAGAATAAGTAAGTAGTGGGCCAAAAGCTTGGTCTGAACCACAAGGACAGTAGTTCAAACTCACCAGCCGCTCCTCGGGAAACCCTACAGTGTTACTATGAGTCAGAACAGACTTAACGGTACTTAACCCACTGAGCTTCAGTTTTCTTTCCTCTAAAAGCCTCAGAAACCCTATGAAGCAATTCTATTTTGTGTTATAAGGTCACAATCGACTCTACTGTAGTGGGTAATGGGTGGGAACATGAAGTGTTAAGGATTAAAATAGAAGCACAACATGCTTAATGTAATTGATATTACTAAATTGCATGCCTGAAAATGTTGGCCCGGCAAATGCTGTGTTATATATACTTTGACAATGTTTTTTAAAAAGAAATTAAAACAAACAGCAAGGCTACATACACCGCAAGGACTCCATCCCAATGATAATAATTTTTAGAAACATTTTTTTTTTTCTACTAACCCTAACTGATGTAGCAAGGGGAGTTGAGTGGAAGGATCATGGGAACATTTTTGTAGTTGTGTGAATGGATCTAGCTGCTAGAGTTAGCACTGGGGAGAATGGAAAACAAAGAGTTTGCCATTAGGGTCTTTCTTGTGCCCTTGTTTTTGTTTTTCTCCTCAAACATACTGTGGAATCTTGCACTTCTGAACATCTAGAAGCCTCTCTCACTAAGTCCAGGGCTGTGGTGGGGAGGGTCCTCATGCTTGAGGCTGGAGTTGGCTCAGCAGCAGCTTATCTGTGAGATGCAAAGCTGAGTGTGGGCAAAGATAGTTCCTGTTTATCAGAGGAGGAGTCAAGGCTGGGAGGAAGTGGTGGTGGGAAGTTATATGCCTCATGCTGTCAGGGGCTTGTATTGTGCTTTAAGAATGTAGAGAGGAAAGCAAGGAAGATGTCAGAAGAGCTTGGTAACAAAGAGAAGAAATGGAAACAGCATCAATATAGACAGCAAAGTTTTAATAGCCAGCCTACATTCAGAACTACCAATTTAAAAAGGAAGACAACCCTACTAAAAACAATGATTATGAATACATAGTTTACAAAACAGTAAGTTAAAAAAACGTATTTTTTTAACCTTGCCTAAAAAAAGGACATTAAACGTCTAGTTGTTGTTATTGTTGTTGTGAAGTACCATGGAGTCGGTTCCAACTCAGTGATCCTGTACAGGGTTTTTGAGGAGCAGCTGGTGAGTTTGAACCACTGACTTTGTGGTTCTAACCGATCTTGCGGTCAGTGCTTATCCTACAGCACCAAGTTGTCAAGTGAGTTCCAATTCATAATGGCCCCATGTACAACAGAACAAAACCCTATCTGGTCCTGCACTATCTTCATAATCCTTGCTATGTTTGAGTCGTTGCTACAGCCTCTGTATTAATAGGTCTTCCTTTTTAACTGACCCTCTACCAACCACGATGTCCTTCTCCAGTGACTGGTCCCAACTGACAACATGTCCAAAAGTATGTGAGATGAAATCTCCCCATGCTCACTTCTAAGGAGCATACTGCCTGTACTTCTTCCAAAACAGATTTGTATGTTCTGGTCGTTATTAAACACCACTGAATCGGTTCTGACCCATAGCAACCCTGTATAGGGTTTCTGAGAAGCAACTGGTGGGTTAGAACCACTGACCTTATGTTTAGCAGTCCAGTGCTTATTCTACAACAC
>NW_006408851.1:2207578-2208104 GCF_000296735.1 Chrysochloris asiatica
ACTTGCAGCCGTTTCTGTATTACCTTTAGTAAAACTTTACTCGCATGGGATATCAAAGAGATTGCCCAATGATTTCCGCATTCCATTGGGTCACCTCTCTTTGTAATGGGCACAAATACAGGTCTCTTCTAATCAGTCAGCCAGATAGTTGTCCTCCAAATTTGTTGGCAGAGATGAATGAGTGCCTCCTGTGCCGCCTCACTTTCTTGAAAGATTTCAATTTTTATTCTGTCAACTCCTGGTGCCTTGTTCTTTGCCAATTCCTTCAATGCACCTTGGACTTTTCCCTTCAGTATCATTGGCTCTTGATCGTATGCTACCTCTTGAAATGACTGAACACTAACCATTTCCTTTTGGTACAGTGACTCTGTGTATTCCTTCCATCTTCTTTTTATGCTTTCTGCATCATTCACTAATTTGCCCAGAGAATCTTTCTATAATGAAAGTCGAGGTTTGAATTTTCTCTTCAGTTCCCCCAGCTTGAGAAATGCTGAGCGTGTTCTTCCCTTTTGGTTTTCTGATTCCA
>NW_006408851.1:2208204-2222631 GCF_000296735.1 Chrysochloris asiatica
TTATGTTTAGCAGTCCAGTGCTTATTCTACAACACCACACCAGGACTACCTGGTTGTTGTTGTTAAGTGCCATTGAGTCAGTTCCAACCCATAGCGACCCTGTATAGGGTTTGCAAGGAGCAGCTGTTGAGCTTGAACCACTGACCTTGCAGTTCAAACCAACTAAGCAGTCCAGTATATTAACCCACAGCGCTGCACCAGGACTCCCTGGTAATCCATGGTATATCCAATATCCTTTGCCAACACCATCATTTGAATGTATCAATTCTTCTTCAGTCTTCCTGATTTTTTGGACAGCTTTCACATGCATATGTTGTTGTTGTTATGTACCATTGAGTGGGAGTGGGTCTGACTCGTAGCGACCTTACATAGGGTTTCCAAGGGGGAGTGGCTGGTGGGTTTAAGTCACTGGCCTTCTGGTTGGCAATCCAGTGTTTATCCTACAGTGCCACACCAGGACTCCATATGTTGTTGTTGTTGTTGTTGTGAAGTGCCATTGAGTCGATTCCGACACACAGCAACCCTGTATAGGGTTTCCAAGGAGCAGCTGGTGAGCTTGATCCACCAACCTTGCAGTTCAAACGACTTGCAGTCTGACGCATTAACCCACAATGCCACACCAGGACTCCATAGGACTCCATATGAAGTGATAGGAATTCTCATGCTGTGGATCAGGTACAGCTTAGTCCTCAAAGTGAGAATTTTAACACTTTAAAGAGATCTTTTGCAATAGTTTTGCCCAACACAATATATCATTTGATTTCTTGACTACTACTTCCATGGGGGTTGATTATGGATGCAAGCAAATTGAAATCTTTGACAATTTCAGTTTTTTCTCCATTTATCATAATGTTATTTGTCCATTTATGAGGATTTTTGTTATATCTCTACATGCATTTTTGTATCGTATTTTTATACAAATAACAGCATATGTAATGAGCTTTTTTACCAGTTACGATCTCTTTACTCATTAATTTCCTATGTCCACACAATTCATGTGTTCATTGTATGTGAAAGAAAAAAAGGGTACATATAACATCTCCCGTTGATGTGGTTGTGAATGACCTTTTGGGAGAGCAATTTAGTAATACCTATTCAAATTCAAAATGTTCATAACCTTTGATTCATCATTTCCACTTAAGTTAGGAATTTACAGAAACATTCCCTCTAGTATGCAAAGCAGTAAGTTTATTATTTGTTGAGCTACTATGTATAATACAAAGGAGCTCTGGTACCATAGTGCTTACGACTCGGGCTGCTAATCGCAGGTCAGCAGTTTGAAACTACCAGTTGTTCTGCGGGAGAAAGATGAGGCTTCCTACTCCCGTAAAGATTTACAGCCTCGGAAACCCTATGCAGGGTTGCTGTGAGTTGGAACCAACACCACGGCACACAGGCACCACCACCAGCAGGTATAATACAACAATGAATGCATAGTAGTGACTTAATTGGAGAAAGATATTAGAATAGCTAAACAAAGTAAACAGCTCCACATGTAACAAGGTGGAACTGCTCCATAGAGTTTTCTTGGCTGTCATCTGTAGGGCTGCTGTAAATCACAATCAACCGAACAGCAGTGGGTTTGTTTTTTCAGTTCTGAATTTTTTATAGAAACAGATTTCCAGGCCTTTCTCCCAAGGTGCCACTGAATAGGTTCAAATCGCCAACCTTTTACTTACAAACCAAGTGCAAATCATTTGAGTTGCCCAGGAACCTGAGATCTATCTTTTTTAACTTTGTGGATAATATAGGCATTAAGAATATAGTTATAACAAGAAAGAAAGTTTGCTGTTTTCATGCAATTTACTGGCAGGCCAATAGTAAAGAACTAATGTGATGTTCATTAGCACTTAAGTCTGACATTTCTGAGGAAGTAACATTTCAACATGACTTGGAGGGAACAAGACCAAAGCTTGTGGCTGATAGGTAAGGGTGAGAGTATTCCTGATGAGGTGACAATAAGGGACCCAGAGTTCTAGTGGGTAAAGGACATATCTGAACAGCTGAACTGAGATCCACATGGTTGGGACAAGGACATCTGCAAGCTGTCTCTTTTTTCCAGGCCCTCCCTCCCCTCTGCCTACACTATCTCCTACCTGCTCATCTCACAGAACCACTGGGGGATTTCCGAAGTCCTAGAATTATGGACTATTAGAACCAGGAGGACTCTGGGCCTTCTTGCCCATTGGCTTTGTTCTAGAGATAAAGAAGCTGAGGCTCACAGAGGGAAGTGCTTCCTCAGGAAACAGGGTTGTGGTGGGGAGGGGATCTCTGAGGCCAGTGCGTTTTCCACAGGGACTCCAAAGATCATCTGGGGAGGGAGACACCAGAGGAAGAGTGAGACTGCTAAGGGGTTGAGATGCTACAGCCCTAGAGAACCTGGGAAAAGAGTTGTACTTCTAGATTCCTACAATTCAGTAGAAACTGTAAGAAAACTCCTACACTCCTCTGCTACCCCAGATCCACCATTTCTTCAAGCCCTTTTCAAGAACACCTTCATGGAAGCATTTCTTATAGATGCATTGTGTTAACACTTTTTTCTTGTTTCTCTGAATTCGTTCAGTGTATACTCTGATGTGGATTTGTAATCACTGGTGTTGGTGGGTTCTTCCTTCACTGTCTTCCCATTGTTATATGAGGTATACCCTTCCTATCCTGCTTTACACACACACACACACACACACACACACACACAAATTCCCCTCACGTTGGGCATTTGGGCCCTATTCAATAAATACTCTTAGCTTACTCTGAGTCCCCTGTTTGGTTCCCAACTCAGGATCGCATTCTCTGCAGTATTTCTACATGGCTGTATCTGAGCCAAGCCCAGGAATGCCTGCATTTGCCGCCTCTGGCTTTGTGGATGACCAACCCTTCATCTACTATGACAGCATGAAGACGAAGGCAATTCCTCTTGCTCCGTGGTTAAAGGAGAATTCAGATTACTTTGATGATGAGACCGAAATCTTCGTAAGTCGGAAGAAGATTTTCCACTTAAATCTGAGAAATGTGCAGGAATACTACAACCAAACCTCAGAGCACAGCTTGAACAAAGAGAACTCACAGAAGCCAGCAGGTAGGTGTCTGTGAGAGAGCCCTGGGAAGCAGTACTTCCCACTACACCCCAGCCTCCCTGGCTGGAAGGTCCTCTTGACAAATATTTTCCATAGGGTCAGGCTGGGGACAGGTAGTGCTTGAAAATGAAGACTACCAGTGTGGTCACAAAGAGGAACAGGCCTTTAAACAGTAATCCAGCCAACATTCAGCTGTTTTATTAGGTCACAGATCTGTGCTTTGGATGAATCTTTTGGATACTGGGGTTGGGGAGCCAGAAAAATATATGACTTAGAGTTCGCCCTCATGGAATTTACAGTCGATGTGGGGAATCATTTATTACCCCTGTGCAGCACACCAAAAGACATCAAAGACTATTACCTTCTTAAATGCCAAATGTGAGAAGAAGGGAAATGAGTTTCTAGAAGTTAATAGGTGACAGACCTCAGGAGTCCAGAAGAGTTTGATAGAACATGACAGATGATTAGGATTTGATTCAATGGAGAGAACAAAAAAGATATCTCAAGGAGGTAGGAGTTAGGATGCTGCAAGGTGTGGGATTCCATTTGGCATAGTGAGTTCAGGAGACAGATAGTAGGTTAATAGATTTTATCCAGTGTTTCCCAAGTGCTAGCCAGTGTTGTAAGGAGCTCTGGTAGCATACTGATTACGAGTCAGGCTGTTAACCTCAAGGTCAGCAGTTCGAAACTACCAGCAGTTCTGTGGGAGAAAGATCAGGTTTTCTGCTCCCGTAAAGATTTACAGCCTTGGAAACCCTGTGCAGGGTCACTGTGAGTCGCAACCAACTCCACAGCACATAAACAAGTGTTTTAAACAAGTTTAAGAAGGGCCTTGAATGACAAATTAAGACACAAAAGCAGAGAGCGGTATTATTAAAACTGAATAGTCTGTCCACTCAACTTTGTACTAGTTAACCTTTATTGGAAAGCACAGTCAGCAAAGGTTCTCCAGTTGTATGTTACAGCTGTGACAATAGATACTGACGATACCAACACAAATGACACCCTGTCCCTGCCTTCAGAGAACTCACCATGTAAGAGGATAGAGACGGTACACAATGAGGTTTGATACATGTGCAAGTCTTGGATTATGAGTTTGAGCTAATAGACTGAGTATCCAGAGTGATTAATACAGACTGGGGCAATCCCAGAGCTGTTTATATTTGACTTTGTAATTCATCAGAGAATTATTCAACAGAAGTGTGGTGATTGTTAATATGAAGCTATGTGCATTCACTAGTACGTCAAAGAAAACTAATGGATGCCCTCTTTTTTCATGGTGTGCACTAGAATTCTGTTTTCAGGAATTTGTACTTAGAATCTGATGCTGTTAGCACAGAAGGGGACCTGACAGAACATAATCTAACCCTTCTGTTTGCACTAGATACACACACAGAACATGGAGACTGAATAACTTGCCCAGGATGACACAGTTCATGGCAAAGTCCAAGTCCCCATTCACTACTTTACAAGCCCTAGAATCAAGCCCAAGCAGTGACCAGTCCACACTGCAGAACTGAGTGCTGGGAAAGGAGATTGGAATCAGAGGGCCTAACGAATTTGTCTTGGGTGAAAATGTCACCTAAGGAGAAACTAGAGCTTCAGTGGGGTATGGTATAGAGAGCGGGGATAATTGTGAGCCATTTCTGGACTGATGATGTCTGATCTGGGTGGTGAACAGGGCCCCACACCCTTCAATTCAGCTATGGCTGTGAGCTTCAAGATGACAACAGGACCACAGGGCACTGGCAGTACGGCTATGATGGTAGCGACTACCTGAGTTTGAACATGGACACTCTGCAGTACACGGCCATCTCATTTATCGCCCGTTACACCAAGCATAAGTGGGAGGCCAACAGGAATTCCATACAGAGAGACAAGAACTATTTGGAGAATGAATGTATCCAGTGGCTGCAGAGATATTTGAAGGATGGATGGGAGAACCTGACCCGTACTGGTAATGATCTTTCACATCATACCCACCCAGCCCTCCCCGACTCTAGCTTGGCCCACTTTTTTCTCTAGAGGTGCCACTCTGACAGAGCCCTGGCATATAGGATACTTACTGTAGGAAGGGTGGGGCCACTGTGCTGAGGAAGACTTCTCCATATGCAAGCGATATGGATCTGGGGCACCTCCCATCAGGGGTCTCCTGGGCAGTGCTAGTCACCCACCTTTTTTAGGTTTTCCCAGAAGGAGGCTACTCTCCAAAGGCCACTGGGCTTGTTCCTCAAACACTTGGAGGTTTTTCTTACTTCTGGTCCTTTCCCTAGGTCCCTGGGTGGCTCAAAAAGTTAAAGAATTCAATTACTAACTTGGTTGGCTGTTTGAACCCTACCTATTAGCATCATGGAAGAAAGGCCTGACCATCGGCATCCTTAAAAGTGATCCAAGAAACTTTTGTGAAATAATTCTACTCTGTAATACATGGGGTCACCATGAATCGGTGATAGTGATTTCCCACTAGAAATAAGGGCAGCTGGGCCTTTTCCCACTAGAAATAAGGGCAGCTGTACCTATAAACATTTATCTGGAAAAATTGTCCAATGACTTGATAAGACAGTGAAGGTCTGTGAAGAGGCCCTTATTCTGGAGAAGAATATTTGGACTAAGCTCTGAGCATCTATTCTTGGATCCCTGTTCTGACTAGTGCTACCTAGAAGTACTCCCTGCCTTGCTCTGGTGGCACCTAAACCACCAGGAGTAAATGGCATCTTGGTCTTTGGAGTAGATACTACTCACTGCTTTGTCTACCACAGAGACCCCCCATACACAAGTGACCCACCACCCCAGCCCTAATGGGAAGGTCACTCTGAGGTGCTGGGCCCGGGGCTTCTACCCTGCGGAGATCACACTGACCTGGCGGCAGGATGGGGAGGACCGGACCCAGGACACGGAGCTCATAGAGACTAGACCTGCAGGAGATGGGACCTTCCAGAAGTGGGCGGCCATCGTGGTGCTCTCTGGGGAGGAGCAGAGATATACGTGCCATGTGCAGCATGAGGGGCTGTCTGAGCCCCTCACTCTTAGATGGGGTAAGGAGGAGGACAAGGGTAGCGCTGCTTCTCAGCAGGGTCAAAGCACAGTGCCGCAGTTGGGCTCATTCACTCTTCTTCCCTTTTCAGAGACACATTCTCAGCCCACCATCAGGGATGACAAGATACAGTGTATCATTGTAGTTTTGATTCTTGGAGTTTTGATCACAGGACTATGGTTGCTAGTGTTGCACACTAGAAGAATGAGAGCTCAGGTAAGGAAGTTCTCAGATTCTGAAAGACCTTGCACCTGGTGAATGGAATGGTATTGCAGCTACCCCCAATCGGCGCTGAATGGGGTTCTGCTTGAGCTTCCAGTCTCCAGAAAGCTTGGGTCTTTGGTACACCTGGAGACCACCAGGAAAATCTCCCTACCCCTGCCCATTTTAACTCACCAGAACTGTATTCAGACCACACCTCCTTAAATACCCCAGTCTGGAGGAGAACAGATGGGCTCTTGGTCTCCTTTGGTGATGTAAGAGTACCCCCTCCCAAGTTTACTGTCAATAAAGAGACTCTCCTTCTCTTTCTTTCTTTTTCTTACATTTTGGCACCCAACGTGGGGCCTGGGAGAGTAAGCTGAAGCTCCCTGGCTGGTTCTAGGTTGGCTTCGCCCAGCAACCCCACACCCTCTTCTCTTCCTCTCCTCTCGATCTAAGGCGCCTTAGGCGGCGGAAGCTAGATATGAGATTAACTTTTCCTTCTGAGACATCTCAGAGTTGTGTGCAAACCAAGTCCAATTGAGGAGGCTTGGCTGGGGTTACTCTCCAGTAGCCTCTAAAGGGACTTGCAGAGTTCACAACTTTGGTCACCTGTCCAGGCAGTTGTCCCCCTTGTTCTCCTTCCTAACCTCTTGGCTCTATCAGAACACAGGACCACGTTCCAGACTGGCTCCGACCATCCACCACCTGCTGATTCCTCCCTAGTCCTTCCCATAGGGAAGGTAAGTTGTCTCTGGAGGTTTTCTCTAAGGTACCTAGAGAACGCCTCCTCTGGAAACATCATGTTTCCCAGCCACCTGCTTCTTACTGAATACATAACAATTATGGGAACCAATATCTCAAAAATAGAAAAAGAGACCCCATTAGGATGCCTCTTGGTCAATTAAAAAAAATTTTTTTTTTCATTTACAATCTGAAATCAAATCGAAACACCTCTATGCTTTGAAAACGGTACCTTCTATTATGGAATTCTCAGAGATCTAGAGAAATTCCTCCAACAGACGAAAAGTGGTCTGGAGGTCCTCTTTGTCTAAGCCTTTTCTATCAACCACCATAACTCTCTTAAATATCTATTTTCCTTATGTTTCAAATTTCCCATTCCCACCAGGTTGTTGTTGTTGTCAGGTGTCATCGAGTCGGAACCGACTCATAGCGACCCCATGCACAGCAGAACGAAACAATGTCCGATCCTGGGCCAACCTCACTACCGCTGCCACACTTGAGTCCATCAGTGATGCCACCTGGCCGATCCATCTCGTTGGGGGTCTTCCTCTTTTTCTCTGACCCTCCGTCTTACCCAGCATGACATCCTTCTCCAGCAAGTGTTCCTCCTCCCACCAGGTGGCCCCATCTAAATTCCACCCTCTGACAAGGCCTCACAAAAGGCCTTATCCCCAAGCAGCTCGCCCATTCTAAGCTCCACCCCCTCCCAAACCTGTTCTTGCTATTTAGCCAGGCTCTCCTGTCACTCTTCTCTTCACTCTTCTCCGTCTCTCTCGTTCTCTCTCCAGTGGACTGTGAGAGACTGCAGATTCAGTCCGGGAGGATTGTGAGGTTCTGACTGGGGCACAACCCAGTGAATTCTCAAAACTCCTGAACCTAGGATCTCTTTCTCCAACTGCTCATATATGAGTAGACCGCTTTTCTCCTCTCTCCTCTCTCTTTCTCTCTCTCCTTCTGCAACTGACCACGAGGGATCAGGGACCCTTTCAAGAGGATTGCGAGACCAGGCCAGGGCACCCCCGGTGGTTATCAAAACTTGTGTAAAGTCCCTTTCCCCAACGGCTCACTTCCAAGTAGTCTGTATTTTCTTTTACAAGGCTCCAGCTCTCAGAGGCCATTCAGTGAAATCTTTCCTCCCCCAACACCGGTCACAAATTCCTTGGTCTAGATAAGTCAGCCCCTGGCACTCCCTCCTGAGGATCCCAGGAGGTTCTGCCTTGTCCCCTGATCCTCGGAGGATCACTTGGACTCCCCTGGTAGACTCCCCTGGCAGAGGGCGCAGGGAAGCCCATAACCCCCTCCAGGCCATCTGGTCTGACAGTCGGACCTCCGGCACCTCCCTTCTCACCCGTGGAAGGCAGACACTGCCTTTGGCAGTGACTCCTTGACCCACCCAAAAATGGGAGCTGGGGCTTTGCAAATCACCCCTCCCCCCTAGGCTGTCTCCTGAATAACCTAAAGAAATTACATCTAACAGAAATCAGTCTGAAAAATAAATAATTGATTTTGGCACTATAGCCTGGTTGCAATTAGTCAGTGGCCAGAAAACAGCACTTTTTTTTTGTTTGTTTAGTGTTTTATTGTGAATTATATGATAGTTTACATGGGAGAACATTAGTTTTACATTCATTCTGTCGTATATCCTATCATTGCCATGGTTTCAATCCCCTCCATGCATCATCAACCAACCAAAGGGTATACCCGGCAAGCCTGCCCCCTACACTAACCCCACCCCCAGTCTTCAGCACACAGTTGCTTTCCCTCTCTGAATCTAAAGCCCCCAGCTGCTCCATCGCTCCACATCATTGTCACTGCCTCCATCTCAGGCATCACCGCTTCTCTGGGTAGGGTCCCGCTCTTGGCTCTTCTCCGTTGATGGTCCCAGGGACCTCTGCTCCTATACTGAAAAGTTAATCCCTTCCTTGCTATAAAATATCTACCTTTACATTTCCAACCTTCACAATCAGTCCTGATAACAATTATTCACTATTGTATCACAAGAGAACCATCTGCATTTCATTTCATCAACTCCGCCTAAGAAGATTGGATGCTACTCACTGGAGATTCTGCCTTCCTCCAGGTTCCCTCTTGAAAGCTTGTAAGCCTTTGTAGCCCTACCCACCCTCCAGCCCCCCATTTTGGGTAGCCAATGTCCAAGTTGCCCATCCCTGTCTACTCTGTTGTGGAGGGGGTGGGAACGATTCTTGCTGTAAGAATTTGTTCCCACTTTTGACCTACTGCTTCCATAGGTGGTCAAATTGCATCAGATTACTCTTTTTTTCCTTTTCTTTCTTCTTCTGGTTGAGCTCTGATCATCCGGTCATTGAAGCCAGGTCAAGTGGGTGTTCTTGTGCATATGCCCTCTCTTTTTATGAGCTGAACGCTTCACTCTCCATATTGTAGGGCTTAGTTCACCACTTCATTGTTGTTTTTCCTTCACTTCCCCTAATCGGTGACGAGCATGGTCACCAATCAGAGCATGTATTCCCATTGAGTCTTAGTCAAGGAAGGGGAGAAAACAGCACTTTTGACTTCCAAATTTTCAGAGACATTGACAGCTTCTATAAAGAAATGGCAAAATGGCAGGTTCCCCACTTCCAAGTCTTTTTCTCCTTCTACTCCCCTTGCTCACCTCACCAAATTAACCTGACTCTGCCTGAATCTCCCTTTGATCCTACAAATGAACATCCCTCACCCTTTGAACCAGCCTTTGCACCTTCCCCTCCTCCTCCCAGAGAATCTTTCAATAATGAAAGTCGAGGCTTGAATTTTTTCTTCAGTTCCCCCAGCTTGAGAAATGCTGAGTGTTTTCTTCCCTTTTGGTTTTCTGATTCCAGATCTTTGCACATTTTATTGTAATATTTGGCTGTATCTTCTTGAGCTGATCTTTAAAATTTTCTATTCAGCTCTTGGACCTCTTCATTTCTTCCATTTGCTTTAGCATCTCTATGCACATAACAACAACAACTCTATGCTGGAGAGCAAGTTTCAGTGTCTCTTCTGACATCCATTTTGACCTTTTCCTTCTTTCTTGTCTTCTCAATGACTTTTTGCTTTCTTCTATGATGTTCTTGATGTCATCCCACAACTCTTCTGGTCTTCAGTCTTTAGTGTCTCATGTATCAAATCTGTTCTTCAGATGATCTCTAAATTCAGCTTGAGGACTAACATGCGCCTGACCCAAGCCATGGTGTTTTCAATAGCCTCATATGCATGGGAAAGCTGGACAGTGAATAAGGAAGACCGTAGAAGAATTGATGTTTTTGAGTTATGGTGTTGGAGGAGAATGTTGAAAGTGCCATGGGTTGCCAAAAGAACCAATAGGTCATTTTGGAAGAAGTACAGCCAGAGTGCTCCTTAGAGGCCAGGATGGCCAAACTTCATCTCTCATAATCAAGACATTTTGTCAGGAGGGAGCAGTCGCTGGAGAAGGATATCATGTTTGGTAAGGTGGAGGGTCAGAGAAAAAGAGGAAGACTCCCAACGAGATGGAATGACCAAGTGGCAGCATCGATAGACTCAAGCGTGGCAACAGTAGTGAGGTTGGCCCAGGATCGGGCATTGTTTCATTCTGCTGTGCATGAGGTCGCTATGGGTCGGTACCAACTCAATGGCACCTAACAACAACTCCTCCTCCACCCATTGTCCCTTCCTAAGATTCTCCTCCCAATCCCAGTACAGCACCAACTATCTTCTCCTTAAGGGAAGAAGCTGGGGTCAATGGCCCCACCCTAGTGCTTGTTCCTTTTTCTATGTCTAGTCTTTCCCAGATATAACAATGCTTAAGTAGATCCAGAGAGGGAGAGCGACTGTGTGCTGAAGACTTGGGGGAGGGGGTAGAGGGGGGTAGTGTAGGGGGCAGGCTTGCAGGGTATACCCTTTGGTTGGTTGATGATGCATGGAGGGATTGGAACCATGGCAATGAAACAATATACGATAGAATGAATGTAAAACTAATGTTCTCCCTTGTAAACTATCATATAATTCATAATAAAACATTTAAAAATAAATAAATAAAAATAAATCAGTCCAACATTTTCAAATTAAATGAAATTCATAAACTATTATTCATGTTAAAAGTTGAAAGTTTCAACAGTGGAAGAATCATTAATACTTATGATGATGCTCCATAGTATAGAACACTTATATAGATCATGAATTAGCTTATGTTAATTAATAGTTCTTTAGAAAGAGATCAAAACTGTCTATTTTGGCCAACTTTTAAAATATATTTTCCAGGCTGCTTGATTCAGGAAAACTACTACAATTATATTAGTAACATGCTTCCTTCTTATATTGTAGGTAAATGGCCACTTGTAAAATATTTTAAATAAAACTCTCAGCCTGTTCCTGTTGCGGGGCGTCGGGAAAGAATGCTTAGGATCGTTTTCTGAAAACCTGGTTAAGTTCCACAAGGAGTTCCTTCGGACAACCCAGTCTTTTAGTTTAACTTGGCATGCTATTTACACCTTGACCGCAGAGGAAAAGGAACTCATATGGAGAGCAGCAGAAGTCCATGCTAATGCCTTCCATGAGCAGGCCCCCACCCTTCACCCTGTGGTGAAGCGGCAGATGCCATCTCTCTGCAAACAGCCTAATTGGAATTATCAACATGGAAGTGAAGGCACCCAACAAAGGGATTACACGATTATTTATTTTATAGTGTAACAGATAAAAATGCCCATAAGGCTGTCCATTATGATCAATTATGTGAGGTCACCCAAGGCCCCAATGAAAAACCTGCCCTTTTCTTTCCCACTTTTCAGAGGTCATGATAAAGTATACCACCATGCACCCAGAATCAAGAGAAGGCCAAACTTTCCTTCATTTGCAGTTTATTTACCAGTAGTCTGAACCCAATATTAGAAGGAAATTACAAAAGTTAGAGGAAGGTCCTCAACCTCACAATGAAATCTTCTAAAAGCATTCTTAAATGTTTTTTTAACAACCAACACGAGGAACAGAGGAACCAAAAGGTAAAAAATCCACATTCAGTATCAGATGCTAGTGTCTGCCACCTCACACTCACCCCAGCCCAGAACAGGAAAAAGCACAGCCGTCCCTGGACCGTGCTCTCAATGTGGGCAGGCTGGACACTGGGCAAAAGCATGGCCTAGCCTGAGGCCACCGACCAAGCCATACCCAAAGACTGGTCAATGGGGCCACTGGAAGATGGACTGCTCCAGCCAGGGATGCCCTCCCAGGTCAGGTTCAGTCCAATCTTCAGCCCCCAACCACTGGTGAAAGACCCTTCATCCTTGTTAGTTCTCTTCAGAAAACTGACGGTGCCTGGGATTCTCTGCTTCCACAGCAAATATGCGCTCAGAACCCAGGGTAGTAGGGATGGTATCCAGTAAGGCCATCTCTTTCCTACTGGACACTGGGGTAAGTCTTTCAGTTCTAACAGAAATGAGCAGTGCATTCTTCTCTTCCTCAGTCTCAATCATCGGAGGAATGAAAGGCATACCTGCCACTCCCAAGCAAACACCACCCCTCAGTTGTTGTTCATATGGAGATTTAACTCATTCTTTTTGAGTAATGCCCTAATGTCCCTTTGCTCTTTTAGGAGGACATGATAGCTTACACAAATTAGGAGCTGTAATACATTTTGAATTTCTAAGAGACAGTCACCCTGACCTTCTATTAGCACAGACACCTGATACCTGTGTAAATCCCCTTGAAACTTCACCAAATAATCCCATAATTTGGAATACTGACATCCTTGTCATCTCTCATCACCACACCCCTATAAAAATTTCATTAAAGGATCCTATGTGTCAAATCGCTGTCCCTCAATACCCCCTTAGTCCTGAGGGTCTCCATGACCTCCAACCCATTGTTTCCCGATTCCTTGCAGCCCACATCCTCATACCTATCCGTTCTCCACAACACTTCTATTCTCCCACTACCAAAACCCAATAGGACATATAGAGTCACCCAAGGCCTCTGTCAGATTAAGCAAACTGTGTGTCCTACTTTTCTAGTAATCCCAAACCCCTACACTCTTCTGTCATGCATTTATTCCTCCACCACCCAAATCTCCTCACGCACTTTACTCTTCATCTTGTTCTAACCAACCCTCACCTGTCACCAATTCAACATTTAATAGACCTCTCAGCCTCCCCGCTATACCAAGCTCTACCACAACACATAAATGATACATGCTGGATTTGTTTAGTCTCTACCTCATCACTTTTTCCAGACCCTCCAGCCCCTTTATGAACATGGCTTTCTCAAACCCCAAAAAGGTCCAATAGTCTCCTCTAAACAGATCACCATAAACATGCCAGAAGAAGCTGAAAACATCCTACAGGGTATCCAAACATTCATCCAACCCCTCCGGTACCCTACAACACCCACCACAGGGCCAATAGGAAAGCCCAAGATTTAACATCCCACCCTGTCTTGTGTATTTATTACCTGACCCAGTTTTCATTAGACTCTCCTGTAGGAACTTTCAAAACCCCTTGTACAAAAACCCTAAAACTCCCACCACCCACATATATAAACTCCTATAGCACCACAACAGGAGCCCCCAAAGTTTGTAGCTTCAAACAACCCCTCTTCAACTGCTTCCTCTCAGTCACTTACCCCCTAAGATTTTTTCACCCCTCTCATATTACACCACCAGTAAAGTCTACAACAACTTCACAATACTGTGACTCCAGACACCCCACATCCACTGATTACGCACTATTCAACATGTGCCTCAAGGCAATAGACCCCCAAGTCAGGAGAGACTGTCACATGTTACCCATTAATAACGTTCAACTGTTTCTGCATACTCAAACCCACAGGTTAGCATTAGAAGCAAGCCACACTCCATCCTTGCCAACTCCATCGCCCTACAACCTTTAGGAGCAGCCCACTCAGCAACTTCCCTGTCAGCATGGGAAAGAGCAGCACATGTGGACAGGCCCCAACATTTCTGAACTTTCCAAATCCAAGGATGTATTAACCCTCACCAAGGAGTATTTTTCCTATGCAGAAAAAACCTTTACATTTGCCTACCTACTAATTGGACGGGTACGTGCACCCTAGCATACATCTCCCCACCCATAACCTATTCTTTTGAAGATCAACCTATATTAGTCTCAGTAAGCAGCCCCTTGAGCAGAAACACAGCTGCATTGCCACTTATCCCCCTACTTGTCAGCCTAGGAATAGCAGCAGGTGTAGGAACTGGAGCAGCAGGAATTTCAGTCTCTAGCCTCCTCCCTAGGAGAAGGTTTGTATGAAATATCTCTGCAACCATCTCAAATTCAAGATCAGATTGACACCCTAGCAGGAGCAGTTCTCAAATTGAAGAGCCCTAGACTTACTTACAGCCAAAAAAGGAACCAGCTGCTTATTTATCAATGAGGAATGCTGGGG